>NC_133822.1:20005790-20320790 GCF_047830755.1 Zonotrichia albicollis
TCCCACTTATCTCCATTATCTGACATTTAGTCAGTCTTCAGTGTTCCTCTTGAATTAACAGCCACGGTTCTTAAATTTTTCCGGTAGACTGTCTATCATTAACAGCTCACTGAACATAACAGGCCACCAGTGTCACCCTCCTTCCACTGTGCAGTTCCATGATCAGATAAAGTTATATCTCAGTTTTATTTCCTGTACTCATTACAATCTTTTTTTTTTTATATGCTAGACACTTTATTTCTTACTTCTCCTATTTTTGTCTCTTATACATGAGCTAAGACAGCTGCATAAGGCAGCACAAGTATTTTGTCACAGTAATATGGTGTTCCACACTCGAAATCACTCCTTTGGAAAGCCCTGGGATTCTGGCAGACACCATAAATTACCGTTTCGTCACATCCACACCTCTAAAACACCATTCACAAGCACTGCTCATTATGGTATTTGGCTGAAATGCCCCATCTGTCCTCACAGTCCAGGCTTTTAGCATACCCTAAACTGAGCCAAATCCAGTCTGTTTTTGCTGACAGGTAGTCTTACTCCCAAACTTTTGCTGCTCAATAGACAGTGCTTTTTTTTTTTTTCCTGATCTATTTGCACCTCACAATTCTAAAGCCTCCCATTCTGCTCTATATCAAAAGTTTGACTCAGCCCAGAAGTACCAGGATTCTTTAATCAAAGAAGAACTGTCTCTGGTGCATAAGGCAGGTTGGTCAGCAAGGCTCATTCCACACTCTCTGAGGAAGAGATCTGTAATCTCTGAAGGAACACACAAAACTTCAACAGGCTCCAAATGAAGGCTTTTCTTGACCCATTCCTTCATAATTTCTGACCACAAGCACCCTCCCTTCAAACAGCACAGGACTTGGGTCAGCAATGCTCTTAGTCTGGTCTTCTGCCAGACTGTGAATACAAACTGCTGGTGTCACCTAGTCCTACAGGAGTGAGACTAAAATTAGTGGGTTTCCATGCTTATCCCTGCTCATGGCAGGAAAGCGTGCCCCTGTACCTCTTTATTCTGCCTTTCCTCTTCCCTGTGGCTTGACTACACCTTGTTAGCTGATGTGAACAGTTCAAAATGAATTGTTTATCCATGATTACATGTATTCAGTACCCCATGCTACCTTTGAGACCTTGGAGCCTTGCTGTCTGACAACCCCCTCCCATGTGTCTGGGTCTCAACCACCCTTTCCAGAGAAGCAACCAAGATATTTGAAGCAGCAGTTTATCCGCAAGAGGAGAAAAGAGCCCAGGCTGGAAAATGGTAAAATGGCACCATTCATACAATATAAAAAGATTATTTGTCCTCATGTGTCTGAGAATTCTCTGGAACTAGTAAGGAGTTTAAAAATCAGGCTTGCTGGGTTCTCAGATAATTGCTCATGAAAAAAAAACTCCACAGAAAATAAAAAGAAGCCTCTTGAACTCTAACCCTTACTTCTGCTCCAACATGCAAATTAATTAAAAAACCAAACAATAATTAAGTCCAAAGTGGTCTTTCTGTCCTTCGGGCAGGTCCCTTTTGTCTGCTCAGCAGGTACCTCTACCTTCACCCTTTGTAGCTCTCAGGGATTCTGGACAGTGCCAGAGACAGCCTTGAAGATGGCTCACAAAGGTCTGGGGACTGTAAAGCATTATCTATAGATAGCCTAAGAGCAAGGAAATAGGATTTCTGCCAGCAATTTTTGCCCTGACTCTTCCAGAAACCTGGCAGAAATCCCATGACATTAATTTCTGCTTCGATCAATGGCATCTCACACAACTTTATGTACTCACCTTCTTCAAGTATTCATTTAATATTTTATCAACCACCTTTTATGTTTCTCCCATGGCCAAACAGGATTTTGGCTCTTGAGCCAACAAATCTCATTCCTCTCTTTCACTTTTCCCCCTCTCTATGATTAACTTATCCTTGCTCGCGAAGTGATGCTGTTTCTCGTGCCACATGCTTCTCTAAATTTCCGTGATCTTTGCTTTTCCACAATTCTCTGACCTCCAAATCTCTTATTGCTGCATAGTCCTGTCACCAACACCTCCCTAACTTCCCATTTTTTTCACACAATCATACTTATCTTCATCACCTCCTGCAATCAACACTTTGCCTCAAAGGTCCATAAAGAGTTGGAAATTTTTGTATTATTGACCAGAAAACAGAATCTCAGCCTTCATCAAAGTACTGTCATTTATGAAAGCATTGCAAGGGCTCTCAAAACACCATTAATGTCCATTTTCCCTCAAATGACAAGTTTTTTATTTAGAAGTGTTTTATCTAGAGATTTCTTCCAGAGATGAATCATAACAGATCAATAGAAACATACTCCAGGAATAGAAAAACTGAACTCCTTTGCATTTCAAAAGAATACAGAAAGCCATCTTTTCCTTCCAGCTGAAAAACAATATGAAATAATTTTTTAATCCCACAAAATTAATGCCACAATATTTTTCATTTCATCTTCATTATGATCTTGATGACATGTAAAAGAAAGTTTTTGTGATCCAAATTTCAAAGTAGGACTTTATAATGAGGGACTTGATCAACCTATGAGACAGACTTTGAAACCACAGAATTAAAGTGAAGGAAATGGATGAAACACAGTACATTAACACAACAGCAGTCAATCAAACTGATGAATCATGGGTTATAAATTCTTCTTAATTTTTTTAAAATAATGCAGATTTCCTGGGACTTGACCTTATTACACTTTTTTTTCAGAGATCCGGCAACATAAACATGAATTTAATGACTTGTGTCTTGGTAAACTCTTCTGGACTGTAGCCTTAGATTTTATCTGCTTGTGAGTTCCTCATCCAGATTCTTCCAAGAAAAAAGAAAAACCTAAACAAATCAGTTAAACCACACAGTTTCAGGTAAAAAAAGCTTTAAAAGAAAAACAGGAATTGCATGGTAGTGCTAGTGGAATGCACTCTTAAAGGATCAAGGTGGTGTGTCACTCACACCGACTTACAGTTGCCTTGGGTAATAAAGGATTAATTTTCCCTCTCTTGGAATGGACACATTCCATAAGATGTTCCTGGCCTTTCATTACCCCTTGAACATTGAACACTATGAGGTGGAACACACCAAGCATCGTTCCTTTGTCTTGGAACAGGAGGAATAGAGGCATGTGCACGGGTTGGGCTTTCCAGGGATCTGCCAGAACAGCAAATCAGGATGCACAGCAGCACCCAGAGGGACTCTCTCAGGAGCAGAGCTGGGAAGGCACTACTGGTGCTTCCTTTCTCTCTATGAAAGGAAAACACAACTTTGTCCTTTTATGGGAAAAAACCCTTACTGTGTACACAGGTGCTGATCCAAAGCCACTGAAATCAACACAAATATTTGCATGCTCTTCAGAGGACCCTGAATCAGACTTACAGCCATTTGCTCCAGCTGGCATGTGGAGGGGGAGGCAGAGTCAGGTTCCTCATGGCTCTTTGCTCTCCTGTTCACCCTCACAGGTGAGGAGTTCCTGCACCACCAGCACCCAGGCTGGGGCCACTACATCAGTAGTAAAAGTGGTCAGGGAACAACAAGGGTGTCAGATAGAGAAAGGGGGGGAGGGATGATGGAAAGCTTGTTCTCCAGTTGTGCTGACTAAGGATTGTGCTTACTTCTCCCATCTGATCACTACAAAATTATTTATAACTGTCCTTGTGGGAAAATACAGAAGATAATAATGAATGCTATACAGCAAACAGCTGAATCACAGTGTCCCAACCTCACATTTTCCAGCCCTTGAACTCAGCCATCTACGGAGTGCCAGAAACTAGAATGCATTTTTATAAAAGAAAGTGCTCATATCTATCAGGCAGCCAATGTTTGCCTGCCATTGGCTGCTGGAATCATAGCTTTCATCTAAATTAAGAGTGGTCACAAATATTCTCATAAACTCAGTAGTCATCCAGCTGTGTGGTGTGAGCCGACAGCTGTGTGACACACAAGAGTCAGAATAGAACTGGCAGGTGAGCCAAGGAAGTTTTGGCTGTCCTTTGGAAGGGAAGACTTCTGCAATGTTATTTAAGCCTTCTCTGAAATCAATTGCACAGCAATCACACAAAAAAGAAAAGCGTATTTCATAAGTCTTATGAGCCAGGAGGAAAACATCCTGTGAGATGGACTTTGCAACTTCAAATTCTAGGTCTGTTAGCTAAGAGTTAAATTCAATTGTGCAATCAGAAAATACAGCTTAAAACCTGATTCCCAAATTAAAGAGCCCTGTTCTCCTGTCTGTAAGTTCTCACAGTCCTTCCTAGCTGACTGCATTTGCTACCACCTCAGCTTTAATGCTCTATGTTGTCACCTGGATTTCCTCCCATTTTGTTACATGACCACCTCTAAAACTGTTTCCAAACATAGCTGTTAACCAATAACATGCTTCCCATTTATCATCCAAATAAGCAACATTTTGTTTAATATTAATGGATTGCCACATGTTTGTCCAGGGAGAAGGGACACAGAAACTTTGGAGGTGAAGTTTGTCATTAAAAATATTTCCCAGCTGATGATTACTGAACTATTTATAAATAGTCCTGTAGGACAATTGTAAGGTACTGATGAGGCAAGATCATCCTGTAGATTAGATGTGCCTTAACCTTGCCCACAGATTACCTTCCTGTGAATCCCAGCATACTTTTTTTTAACCCTATCCTTCCCACAAGGTAATTTTAGATTGCAGTCTCAAATATCCAGGGGCAAACAGTTCCAGCAAGATTAGTATCAGTGGTGATGCATCCAGACACATCCAGAGCTATGCTGGACTGAGGGAAAGAAGAGGGATAGGAGGAATGTTTTAGATGTGTGACTAACTGTGATATCCAGAGGGCATGAGGGAAAGAGAGAACATGAGTCCAGCTGTATCTGTAAAGAAAAGGAATGTTCAGACCCAGATGGAGCAGGAAAATCTTCCTGGAAAAAGGTACTTAGTGTCAGTTTATCATTACAATGTTTGGGATGCAGCTTTTTACCATTATTGAGTTCATTTGATGTTTAGTTACAATTACAAGCCAAAATAAAAGCCCTACTTCTAAGTAATCTAGAGGCAGATCAAACAAACCAATCTACAATCCAGGAAAAGGTTGCCTAGGGTGGCTCAGAAAGCTGGAAATCACAACAGAGAGATAATGATGTTTAATCAGACTTAGTGTGAGTTAGTCTTTCAGGCCTCTACCAAGTCTGTGACCCTATGGAAACCTCAAAGCACGAGGTATAGGTGTTATAAAATGTGCATATAGAATAAAAAGGCAATTGTAGGGCAAAAGGACAAAAATATATCCTCTCTTCTGTCTTTCAGGAACACCATATTCTGAACATCAGATATCAGAATGCTGGTGAGAAAAAAATATTTGTTATGCTTCAGAAAGATGTAGTACAGAGATCTCAGTCCAAGAGCACAAACCTGTCACCATGAAAAAGGAACTTAAGTTTTTTTAACTCCACCTCATCCCACAGCCTATAAATTTTGGGACTGAGGTTCAAGGTGCCTATATATCTTTAGGTGTATCTGTGAAAGAGGGCAGGAGGCAGAAGTGCTGATGCAAAGTTATCAAATTCCTCCATGGAGGACTACTCAGGGCACTTTAGGGACTGAGTTATGCCAATGCTTCCTTTAACCTTTGCTGTGAAGAGCCTGTCCCTTCTACCTTCTCAGATAAAATAGGACAAGATTTGCTATCTTATTTCAAAGTGCTCTGAACAAGTATAACTGTTAATTAATACACAGAATTAAGTCAAGATACTGACTGCAGTCTATTGTGAATAATAATCTTTTCTCAAACTTATTACCTAGTTGTTGGCTTCCCACATTATAAAATAATAGGATTGATAAAGGGTATAGGATATAGGATTTTACCCTTTTTAAATCTTTCTTGAAGTGTTCAGATTCAATCATTTAGGATCTATGTTTCATTTTTGCAGCTAAGATCTATCACTTCTTTGCCCTGATGTTCATTCACTTGGAAAGGCACCTTCTCATGATTTCTTTTGCCCAAACTCTGTTAGCAATACTTCTAACAGGGAATTTTGGGGTGGTCACATCTGGAGGCAGAAAAATGCAATTTGTCCTCCAAAGGACTCAAAAAGTGAAATGTACAGGAGCATGTTATAAAACTTTGACAATTTATGTATAAAATAAAAATGCCATAGGGGCTCAAGCCCAGCTTGGATGGGGTTTTGAGCAAGCAGGTCTTGGTTGCTCCATGGCAAAGGGGGCTGGAGCCTGATGATCTTTCAGCTCTCTTCCAATGCAAAATACTCCATAATTCTATAAATTAAGTCATGACAGCTATCAACTCACTCAAATCCAGATAATTGCCAATCACTACAGGTTAGATTTTTATTTTGTCTAAATTATAATTAAAATTTGTAGTAATTCCCCAAGAAGCTCTTCAGGGGCTGTGCAGCTTTTGACCCCTGCTGTTCATGGGTGCTTACCTCTGCAAATGTCTACTGCAAGAGGAGTTGTTGTTCTTCACATTTTTCTGTCCAGCACAGATCAAGAGTGTTTTAAAATTAACTCTTCCTTGGACTGTGAAGTAAGGAAGATATCCAATGTGGAAGCACATCTTCATCAGAGACATCTGTGATACCACCTTCTGGAAATGTACAGTTTAACTCCTCTTTCATGCTCCATATTCTTCTGAAGAAGGATAAACAGAAAGGCAACTAAAATATCATCCTCACACAGAACATTATCAGCTAAAGGTCAGTTTAGGTGACACAGAATTTTTCCACATTTTAAAAATAATAATTCCATATGTTTTTCTTTTTATGCTTGCTAAAAAGCAAAAAAAGCAACTAAAAAACCAGCCAATGAATCTCCCAGTTTTTTATTTTGACACAACCAATTAAATACTTAGTTACATAAAAAAGAAAGAAAAAATGTGTTAAGCTTTCATTTTCATCATTTAATCCAAATGAACAAAATCAAACTAAAGCAACCCCTGGCTGCTGCCATAGGCTTTTTGATAACAGGTTACACCTAAATCATAGGCTTGAAGGAGCCCAGCTGAAACAGCCTAGATATTCCTACTGTCACCTGTGAGTTTTTGGAGAAATCCTCCTATGGCTGCCTGTACAATGGCAACCATAAATGTTATTCAGACTTGGAAAACTTTATGGGCAGCAGGAATAGCTGAACACTGGAACAGGCTGGCAATCCTATGGCATTTCTGTCAACAGAGAATCATAACAAGAATGCAGAACAGTATCTGTTATGAATGACATGTGGCTCACCTGGGTCAGAAGAAATTACCTGAAGGCCAACATATGGCTGTTTTTTCAGCCTATTTTCAATTATTTCTTTTATTTGAAAAGACTGGGGTTTTTTTTCTGCAAACTTCAGGTTTGTGCTGGATGTGCCTGTGTCTGCAATGTCACCTGCAACACCAACCACATAGAAAGGTCAGGAAACAGAACTGGATTCCCTGAAGCATGAGAATCCAGCCTTCTGAGATCACATGCTTTCTGTCATTTGATCTTTCTCTCATAAGCCGGTTGAAAATCATCACTAAGCCACACAATATTCTTTTTCTACCTTTCCACTACCCTTTTAGATGCTAACAATACAGAAGTGACTCAGGCAGCTTTCTAGGGCTTCAGTGCAGAATGCAAGAGGAAGGAGCAACCTACCAGCAGCAGTACTGAAAGGACAGTTTTCTAAGTCTCCAGAGAAGGAGGATGTGTGCCACTCTGGCCCCAAATGTGAATGGAAATAGAATAATTTATCTCAAATGAATTATTTGGATTGCAGTTGAATTTATACCCATAGGTCAGTTTTACAGGAGTTCTTACTTTGAGAGCAGTGCATCAAAACCACAGCTGTTCTTACAGGCTTAGCTCACATCACAGGCAGTAGTAGCTCCCTCCTCTAGCTTCCTTCATAGGATTGGTCTGTGGCATTGTAATTCAGTGTGTATCAGAAATAAAATGAATAAAAAAACCAAATATATATGTATACAGAATATATCTACAGAACATATATATACATATATACCAAATATATATATACAGAATATATATAGATATAAACAGAACACATATGTATTATATATATGTTCTCTGTGTGTGTGTGTGTGTATATATATATATATATGAACAATCCTTTGAAGAAAGCTAGAGGAGGGAAGGGTTCACTAAGCTACAATTGTGGTTTAAAAATATAACCTAGGAAGGTGCGTTACTTCATCATTTTAGCCCTGCTGAGTTCTAGAGAAATTTCTCTGCAAGTCTATAAATGAACAAGGAGTATTAACATTTCTGGAGGAATCTAGGACAGACTGAAAATGAAATAGAAAGTAATATTCCTGTTAGAGAATCCTTCACATTCCTAGGTGAGGTTAGCATTCCTCATTGAATTCTGCAGAACTTTTCCATAAGAAGACAATCCTAAATGAGTTAATAGGTACATAGAGTGTTAGCCATATTAAAACAAGAGTAAAAATGGGCAGGTATCCAAACTAAATTCTCTGCTGATGTAAAAATCCCAAATCAACTGAACCTGATTAATAGTAAGTTAGGAACTCATTGGCTCAGAAAAAATTATCAATATTAATTTTTTTCCCTAAAGACTGAGTTCATGTAAGTTGAAATTTTAAGGTCAACAGACGGAGTTGAAGCTGATATACTGTCTATTTAATAGATAGGATGTGAGCAAATAAAGATATTGTAATCAACTTTTTTAATCACAAAAGATGAGATTCATTGGTATAAGTCTAACTACAAGGTCCTAAAACATAGCATAAATTCACAACCTCCTTGTGCCATGCTGTTGTTGCATCTCTAAATTAAGTGGCACTCGGAAAAGATGCTCCTTTGACATCATAAGAACATTTGATTCTTGAAAATGTTCCTGAGCCTATAGGAGAAATAAAATGAAAAAGCAGCAGCAACAATACCCTGGTGAATTCACTAGGACAACTCAGAAACTAAGCAATGAATATAAATTCAAAACTAAAAGACCAAAAAAGGAACAGGTTCTGTACCCAAACTCATGGGACCAATCCATCCTAACAGTCCAGGAGTTGCCAAGGGAAGGGAAAAATGAAGATGAGGTGTTGGCAATGGGTAGAGAAAGATTTTGAAAGCACGAATACCAGAATGCTAGATGAAAGAAAATTTAAAGGCAGTGGGAGTAAAGTACTGGATCACAAAGGGAAAAAAAATGGGCTGGGGAAGAAAGGCACAGAAAAAACCATCTGCAAGCAGCACTAGTGATGGGGAGAAAAGAAGCAGGAGACACACACCCAGGTGCAGCATTGCCAAGCAGCCCAAAACAAAACCCAGCATCGTTCGTGTGGGGATTTTTCCTCGCACTCGCTCTTCAGATCAAAAGGAGAGCAGCAAGGCAATCTGCTCTTTGCAAAGAGCACTTTCAGCCAAGACAAGGAGAGTGCATACACTGGAACATCTGTTCCAAGAAGCCACTTGAAAAATAATCTTATAATAGCATGGGGAAAACATCTGTGCAGCATGCACCAGACCACCAGTAGTGCAGCAGTAGAGGAGGAGAAGGGGGAAGGAGGACAGGAGGGAGTGAGGGAGACAAAGTAGAACAGGATTAGGTCAGGGGCAAGTACCCCAGTGAGGGGCATGACCCACACGTGAGGAAACTGCTCGTTTGGTGTCTTTTCTCTTCTAATCCTCAGCAAGAGGCAGACAGATTTCTCACCCACTGAGCTGTGTTTATTGGCAGATATTACACAACATGTGCAGCTTTGAAAAATCCCAAACTACAATCAAAGTGCTTGAGAGGCTGCACAGAAAGCTCCCTGTCCTTGGCCTCTCGTGTAACCCCCACCCCTTCTTCCTCAACTTGCTTTATCTCTGCTGATAGTAAAATAAATGTGCTTGATAAACAGTCACTGCTAGCTCAGGTGAGGAGAGCTAGGAAGCCAAACCACTTTTACACTGTTGCTCTATTTGACTTATTGTGACCTCAGTAAAAGAGAGGTCCACTTGTTTTGTTTTCACCTTCAGTCTCAAAGCAAACAAATTCAGCTGAAAAACACTGTAGCCATCACACAAACATGCACACACACGTGCAGTGTGCAATGTGTTCTTGGCTTCTCCATTCACTCTGTTTTATTTCAAGAGAACAGAACCCTCAGAGCTGCCCCACACAAACTCCTGTAGCATGGCAACAGTCAGGATATTTACCCTGAGTACCAGCACCTTTTGCAGGAGATTTATAAGGAAAACAGTGCCAAATTGACTGATCCAAAGTTTAACTCTAGGTTCTCTAAACAAGGAGAGCCTCTCCAAACATGTATCTTCTTGGCAATGAGAAAAAGAATCAACAAGTGTTAAGCATGAAACCTCCATAAAAACATTTAGGTGGTTGACCAGGTACATGAAATTTAACTGGGGGCTACTGGAGGTTGAAGACCTCCTTGGATACATGTAGGTAGCTGCAGCCTTCACCTTCAGCACAGACAGGAGAAAACGGCCAGTATCCCTATCCCCCACATAATCAGACTTCACTGTGGAAAAGTGATCGGGCAGTGAGGAAGTCTGAGTTATTTTAGAAGCTGGTTGTTAAGCTGAATTAACCAGATGCAACTACAAATTAGGTAACTTTGGCCCACATCAGAAGTGGGCAGGAGAAGACAGAGCAAAGAACATATTAGGGCATAACAAAGGATCAGATGGACGTGCCAGCTAAGGGATGCACAGATGGGATATTGGGTAATTAGATCTCTACATTGGAACATATCCATGGTCAAAATTGTACACAGTTACAGCTGGCAAAGTGTATCATGCAAAGATCTTCCTTATGTCAGTCAGTGCTGCTCTAGATGCTCATCACCTCTATAACATGGCTACAGAAGGCAATAAGAAAAGACACCAAAAAAAGAAAAGACATGCTGGGCAATTAGGAAGAGGAACTGGTAGCATGATGGAAAGGAAGGCACAACTTTCCTGCATATTACAGACCAATAAAGGTCTTAGGAAGTAGGCAAAATGTGAGAAACCAGGAAACAGAGGATCAACTTTTTTTCTGTTTCATTCACAGAGAATCAACTTCCTTTTATGCCCCACTGTTATGTTACTGGTGCAGGTCTTTCTTATTTCTAGCAATGCTCTGAGAGCTTTGTTTCAGTTGGAAGACAAGATATTTATTTATTCTTTTCAAATCTCAGAAGTGTAAAATGGAAGGAAATTGTTTTCTTGTCAACACTCATATTGGCTCTCAAAATGGTTTTATCAGTTTAGCTTCTGCATGCCAATGCAAACTAATGCATGTATCATAGGCTTACACAATAATAAGAGGAATAACCCCAAAGAAAGCTGCCCTGGTTTGCTTATATTAACATAAAAATATGTTAGGTCAATACAATTCTATTTGGAGTGTATGAATTGCTACAGAATTGCTACAGAAACCAGCTAATTAAAATCAAGATGATTTTAAGAAACCAGTGTTGATTAAAAACAGTTTCACTTAAGTCTTTTCTTTTGTGGACCACAAATCCTGTGAACTGAGGTCATTTCCAGATCAGAGAGGTGGGAGGGGGAGTCAGAGGAAATGAAACTGAATATATGGGCAGGAGCACACAATAAGGGCGTTGTAGGTAAAGATGAGCAGCTTAAATTTGACATGGCAAGTGACAGGAAATCAATGGAGTGCTAATGTGTGGGAGGAAATGAGTATGACTTTAGCAGAAACATTCAGGACAGATGTGAGGGAGAGAGCAGAGGAACCATGGGGCCAGACAGGAGAAGATTACAGTAACCAAAGCAAAAAACATCTGAGACACTGACAGCAACCTATTTTGGGAGTTTCCTCTTTTCTCACTCAGAGACAAAAGTTAGGTGAACTGTTAGGTGTTATATGATCTCTAGGCCTCTAACAGCTCCAGAACTAATTTTTTCTTACAATGTGTTGTAATTGTGCCATAAGTTCCAAACAGAGAACATCATGCAAGGCTGTATCTCCCCTGTTCCCTAATCTCATTCATCTGCATGGTTATCAACTGGAATACCATCCAAGACATAAACATTTTGAACACCCTACCCTCATTTAATTAATAGAAGTATCAGAAATCCCATTCTTCAATCCCTTGGCTGGGAAGCACTTGCTCAGGGCCAGCCACATATTTCACCAGCATTAGTGTTATGAGTGTTTTCCTCTCACTCTGAAAAAGCTTTCCATTAACCTAATGACCAATATTCCATAAGTCTGCATTTGGCAATCTCCCTGCACAATACCTCTAATGCAGCCTGAGGTCTGGCATGATCACCTGCAGGAGGAAACAAATATTTCTCCACCTTCTTTGTATGCTAAAAGAACTCCAGAAAAATGGGGATCTAGAACAAGATCCTTTAGATAGACAGATAGATAGATAGATAGATGAATGGGTCTTATTTTCAGAATAGTCATGGGTGAGCTGCCTCATTCACTGAAAATCTGCAGAATGTTCTTTAAGTTGGCATCTCTTATATAAAAGGTGAACCTGCTCCCTTTCTGAGTGCAGCATCTTCTTCCATTGCCCCTTCAGTCTGATGTGCCATAATATCACATTGTAAGGGTGCAACCAGTTACTTCTGTAACACATTTAACACAAAACAGAGCAAAAAAACATGGAAAGGTAAAGCCACCAGTGGCACATGGCTTTGTTCCACAGGCAGCAGCAGGTCTCCCCAATTGCATGGCAAATTTTGCTTGTTCAGGGCTGCCTTCCTCACAATTCATCAATACTTTGTCCCCACAAGCAGGGCAAGTGATTTGCTTGCTGGCATATATTTAGAATTTTCTCACCTAAACACGAAAAGTATTGTAATGTTCAATAAATAATGTCTTCTTTGCATAACTTAAGAAATCTTTTACTGCTTTTTTCTCCAACCAGGCAAAATATGGGTTTTATCCCTACAGATATGGAGCATATCAACTAAATTAATGTATAACTGGGGATTTTGTCTCTTGAAATTGAGTAAGAGGACAGAAGTTGAGTACAATGTTTTTACCATTAGCTTTCTGTAACATACATAAAATTGCCACTGGAAAAAAAAAAACTTGGTTGATTAACAGAGAGAAAAAATATGCTTTAACTCCAGTAAATCTATCAAACTTTCATTCCATATGTACCTTTTATTTTTTGAGATATTAAGGCAGAGGGGATTGAAAAATATGCAGTTCTGAAGCATCCAGTAACATAATAAAGAAAATTTTGAATCAATTCACTCAGTCGATCATCTCTCCATTTTTTGAACCTTTTCAGCCTACAAAGGTTTTATTAATGGATTAAAGAGGTGTAAATTTTCACAGACATTCAATATTTGACTGTAAAAAACAGACTGAGTATAAAAGAGAATACAACTTTTCACTCCTCCACTATGATCACAAAAGCTTGGATCACTTTATGGTTTTTTGGAACTACTTTAAATAATCTCCTAAGTATCAGGAGAGACTACAGACTCATCTAGAGGAACTGAAGACAGTAGATTCAGGGCACTGTAACTCATTAGGTGGCACTTATCTTTAAATAAACCTAAACTCCAGGTTCATTTGGGCTGAAGAGGATGGATAACAGGTTGCAAGGCTGTGTTCACAACCCAGACCCCTGACAGATACCACTGAGTCTGCCTGATTTTGGGAAAGATTAGGCTAATAAAATCTATAGGCATATGTAAGAGTAGACACTGACCCCAGGGGACTGATGATGAGTTTCTTTCTTCTGAGACTCTCAAATGAAAAAAGCAATTTTTATCAGTTCTGGGGAGCTGAGAAGTCAGATTTAATTATGTGGTTGTGAATACCATAAGACTTGTTTCTCACTTAAGGAGTGTGTTCAAGAAGAAGTCGTAAACAAGAGGTTAAAAGGCAGTAAGGGAGGTGCCAGTGCTAATAAATACATGCAGTATGTAGGGACAACAGCCTAAAAGTCTCTTTGGTTATGGTGAAAACAGTGAAGAAAGAAATAAAATTAGTTTCTATCTAAAGAAAGATTTTTTTCTGATCCTGTAAAAGGAGTATATGTTGCTAGAAGAATAATTTCCAGTGGGCAAAACTGCTTAGAGATTTTTCTCTGAAGGGCAATAGGTCTCTGTGTTGTCATGGAGTGACCAAAATGGTCTATACAGTTGGATCAACAGTTCTCAGAAGACACAATTTTTACTCCAGTAGGTGAATACCAAAGGCTTCCTGTTGTTCCTGATGATTTTGTGTCATGACAGGAACTCAGCATTGAGTTATCCTTACAAACACTCTTCTGAACCTCTTCAGGACCAATACAGCCACAGCTGCACAAGCAAATAAAACACCTCAGGGTCCCTTTTCTGTCCTTTAGAAGGAATGGCATGGTCTTGAGAGCAAACTTGTGCCCTCATAGCCATGAGCTACCCCAGACCAGGTGGTTTTATCCATACTGTTTTCTACAAACACCTCCTGGCCCGTACTATAACCTCAGCCACAACTGAGTGCTATTTTGGAGGATATGGGCTGTCACGTAAACTGTGCAAAGGTGTGTGCATCAGCCAGACACTGGATTGTAAGAGAATGTAGCCAAATTCTACATCATGGCCCTTTACAGCATCCCTCTACAGATGGAGCCTGTGGGACCACTAAGTCATGAAAGTTAAAAAGCAAGGAAGAAACAAGAGACATTTATTTGAAGACTTTGCATTAAATTATCTTCCTTGAACTCCCTATGCACTGTATTGCACCAAGGGAAAACTACTCAGACATTAATGAGAAAAAAAGGCCTTCCAAACACTGAGTCCTTGCCCTCTGTGTTGCCCTGCTGGTGTCTGAAGAAATCCTCAGAGGTTCCCAATTAAGTTCAAGAGAAGACACTGAAGATCTTTTCTTTTAACTGAGCAAGTGAAAGACATGGAGTTAGCGGAATCTCCAGAATAAAGAATTATTAAAGAAGATAATTGCTTTCTGAAAGCAATTATCTTCTTGACAATAAGGATTCTTCCTGACACATGCCCTCAACACATGTGATGGGAAGTGCAAGCAAGAAGACCTTGTCACAAATGAGCCATGTGGGATAAGGGACTAAATTGTTCTGAGGCAGAGAACTAAAAGGCTATTGGAAGCCACATGGCTTAACTCAAACTGAAAATCTCCTCTTTTCCCTGTTTGCCAAGAGGAAAGTTCTTGGCAACAAAAAAAGTCTAGGAAAACAAAGAAAATTGCTAAGTAACCAATGAACAAACTAACAAGCAAAATGACAGAAAAATGATCACAAGGCCAAAAGCATTGCAGCCTGTGATGAGAGCAGAGCTACATCTGAAGCCAAAGGCAGTTGAAGCAAACCAAGAAAGAAGCTCACACCACTCTTCACAATGTCAGTGCAGAGCACAAATAGAAATAGGGCATGGATATGCTGTGTAGGCAATCCAAAGGCAGATAGCAATCTGGTTTGGGAGCAGAAGGCACTTTATCATCCCTCAGTAGATACACGCATGGACCAATGCTGAATGGAGCAAGATGGTGTTTTAATATAATATACAAAGACTGAGTTCTCCCTGTCAGTGTAAAACAGAATGCAACCTTAAATATGGCCTCACAGTGGCTCCACCATAATTGCTTGTTCCCTGCTGTGTTCCCCATACAGCAGACCTAGTATTGACATCTGGTACTAATTTAGGGTTCATCTGTTCTACAAAAACAAATATATTGTGGGGCCTCCTTGCAGCAGGCTTGCCCCTCAACTTGGTTAAACCACGTTCCATCTTGTAAAGTAGATGTGACATAACTGTTTGCATTTTGGCCCTGAACCACGCTACAGATGTTGCAATGTTCAAGAGCCTGAAGTGGCTTAAACTGCAACGCTTGGGATCTTCTAGGAAGCAGCAGCAATTCCAGCTCCTTTAAGAGAGTGGCATTAACCCTCTCCCTCCACTCCATAAGAATACTTCCATGCTGTTAAATATACAGATCTGCACAAATCTGACACGAGGCAGTTTAATTTTGACCATGTTTTAAGATGCTCAGGTCAGAAAATATTGTGGGAAGTTTGTCTGACCCTGCACATAAACACATTTGCTATTTATGTGTGAAAGGCTGTGCACTGCACTCTCAGGGAGACAAATTCATTTGGACTTAAACATGACAGAAATTACTTTTGAGGCTAAATGAAGGGCTGTGTGCGATACACAAAACTTCACGGAAAGTACCTGAGGGGCCCCCACCTGCCTTCGCAAAGGATTTATCCCAAATGCCTTTCTGAGCACCTGAATGTTAATTAACATTTGATTCCTGAACATTCCAGTGTGTACATCCCCATTTACTGCTCCAGGGACTGCATGCTGACAAGGCTGCTCCAGTTCCAGTTATTGCAGAAACTTCTCACGCTCTGCATGCTGTTCATTCTCATGTGGCATTCTCTTTCACTTCTTTCGCTCCAGCTACTGTTTCTCTTGCCAACAAAGATTAGCATAACCTTCAAGAAAATCTGGCAGAAGGTCACGGTCATTTCAGGGAGAAGTAAACAGAGTGAGAAAAGCATAGAATGGAATTACTAGAAGAGTGTAAGAACTCTTTGCCCACTATGTAGAGGCCATGCTGTCAAGCAAAAATATATTGGTATTTAAATCAGTTTAAACTTACGTAAACTCTGCTAGATAGCTGAGAAGTTGCATGGGTCTGGAATTCAGGACTGCATTAGGCCTTAAAAATATTCAAAATCTACAGTCTGTTACTCAATACAGATTGTTTTTCTATTAGTTGGGGTGTGAGCAGCAGAAGAAATAATTTGCAAATATTTGGAATGTTTCTATTTGTCATTTTTAAATCAATACATATATCTTGCTATTCTCCATAGGGTTTTTCTCCCCCTCTTATGTAACCGGTAAAGCAGATTTTTATTTTTCCTCTAAGAAAAAGAGAAGTTGATCATATCAGTCCAGGACTTTTTCCAAAAAACCTGGAGGCAGTGAGGTTTCCATACACCAGGGCCAAAATACAGATGTTTGGCCTAAAATTGGTTTTATTATTTTTATTTTGGATTTTGGAAAAACAAGCACACAAGTCTCCGCAAAAGAACACAAGTCCCCACAAAATAACACAAGTACATGTGTTCTCTCTATTACTCTGGAAGAAAATGTAGCAACCAAAAGGAACAAAATGAGCAGGCCTGCTTTCTCTAAGCAGTTCTTTCAGACATGGAAAAACCAAGCAGGCAGAAAACAAGTGTAATGAAGGGACTCTGACCCCACAAGAATGCCCATTTTTTCCAAATGAACCAAACAGTCTAATAAAGGATATTACCTTGCCCATAAATCTTGCTTCTCAGAAAATAAAGGCGTAATGATTTCAAAATGCTGCCACAACAAGGAGTAGAACCAAGCCATGGAGCAGCCAGGGCAACAAACAGGCAGAGACCAAAGGCAGAGTTCAAGCAGTAGCTCATGGTGAGAGGAAAGGGCTGGATATATGGCCCAGTAAAACCCTCCTGTTTGGAAGTTTCATGAACAATTACAGGAATGCACTTCTGGTTTTCACACACACCGACTGAGGTGTGTGCTCTTCCTCTGGTATTTGAACTTGGCTGACAACTCTTGACACATGGTGGGATTGACTTGAACAATGAATAAAAGCTAGCTGAAACAAACACTGTGAAATATAAATAGAGGAGTCAGCAGCAGAGTTTCCATCAGAATTTGCAGAACAGTGTTTATAAGTTTTGCTGTATACATGTGGTTTTGCTATAGCAACAAAGATGAATAGTCATCATTTTCTGTGACCAACACCAAATCTAGTATTATCTGTATCCTTCCTTGTGAATAGAAATGATTTCACCTCTGCATGAGGTTCACTCTGGTAGCCAAAATGGGAAAGGAATTTGTGATACTGAAGTTCACATACTGTGCACATGTGGGATTCCCTAGTGGATCAGCTCAGTCAGTATCACAGCAAATCCTCCAGTTTCCCAATGACAAGTCACTGACTCAAGTGAGAAACAACAAATATTAGTCTGTTTTCACTCTACATTTTGAGAGTCTCTAAAGTCTATTGCTCCCGGCTGGAAGTATCAAATAACTACCTGATAGTGTGTGAGGCATCAGAAAATAACAGCCTGTAAGAACTAATCTATTAGTTTAGCAGAAGGAAATTCAGAGCGCTGATGCTCAGCTCAAACTAGAGTACACAAAAGTGCCCCAGAAATATCTTGGGCATGTGCCTAAGATGTATTTCAAAACGGGATGAGTTCTCCCATCCAACAGGAAGCACTAAAGGCAATTAAACAGCTTTGAAAACATGATTATTTATTTATTCCAGGTGATTTTTCAGCCATTAAAAGCATTAATCAACCAGGCAGCTGAGAAAAGGATAAAAAAGCTACCCCAACTGATACTTTAAAAACCTTAAACTTCTTTTTTTTTAAGCAAAAATAAAAAGCAGGCAGAAAACAATGGTGTTCAATAGTAGGGGTGGTAGGTGAAGAGATTTTGGTTCAATAAAACAGCAGGGCAACCTCTATAGAAATAAAGGATTGCATGGTATTATGGCTTTAATTTCAGCAAAATAGGTACCAGGGCTCTGGTTGACAGATGAAGTAGTCAGGAAGACTTAATCTACTCAAACTACATGAAAGGAGAGAATCATGATGACAGAACAAGACATACATATCCAAGCACATAGGCCAAATAAAAACATCATTTTTTATGACAAAACAAAAAGCAAGTAAGTATGCTGAGAGGTAATATGAGCACTGTCGTGTGGAGCCTGGAGAGTCAATAAGGGTAGTTGGAAATGGTCATGTAGGAGAAAAGAAATTATGTGATTAATAATAGAGAAACCTGATGGGGTAAGTCCAATGGATTTTGGAAGATTGTATTTCATGTCTAATGTGTTCCATAAAAGCTACAGTGGAAAATCAGATAAGGTGGTGGTGATATTTTGCATCCAATGTCCTGCTATATGATTAGAAAGTCAGAGATGACTGAGTGGGCTCCACAGTGTTTGTGGTTAAAGTACTAATTGGCTAAACAAACAAAATCCAACTAGAAGGTCTCTTCAACAGCTTACCACATTTCACAAAAGTAGAGGAGCTTCCCCTCAAAAAATCTGGTTGTTAAGAGCAGAAAGGAAAAGTCTGTTACCTAAAGTGACTTTCATCCTGCAGATCATTTTCTCACTCTACACAGTCAGTGCAGACTTCAGAAATTTCTAGAAGTAATGGATTTTTTTCCTAACACAGAAATCCTGCATGGGATATCAAGTAACTCAGTAATGTCCATTATCAATTACTCACCATAATGGACCTCATTATGATAAATAAGGAACAGTTAATGGCTTTTACAAAAATTGAAAAATTGAAAAATTGCCCAATGAAATGAGGTTTGATTTATTTAATGCAAACAGGATATGTCACCGACCTGAAATATCTCTTGTTGGATCTTTTAAAACCTGCAGGTTTTTGAAACTGAAAGGAACAGTTGAGTTTAGAGTTGGGAAAATCCATTTCACTTTAAATGAAAAAGTGTTAAAACAACTGGGAATTTTTCAGGAGCATCTTGCTGGATGCCCAAGAAGCCAAGATCCTTCAGATTCAAAAAATATACTTGAGTGAAGATCCTCTTAGTGAAAGCAAGCACATAAATTTTGTATTTACACCTATATATATACACAAGCACATAGTACATGTATGTCCATGTATGCATGGAGAGGGAATTAAAAATAACAATGAAATTAATATAAAATACAAATAGAAGTAAGTGGGTAATGAGGTTAGTAACTCAAATGAATGAGTTTTACTAAATCAACAAATTTTTAATGATGAGGCAATTAGAATTATTCCAGAAGCAATAAACTCAGTTAATTAATTATAAGTTAATAGCTAGGTTCAAACAGTGGGATGGTGAAGTGGGATCAAGGAAAAGCAGGAATGTATTTCAGTGGAATTTGGAAGGAAACAAGCTCTGTAGCTACTTCTGAATGTATTATGATAGATCAAATAATTAGCCATGCATAACAAAGGAGGATGTGAGGTAGTCTCTGTGACAAATAAACATTAACAAACTCAGATATTTTAGGTTTGAGAGTCTTACATCAACCAGCTGAGGAGACCTTTAAACCATTAGTATAATTTTCTGGCAAACATTAAATGGCAATAAATACAAAAATTAAAGAAAACTGGAAAACTGACAGCATTGTCATTGAAAGATTCTTGTTGTTAATCTGCATTATTCTGAGCAAAAAAAATATGAAATTTACTAAAGCAAAATACTGACAATTTTAAAGGTTATCTCAGAATCAAAATGTGAACTTCAGACATCTGAATAGTGAAACTATAAAAGTATTAATGACAATTTTATAAAAAGTATTAATAACCTGGTGTTAGAAGGTGAAATCAAATGAAAAGTAAAATCACCAGGAAAAATCTCATTGATTGTTATAAAGATAAACAAAATAGTCATATCACCCTTACAAAGGTGCTGATGAAAATAGCTGCATTAAAATAAATATCTGAAATTCACATCTTAGTATTATATAGCAAAGACAGTTAGTTTGAATTTGAAACAATAAACTGAGACTCTTTTAATTATCCTCTCTTTTCTCCCATCACATTTTAAAATGCTGTTTTCCCTAGTACCAAGGGGAGGTTCCTCAGATGAACCTCCTAGATGTCCTCTAAGCCTCCAAAGACACAGCACCTCTCAGACTGCACTTGGAGAGGCTCAAAAATTCCTCCCACAGCAGGATTCCCCAGCAGAATCACCATGGCTGGTTGTACAACAGCTTCTGGGTCTGAGAGAATCGTGATTCCTTGAGAGCAGGAAGGGCTGGAGAAATTGTGTAAACAGTAGCCTGTATGACACTTTTGGTCTTCTTCCAAAATCCTGCTCCCTTGGCCACTATGTGTGGGCCAGCTGCAGGAGACACCAGAGAAGAAACATCAGCTGAATTCTGATATGGATCAAATAATAGAACATTAAGGGGTTGGAATAGACCTTAAAGATCCCCCAGTCCCAAACCCTGCTGCCATGGGCAGGGATATCTCCTGCTAGACCAGGCTGTCAAGGCCTCACCCAGCCTGGCCTGGAGCACTGCCAGCATTGGGAGCAGCCACAACCTGGGCCTGGGCCAGCCATTCCAGTGCCTAGCCATCCTCATAGTAAAGAATTTCTTCCAAATCTCTAACTTGAATTTCCTCTGTTTCAGTTTTTACCCATTACTCCTTGTCCTATCACTACAGTTCCTAGCAAAGAGTCACTCTCTGACTTCCCAGTGTCCCACTTAACACACCAGAATGTTGCTGTGAGGCCTCCATACAACCCTCTCTTCTCCAATCTGAACATACCCAATTTTCTTAGTTTGTCTTAGAGGAAAACTGCTCTAGTCCCCTTATAAACTTGATGGTCCTCCTCTGGAATTGTTCCAACATTCCATGTCCTTCTTTTGTTGGGAAGATTTGAACAGTGCCCAGTACTCCAGGTGGGGTCTCACTCTATCCTCAGTACTCACAAACACCCTTCTGCTTCCAAATTGGCCCAGGGAAGTGAGGCATGTCAGCAGGATTTACACAGCAGGGCATCTGCTGGGGCCTTTCCAGTCCTCTCAACAACTGTGGTGGGTAAAAACTGCCACACTGACTTTTTTAGGGTTTTACTCCTCAGTGGACCAAGCTATCTTACTGAGGAGTATCTGAGTCGTGGCCATAATTGCTACCCTTTTTTATTTCCTATTCATTCCCAGCCCCCCCAAATCTCTATCCTTCTTCATCATCTGGCAACTTACGGGTCATGTTTGCCCTCTAAGGGAGTAAGAATTTGTTGTTTGAACACTTTTGCTGACACATTTCTGTTCAGCTGCAGGTGTTCCTCCCACTCAGATTTTTGGCTGTCGCTTACAGCTACATGCCTGGCCCATGGGCTGTTGAATAGTGGTCCCTTTCTGACTTTGCAGGGGAATAGGCATGCAGAGAGCTTGGCTCCTGAATGCTCTGTGAGTGGGAGGATGGAGCTGGTTGCTGGGACTGAGGAGGTCCAGCTGTGAGGACCTTTAAGGCAGGGTATGCAAGCCATGGGGTGTTAATGGCCCATCGTTAGACTGCAAGGGCGTAGCTGCTCTAGGAATAGGTGCTTCAGCCAAAAGCATAAACACAGGATGGATTAATCATTTCACTAAAGTACCAAAAAAAATTGAAAAAGGGAAGAGAAGAAGAGAAGCTCTTGTTCCTGTAGGGGTAAAGGGCTTCCTATTTGAAGGTACCTTTCTGACCCACATTGTCTAAGACACCTGTGCTGACCCATCTGATTATTCAAAGTCATGCAAAACCAATACTGGCTTTATCCAGCTCCTCTTCCCTCACACCCCTTCATCCCTTGCCATCTGCCAGTGAAATGAAGAGGAAGCAATGCCCCTCCTCTCCTCTCTTGTCTTCTCACTTCTTGCTTTCTGACATTTTTAATCCATCTTGTCAAAGAGCCAAAATATCTAGAATTTATCCTATCATTCATTAATAACTTTGCCTCATCAGTGAAGCAAAGAAAAAGTGTATAGCATTCAAAAACACAGTTAAAAGTGCCATTGTAGTATAGTCATACAGCTCTACTTGAACAAATATCTTCAATTTTGGCACAGTTTTGAAGTATTTGACTTTTCAACTATAACACACTTGCAACATTTTTAATGTAATTTCCTGAAATTTATCTTGTAAACTAGAAGTGTGACCTGAAGTAGTCCATTGGTCCTCGTCTGAATCACAACTTTTAGAATCACAACACAGGCATTTACAACCTGAGCTAATGCAATAAACAGCAGGAGAAGAAACTGAGAGAGTTGCAAATGACCGTTAAAAATCATCTAGTTCATTCCCTCTAGGGACATCTTTCACTATCAATTTGCTCAAAGCCTCATTCAACCTGACCTTCAACACTTCCAGTGATGGGCCACCCACAAGTCCTCTGGGCAACCTGTTCCAGAGTCTCATTATTGTAAATGCAAAAAATTCCTTATGTCCAAGTTAAATCTATCACTTTATAACCACTGCCCCTTGTACTGCTTCTAATACCTTGGTAAAAATTCTGATTTGCCAAAGCAAATTGCTTAAAGCTACATTCACTAGGGAGGTTCAGCCTTAGGCTCCACTTTTTCTTTCTCCACTCAACCTTCTCCATGACATTTTGGGAGCAAGAACAAGATTATGGTGAGTACAGAGAGGCAGTGGATATAATTGCAGAACAACTGTACTTATATGTGCAATGCAGACGCAGACAGTCATTGCAAGCCAGCATGGAAAACAGTAAAATTTTGCATGGTGTGGATGTTCTTAATGCAGTGTCCTGAAAACAGTGAAAACAGGTATTTCTTCAATGAGATTGAAGATGTTTCAAACAGTATAAATTGCCCATCCACTCTCTGAGCAAACTAAGCATGCCTTAGACACAGGGAATATTCATAAAATGTGTGGGAAAGTTTGTTAACAAAATTCTACTGAGGATGTGTAAATTATGACTATTCAAATAATTATAAGTTGTCCAAAACTGAACAAATATTCAAGGGCAAGTAAATGATCTATCCCTAAAACTCAAACCATCCTTCTCTCACATAGCAATTCCCTGCTCCAAAGTCTATGGAGCATCATGATCATCATTGTCATGGCAACAAGGGTAAGATGATGTGTAAAACTTATTATCCATGAAACTAAAACTTAAAATGAACAAAACCAGCTCTGGTCAGACAAGGAGATTTCAACTCCAGCAGTTTAATTCTAGCAAAGTTAATAGCTATTTTTTAAAAAATCACCTTATAATGGAAAATGTCAGAATTTTCTTGCATACAATGCTGCTATCATGTCAAAAGAGCTTCAGAAATCTGTATAAATTTCTGCAGCATGCAGCTAAGTGACAATTTCTTTCATGCTGTACAAAACACTAATAATTTTGTTCAATTTTTCAAATCACAGTGTATTGTATTATTTGATATTTATTGCTTCTTACTGTTTGTAGCATTTTGGGTGCAAATTTGGGTCAAAGAGAATTGCTGGCCCCAAAAGGACAGATTGTGTTTGCAGGTTCTGCAATAAAAAAGAGTAATAGAGGTGAAAGGCAAGGTGAAATCAGAATGGAAAGAAAGATAAAAAAATTTGAATTAGAATGAATTGATACGCCAAAGACATCATAGCAGATGAAAATATGAGAGATAAGAAAGGAAGATAACTTAGTCTGGAGTATTTACAATTTCTTTTTGAACTTATCAAACAACTTCATTAAAAAAAAGAAAAAGTGGATTAGTTTATATCAGCACATTTACATACAGGATTGTTTTCATCCCTTTGAATCTGTTCAAAGATTTATTTAAAATAGCCAATGATCTCATCCTACATTCTCAAGTTCTGCATGTAATTGCATTCTCCTACTCCAAACCTGTGTATTTGTCTGAGCCAAAGGTGTCTTCCAGGATATAATTCCTGTTCTAAAGTTTCTCCTTTTTTTTGAAAATAAATCAAAACAAATAACAGTGAGGAACTTGCAATTGAATCACCCCACTTGAACAAGTCTAAATTAACAGTAACTAAAAGGAACTCATAAAATTGTGAGAATAAGGCCATTACTCAACTGATGAAAAGATAATTGTGTCCTCTTATTTTTCCATAAGTTGAAGCAGAGTAAATCTTTGGCCATTTTTTTTAACTGTTCAAAGAGATTTCTTTGAGAGAGAGAAGTTACACAGTAATTTTCCCTTGGGACATGTAAGCTTGAAAATTGATATAATGTCATTTTCAAATAGAGGAAGAAGGGATGAGGGTTTTTTCCCACTAAGTACCTTGAAAGTTTTGTCTTTGTGAGCTTACAAATCAACCTAATTATGAAGTAGCAATTTTTATTACCAAATTAAACAACTAATAAATGAAAAGGACTTATTTTTATGGTATCAATCAAGACTGTCAGCTCAGCAAATTTAAATAATCAGAATTAGCATCCTAAATAATTACAAGTCACATAAATGAAAAAAATTTCTAATGTCACTTCAGGAAAAAAAGTCACATCACACTTGTAAATACCAGCATGAGAAGTTTCACAGCCTAAGTCCACCATGGCAGATATATCTGAGCAAAGAAGCCTTGAGTCATTAATTCAGATTCCAGAGAGTGCATGACAATGATTTTGAAACCTGAAACAATACAATAATAGATTGCTAATCTGAAGTCCGATTTCATACTTTCCCTTTAGTGTCTTAAAGATAGGTATTACCTTAAATCTGCATTATATATATAAGTATTTAGAGCTTAAGAAACTATCAATCATCAAAAAAAAAAAAATAACAGATATACATTGCAAGGAAAAACCCTAAATTCTATGTCAAACATCAAGTAGGATTTCTTGTTTAATTTTTATTTCTAGTATCAGTCACTGGATAATCAATTCAAAGACAGGAATCACTTTACTAAATATAGAATATATCTAAACTAGAAATATTTTTGAATATACTCCTTGAAGTGCAGAAGTGGCTGTAATTTGAAGACCTAAAACATATCTCCAAAGTAGCCAAGACTGGCATGAACCACATGTGGTAACGATATTGTCAGGTAAATGGTATTTCAGTTCAGAATTTTCAGTTATTTGAAATTAACATTTATTTGAAGGTTTTTATATAAAAAAATTATAATTAATTAGCATTTATTTGGAGGTTTTTAAGTCAAAAATATGATAATATCCAGTGTTGTCTGTGTATTCTGATACACATAAAAATGGACACTTTTGACAATAATCTTGATTAAAACTAGGTTTTAGAAACATAATATACATGATCTAACATTACTGTTAAGAAATTGGAAACAAAGGAATGTGCCTGTCTCCTAAGCAGTATTTTTCAGTTTATACGATGGTTCTGTAACAACAGAGAATACTGGCAGAAATATTTTTCAAGGTATCTCTGTAAATCTCACCTGTGTCAAGTGAAATGTACAGATGGGGGTACTGGCAATTCTTACACACTCTTTCTCATACCAGTGATACAACTAGAACTAATATCAGAGCTAGACTAAAATTTATTCTCAAGGGCTCTAGGAAATAGCAGGCAGTTTAATGTCTGTTGCTTGAGACAACGAGTGAAACCCTCTCATTTACCTGTCTCTACAATCTACTGGGTAAGTAATCTTGCAAAAGATGCTACAGAGACAGGATTGAAAAATCGGTGCAGTGCATTGTTGTGCTGGTTTTGACTGGGGTAGAGTTATTTTTCTTCACAGTGGTTGGTATTTTGGATTTGTGCTGAACACTGGCATGACAGATAAGAGGTGTTTTTGTTATTGCTGTGCAGGGTTTACACAGAGCCAAGGCTTTTGCTGCTTTTCATGAGGTTGGTGAGGAACTGGGGGGAGCACAGGAGACTGGGAGGAGACAGAGACAGAACAGGTGACTCAAAATGATCAAAGGAATATCCCAGACCATATGGCATCATGCTCAGTGGATAAAGTGGAGGGAAGGAGGGATGTTTGGAGAGATGGTGTTTGTCCTCCCAAGTCACCATCACACGTGATGGGGTCCTGCTCTCCTGGAGATGGCTCAGCTCCTGCCTGCCCATGGAGGAGATGACTTAATTCTTTACTTGTGTGCACAGCTTTTTCTTTCCCTGTTAAACTGCCTATATCTCCACCCATGAGTTTTCCAGCTTTCACCCTTCCAATTCTCTCCCTGATCCCACTGGTGGGGGAGTGAGCAAGGGAGTGAGCAAGGGACTGTGTGGGGCTTGGCTGCTGGCTGGGGTGAAACCATGACAATAGGGAATGATTCCAAGTTGATTTTTATGGAAACTAAGGGCAAAATGCTAATCTGCCTGGTTGATTTTTATGGAAACTAAGGGCAAAATGCTAATCTGCCTGACATCAGCAATAAATGTGTATTTGATCCCAAACAACCTTCACCTTTAGCTGAAGCCTTCGTCCCCTGCAGCATGACTACAATAATGAGTGGTAAACATTATTTATAAGACAGTGCATCTCACTTCTGTCTGTATCAAACAGGAGACACTAAAACAGTGCAGATAAAACTGTACTTCAGGTGAAGGGATAAATTTCTCCCTAATTTCTAATGAACTTCTCAATTAAGGTTGATTCTAATGGCTCTTTGTATTGCACTCAAGTTCTGGGCAAAGTTCTCACACACCAAATGAAATTTCTGAGTTCTTTAAGTTGCTCTGAAGATAATAAAGCATTTTTGTTGCTGCAGAAAATTCAGCAGCAACTCAAGGCTGAGAGACTCATTATACAGTAATAAAACTCATGAGATGATTATTTAAAACTCCTAATATCCAGACTCCTGGAAATCTAGGAAAGAGCAAACCAAGTGCACATTTGACACTTGCTCAATTATGGCTTTTAAGTCATAGATTAGATCCAAGCATTCTAAAAAGGAATTATTAAACTTCAAATCTAAAAACTACAAAATTTACCTTAAAGTGTGATTTGAAATGGTCAGCTAAAATATACTACAATACTATGGTCCGAAAGAATAGGAGGAATACATTATGGAAATAATGTATTCCACACTTTTACAATATTTTCTTTTTCAAATACAAAAAAACCCCAAGAAGACTTAAAAACAAACCAAAAAATCATACTTTCAGGTTTTTGAGGTAGAGGTAATTTCTGAAGAATTTGCCAAGATGTTCTGCAGGTTTTTTGCTGGTTCTGCATTTTAACAACAGAAACAAAAATGATCCCTCAACAGTTTAGTGGAAAATCAATTATAAATTATGTGAGGTACATCCAAAATTTTCCACAGGAATGGGAACATATCCATTCATTTTCTGTAAAACAAAATGGAAAAGTTTCCTGCAAATTTCTTCCATTTTTTCACCTCAATTTTAAACTAGACTCCATTATATTCTTATTTAATTTGGGCTAAAGACATCTTTTAATGAGATGGTTTTGTTTGGTTTTCATGTCATGTTTTCCCATTTCACTGAGGTGGTAATTTTGCTTAAGTAATGCCCATAAAATCTATTATCTTCAGTCTTCCTGAAATGGATTATCCTTAGCAGTGAATACCACAGAGAGATTTTGGATATCTGGATAACACAGATTGTTTGAATACTTATTTAAAAAAAGAAAAAAAACAACCAGATTTCATGTAATGTTTGTTAGGCTTTTGTTGTGTGATGAATGACAGAAAGAGGAAGGTGAGAATTTCGTATTTCAAATTGCCAGAGAAGTAGAAAAGTCTGGAAATATGGAATAAATTTATGTGCCTTGTCTGCCTGAAGAAATAGTACTCATTCAGATAATCTAAATATCTATTTTATGAACATTCATAACCCTCTTCAAATAAATAAAAATCCAGTTCAGTGGTAATTGGAGTCCATTTAAGCAAACAACAACAAAAAAATTAAGTTACTTCCTGCTTAAAAATAAGCTTCCATTTTTTTAATTTATCAAAAAAAAAAAAAAAAAAGAAACCAAGTTAAACAAAGAAACAAACAAAAAAACCTTATTATTAAAAGCCCTGGGGGTTTTTTTCCCCACAGGAATGTAAAAGAACATTTTAAATACAAAACAGGTGCAAATTAGAGGGCTTCCTCCCCTTCCATTGATCAAACATAGATTTAGATTTTTTATGTCATGGACATGAAACAAGCAAGAATTCATGCAGTTCATATGCCAAATGACTTCGTATTTAGAAAATTCAGCATTTGCCTTGACAGGTCATTCACTTCAAGTGTCAAGAAAAGGAAGGAATTGCCCTGGTGCTTAAAATAATTGATTCAAAAGCAATTCTCCAAACCACAGGAAAATCAGCCTGCACTCTAGGCCTTGAAGGCAGCATAATTTTCCAGGTGGTAGCCTACTCTTACAAGCCTACTCTTATAGATTCAAGTTTTCAGGCACTGAAGAGTATCAATTGTCACCATCTACCCACTGCCTCCACTAGCAAAAATTAACAGAATCCTTTGGTTCAGGTTTAATTTACTGCACCTATTCCTTGTCTGGTGAAAAAACTGTGCTTTTCAATGCCATTTCAAAGCTCATTGTTTTTTGAATACTTACACTTTGGGTGACTTCAGTAATATTCTTCCAACACATGTATCTTAATTCTTGTTTTGAAAAGAACAAAAGTCAGGGATCTGCCTTTCTTCAGAAATTAAAAAAAAAAAAAAAAAAAGAAAAAAAGAAGAAAGCAGCAGCTTTTATTAACTCCAGACAGAATAAAAACAACCCTTTTGCCTAGACGTCTCAAAATGATGCTATGCCTTAAAGTTCCTTCTCCAGATCATCTTTCATATTCCACATTTTCTATACTTGTTGCTAAATCCCTGATCCAGGCCCCCATCATCTCATCTAGGGATTCACTTTGTCCAACTGTGGCCTGCTAAAAATTAATCTCATCTAAACTACTTGTATTTGCTGTCTATATATAGTTAGGGTGTACAAACTGATATGTTCAGAGACAGATTTATCCCAGCCCAGAACAGAGGTCTCAGATGGCAAAGGCACACACAGAGCCTGGATGTGAAGGTCTGGACTCAAGCCCAACCCAAAGGTTGTGCCTGGCTTCTGGGGCTGGGTAAACAGATTAGCATTGTTCATACTGATTAGAAAGAAGGCAAAAGGGATTAACAGGGAAAAGATTAAGTTTTCATTTATCTGTATCAGATTTGAGGTAATATCTGGAAATAGGTAGAGAGAGATAGTAACTAAAGTAAGTAAAGTGAAGCACATTTTAAAATATCTGCTTGGAGTGTGACCTTCACACTATTTAAGTCTAGCACTACTTTGCAAATTCTATGTTTATTTTCATATAAAAATCATATGGAGATATTATAATAAGTATGATCACTGTCCAAAGGACAATTACTACAACACAGCTCTCTCCTCCCATTCTTGATGTCCAATGCCTTTTTTAAAACTTTAGAAAACAAATTCATATGGCTTTCAGGAAAACAATGTTTTGGTTCTCTGTGAGGCAACAATATGCATGGTTTCTCTTAATGGTTTTCTTTTATTTAATCATTGTCACTGGCATGTCTCCTGTGTCCTACCACTGAAACTGCGTCATTAAGCTGAAAAAGGTCAACCATAAAGTAAAATTTTAAACTGAATTAAGCACCATTCAGTTATATTAATCTATAAAGAAATGTGAGAGACATTCAGCACTCTGAAGACCTATCTAACCTTTCTTTTATGTTTCCTCTTTACAAAACTCTTACAGACTGGTGTGTCCCAGAGGGTCTCTGTTACAGTTTCTGTGTCTATTGCACCTCTAATCCATTGTGTCTCTTTCAGTGGCCCTCGTTAAATCTCAAAACCTTGAAATGACACAATATTTCAATAATAAGACATTTATTTTCCCTCCATCCAGCAGAAGATTGAGCCAGTGGGTCTTTGAGACAATCTGTGCAAGACTGACCTCATGGAGAAACTTCTACCCTTGTTGTCCCTGGGACAACACCAGGACTAGTAAGTGCAGAGTCATCTGCAAGTGTGTTAATCATCTACACGGCGCAATAAAAGCTTCTGAGACAGCTACTCATGAAGCAATGAAGATCTTTGCAGATCTAGTTTATCCAGCAGCCAACCATCTTCTACATGAGTAGCTTAGAAAGAAGTATCAGAGAGCCTTTTTAAATTCAGGCCTTTCCACCTGTCTCTTTCTTTAATACTGAGCCTTGTTCTACATTGGAATATACAATATTGCAGCCACAAGCCTTGATACAGACAGTTGTAAGGCCATGATCTGCTGGACCTCTTTAATCCAATCAGATCAGCATGAGTTATTTCTCAGAGAAAGAATACTTTGGATCAGCCTTGGCACCTGAGGTTAATCACCCCAAAAACCTCCCCGAGACCGTGAACTTTCCCCAGTAACCTTAGTGCCAGTAGAAAATGTTCCTTTACCACCTTTGTTACGCAGGAAGATAGTTCCTGGAAATCTCAGAAATATTTGCTAAGCTTAACAGAATTAGTACAATGCTCTTCAAAACTCCTGCTTTCAAATAAATGCAAAGCAATTTTTTTTCCACTTCACTCTTCAGTGTATAAAGCTCCATGAACTGCAAGCCTAATTCTAGAATAGCTTCATTACTAGAAGAATTTCAGTAAAATTACTTTATCAATATACTAAATTACAGTAGTATTGCTAATTCATTCTGGTATACACTAAAGTTTTTTTTAGTGTATTAGAAAACGTGTATTAGGCATGCTGTGTAGGGTGTTAATTCATGATTGTTCATAGACTCTGTATTGAACATACTTACCTCTGTCTGAATTTATCCCCAGAAAAGCAAATGGGAAGGCTGAAGCCTTAAAGTTCATTCCCTCTGTTATGCAGAGCATCTCCTCTGAAATCAAGAGAGTTTTGTGTAAGCACTGAGTTACTTATTTATTTCTTCAACTCAAGAATATATTTCTTTTGTTTGCAAGTGGAAGGCATAGTACAGCTGACTTTTGGCCATTCTTCAGAAGGCTAACACTCTTTCAGCTTCTCAGCTTCTTGAAGTGAGAGAAAATCTAGCCTTCTATGTGACAGTGATAATTATTGCTTAATTATCCAATTTATCAAACAATAACTGCAGACAGCCTCAAAGGAGGCAAATTCTAACAGATCCCCAAATCATATACTCAGCATAATGCCCATCTTTGCAAATCCTATAGGATTACATCCTATCAATTTTTGCATGAAATGGAAACCAATCCAATGGTATTCTCTTGTCAAAATAGGTAGGCAGAGATGCTTCCAAGCAATTTTTTTCCCCCTCAACACTTACATTTTCTTTTAATTCTTCCATCAGTCAGTTAAAAACACCAAACAGAAAATGGTTTTGTTCTGAATCAGGTACCAAAATCAGAGCTTCCAAGATAAATCTGCCTCCTGTTCTTACTGCTGCTTTACCCATGTACCGAACTATTGATATTTGGCTCACCAAGCAGCTCCTTTCTCTCTCTCTGATCCCATCACCTCAGACTTGTTACCTGAGGGCCACAGTTTCCTCCAGGTAAGGAAAGGCCCCATCTTTTCCCCCCGCATGCCCACCTCTTCTGACACCACTCAAAATTGTTTTGGCAATTTGATAAAAATTAAAATTTGATGGTAACTTTGATAAAAATTAGTTCATACAAATCATTCAGCTGTTTGTATCTGGCATAGCCAAAAAACAAAAAAGGAATGATGGGGAAAGGAAGGATGCTAGATGAATCCTCTAAAAAGACTTAAAATCATCACAGCTCCAAAGCAAACACTAATTGTCTTTAATTAGCTTCCAAGAAGCACTATAACACTTCTAGCCATTAAGCACACATCTATGCATAGAGACAAGAACCAACACCCTAACAGAGCCTAATACCATGTGAAATGGGACTTCTCCATAAAATATTTAATAAACTCTACAAAAGTAAAATAGCTGATAATGGACTGCCTCTGAAAAGCTGTGAAAGAAGGTTTTAGTGATTAGATTTCATTGCTTTGTGACTTCCAAAACAGATTACCCAAACAACATAGCTGATTTTTTTCATTCATTTGCAAAAATAATTATTTCCATGACCATTGAGATGAAGAGGTATCAATTCTCATTGAAACTCCTGAAAGGTCTCTGTGGATACAGAATTACTGTAATTATAAGTACCTATATAGCATTTAAATATTGCCTATGTTACCTACACCTTCATCCTTTGTGAATTATTTCATGAAAAAATCTCTCCCATATAAACTAGATACTGAAAAAAATCTTGCTCTAAACAGACACACTCTCTAAGGCAACTTCTGCTTACTTTATTCATCCCAAAGAAAGAAATGTAATTTAATTCCAGCATTCTACATAATGGCACTTGCATAAATCAGGCTGGATTTTACCCTAAAGTTAAAATGACATAAGTCCCAGAAGAAAAAAAAATATAAAACATATCCATCAATCAATAATAAAAAATCTCCTTAGTTTCCAAAGTCTACCTTAGAAGCTATAGATATTATTTGGTTTCTCCTTATACAGCTAGATATTTCTCTTAAACTCAACAAGAACTGTGAATTTCCTAAAAATACTTATATAATATACCAGAAAAGGTTGAGGAAAAAGCAAAATCCCTGTGAGCTGAAATTTAATAGATTGCAGTTGGTTGCTCCAAACTGCTTGTGGTCAAAATCATTTTAGAAGCGTAACGTTACTACGCGACGATTAAGTCAGGTTTTCTTTCCTTTGTTGTTTTTTTGTTTTTTTTTTTTTTTTTCTTGTTTCCTTTTGTTTTGTGGATTTTTTTCTTTTTGTTTTGTTTTATTTTGTTGGAGGGGTTTCAGGGGAAGGGGGGTGGGGAGGGGTTTAGTGCAATTTTTTACCAGGAATTGTCACCTTTAGCAAGCCTTAAATTAACCCAAATTCCAGATGTTAATTTCTCTAGACTGTTTTTGTGTGCCTGCCTTTCCTGGAGCACCAGGGCAGCCACAAGCCCAGTTTCAGGGGTTCTGAGCACCCAAAGCTCCAGTTAAATCAGGGGTGGCTGTGGATACTGGGTGGCCTCTAAAAACAAGTTGTAAGGCGATGCTGCTGACACAGAGAGAGAAGCCCTGGAAGATCCAAGCTCAGAGAACACCCATTGACTCATCTGGTATTTCCATACATGAAAGATTGGAAAACTGCTTTCTATTCTCAAATCTTACAAGGTTCCTGGACTACATTCAGCCTTATTATGAATTCTCTTAGTTTCCATCTACCAAATACACTTACGCATTTTAAAGTAAATTAAAACTAACCTCTGTGGTTTTGTGCACTTATGTGTGTCCATACATAGACACACACATTCCTCTGTACTGTACTGTATTTTGAGGGAGCAAACAAATTCCTTCCGCTACTTAGAAACCAGCCCAAAAGAATGGAAACAAGACAAAAAAAGAGTTGATCTGTCACCTGGAGATGCAGCAAGACAATGACCTTAGAACTATTCACCAGCCACAATATCACCACTGTCATTTTTATGAGATTTTTTGAACTTTGAACATCTGGGAAAATGTCCCCTCTACCAGAAAATTGCCCTGTTTTTGACAAATTCCCAGTCTTGTGAACTTTTGTTGTTTCTGCAAAATCATACAGACTTAAAACTTAAGTTTAATGGTGCTTACACCAATTACTAGAAAAATACTGTTTCAGGAGTTTCAAAACCCCTGTGCATAGTTTTGCCAGCCCCCAAAAAGGAAGGCAGGTGGAAGAAATAGGCCATGTGTTTCACCACGACAATCTCCAAATGTATTTAAAATGCCCCCAAGAAAACAAAACCAAAAAAAAAAAACCAAAACAAAACAGCTCAACTTCTTTGCATTGTCAGAAAAGCACATGAGATTTAAGGGGTAAGCATGTGGATCTTATAACAGGTGTGAAAAACTGAGGTCCAAAAAGATGACAAAAAAATTAACACTTAATCTGCCAAATGCCAAAATTTCCCAACTGACTTTCAAGAGTAAAAAGGTATTGCTTCTCCTTCTTGTTAAAGTGAAAGCTACATCAGACAACAAAGGAAGAGAGGATTTATACAGGTTTAGTTTAATGAAGGGATTTCTCCTGTAAATATAGACCTTACACAATGTTCTGAGGAATCCCTTGTAGACAGTGGCTGGCAGAGATAAAGTCTTCTAGAAGCTAATTTTGACCATTCTAGAACTTCATTTTGACCATTCTGCATAAGTCTAATGCTGTTTCAGCTTCTCAGCTTCTTGAAGAGGGAGAAAATCTGGCCTTCCATTTGTGTGACAGTGATGATTATTGCTTAATTATTTAATGTATAAAATTAAAAAATAATGGCAGATAGCCTTAAAAGAGACAGATTCTAACACAACTCCAAATTATATACTCATCACACTACCCACTATCACAAATTATATCCTATCAATTTTTGTACGAAGTAGAAAACAACCCTAACAGTATTCTCCTGGCAAAAAAGGTACAAAGGCCTGAAAATCACAGGTTCTAAAATTTCTTCTATCAAACTGCTTTGAAATGCTGAATTACACCTTCATGACAATATAAGGAACCAAGCAAATCACAAACAACAGCTGTCTGTCCAAAAATAAGTCAGTGTCTACTGACTTCCTGGACATAAAACAAAAGCTTTTGAATTACAAAAGGGATATCAGCAAAGTTTTTCCATCAGACAGGGAGCAGATCAGCCGTTCAAGATTTTTTCTGACCTCTTTGTCTATGGAATTCTTCCTCTTATCCAGCTTCTCTCCGAGGCTGTATGAATGAGCATTATACGTTCATTCAGTGGTAAAGAAAAATGTCAGGAACATAGTGTCAGGAGGCTGGGCAGAGTGAGACTGCTGATTCAACAGCCCCCACTCATGTTGCATTGAAGGGACCATAAGATCATTCTGTCAGAACAAAGTGCATGGCTTGATGGTGGGGTAACCCTTGGGGTTGGAACTTTCTGTTGCCTGCTTGTATAGGGACACAAGCAGTACCCATGGATTCTATGTCTTCACAATTTTCCTTCCACTGATCCACTCTTTAATTTTCTACCACAGGTTTCTCCAAGCCTCTGTTTCTCATGACTCTGGGTTCTATAAATGCAGGATCTGATCCATCAGCTTCCTCCTCAAGGAACAAGCATGTGGATACATATATGTTTCATTCTGCAGGCAGTCAGTGATGCACAGAATTGGTGAGACAAGGGTTTTTCTTCTAATTATTAATGCTTGTGTACATGTGGGGGATGAAGAGCATTCTAATGAAAGTGATTTGACTTCCAGCAATATTCTTCATCTCTGTGACCTGAGAAGTCATTAGGAGGCAGGACTTCACATCAACAACTGCACATGGACTTATTTTGTTATGTGGTGTAACGTTACTCAGACAACCAAGGACCATGGCTTTAATATGGAGATATTAAATAGTACTTACTGGTGAGATAGGCAGATTTTGGTCAATGTGAATGCAGTCAGTAGCATAAAAATATTTGACCATAGAATTATTATTGAATCAACCAAGGAAAATCAAATTAAAAGACAAGAAAATAATTTCTGGTGAAAAAAACATACCTTTTTTTTTTACTAAACACAGGTCTTTCATATGAGTAAAGCAGAAAGCAGAAAAGTACAAGGAGATTTTTGTTCATTTGTTCACCTTCAATATTCAGGAGGACAAACAGGCTACAAGTTGGATGTGGTATTGACATAAGAGGTATCATTCTAATTGAAGTGGAACACTGAACTTTTATTGGACAACAAGAGCGATGAGTGCCGAATAGTGACTTTCTGTTTAAAATATTTGGAGACAGGCTCACACTATGACCTGCTTCCAGTTTCCAGTGGTATTAGGGATGAAGCCAGTATAAATCCAGTTGTCACAAAAGAAAAAGTTATAGTATATATTAAACCACAAAAAAATACTTTCAAATAACATTAAGGGTATGACTTAAGCCCACAAAAGCCAGGAAATTCAGAGTTAGGGCTGCAACTCTGTCCTCAACTCACCCCATTTTGTTTAGGTATTGTAGCAGATATGAAGAGAGCTACCTGAAGCATGATGGTATTGGTTTACAAGGGATGGCCAAAAATTTAGTATTTATCTGTGCTGGGTAGGGTTTGCTTGTTACACTAGAGCTGACAAGGCCTTCTCATGGAGGGGAAGACTATAAGACAAATAAACCTCTTCAATAAATGTTAATAATATACATCCCTTTACCTGATTGGCTTTGTGATGCATGTTTCTGGACTTCAGACTGGGGATTCCTTTTGGAGATGTCTGCTGGGACTCATAGGAGTGATGGACTAACCTGTGTCACATTTACATCTCTGGACTGAGTGATTACAGTGACAGATATCAGAACATACTGAAGAAAGAAACAAAAACACCAGTGAAGCAAAGTGGATTGATAATTAGCAATGAATCTCTTGTGGAAAATATGTGACCATCTGATGAAAGTTATGAGATTCAACAAGAAGGACACTTAAGAAAAAAACAACTGGTTAAGATAAGCTCAAGAAGCAACTTGAAGTAGAAAATTAGCTACAAAAGTGAGTTGAAGGAGACTTTTGTCTGATACTCCAGAAAAATATGACTTCTATCAGTTTAACTTGAAGGTGTAAGGAAAGAGAAGCAGAGAAACACATGCATGTGTTTTATTTAGCTATAATTATGTCTTATGCTTGCTGAAAGTGAAGAGTGACTGCTTTCTGGAGCACCTAAAGATTTTGCATGTTTGCTATCACAAGCTTAAAAATATTCAGTGTTTCTACCAACTGGATTTTGGCCAACCTTTAAATTATTCTAGTAAACATTATAGTAATTCCTGCATCCCTGCAAATATGCATACTTCATTAGTTTGTCTTCAAGATGTATTATATTCTGAGGTGCGGTTATGTGGAAAAATGTACCTTTATGCTGACTTAAGGGCATCTACTCAAGGTTTTTCTAAGTATTAACTCAAGTGACTTGTAATTTCTCCATACTCTTAATAATGTAACCAAAAAAAAAATGTACACGAGACTTCAGAGTCATGTTCTACTCTATTTTTAAGGCAATGGATAACAACTGGTTTGGGTCCAGTAGATACCCAGGGGCTACAAATCCCTGGGTAAATCCCTTCAATCTCTCCACTGCTTTGCACAGGAGCATCTGGGACTTCATCACAGCAGAAACGCGTGGTGTGGTTCACTCAGGTGAGCTTTGTTTTCCAAAAATTCACTCGTGCTTTCCAAAAATTCACACCTTGAGTTATTTCAAGGTTTCCCAAGTATATCAAAGAGCCAGAATGGGTTTAGAATTTGCAACAATTTTCAAAACTTACTGAGTTTTAATTCCATGTTTCTTCATGTGAAAAATCCTGCAACCTGTGATTCCATGATTTTTTTACAACAGTTGTGCCGAATAGCTCCATATTTCTTGGGTTGCACTTTGTACTTCAATTTCAAGACATGGCATAAAGATTTAATACATGAAATACACTTTTTACAATCTCTCAATGCCAATCTGAAATTGTGGTGTTTACTACCATCCCAAATCACATGCCCACAATTTGATTTCCCCATTCCTTGAACAAATCAGATTATTATAAACATGCTGCCATCTATTCATTAAAATAACATAAATGAACTGACAACTTTAGCTGGTGTTCTCTCACCCATGCTCAGAGTGAAAATGATGGAAGTACAAAATTGATATAATTCTTCCATTCACATTTAAAGTATGAAACCTACTCTTCCCATAAATCCAGACTAATTCAGCTTTCAGAGCTAGACTGAACAGTTGCTGAAGAATAGGATGATTCTCTTTTTTAATTTAAGCCTACAGGTTTGCATCAGATCCTGTAGATCTGCAAAGAAAGGCTGAAATAGGCAGACTTTACACAGTTCCACTCCAAAGAAAAGTTTGCTCCGTATTTGCTGGAAATCAAGCCTGTTTTGCCAAAAAGATTTGCAGTCCTCATTAAAATCTATGAATTGGAGTCAATTTACCAGAAGTTTTGTAATATTAAACACACACCACAAGAGATACACTTTGTAACAGCAGCCTGCATTACTGTCATATGGACAATCAAGTTTCCATATACCAGCTGAAACTCTATGACATTTTATGTTTGTCTTGTCAGCCAGCCTCCTTCACATGCGAGGCAATATAACCTTTCTCCTACTTTTTCCTTGAGACTTAAGCTGGGTTTTATTAATTTATGACTGAATGTCTGAGAGGACACACCAAGTCAGCTACCAAGACTTAAAAAAGCTTCTGTAATTCAACCTGTGCCTGAACATTCCTGTTGGATGACCTTATATTTGCTTTGAGCTGAGGACATCCTCCATGCTCTAACTGTTGCTCTGCTGGTGCAGGATGCCTTGTTGAACTAATGTGACTTTGCTGTGAGCCCTCAGCCCAACCATGCTGAGCCCAGCTCATACAATGCAGTGTTTCCATGAAACCCATGAAAACCTGTTTTCCATGTCATTGGAAAACAGATCTGAGTTCAATTCCTTACAGAGAGATTTTCATGTGCAGTAAAATTAATTTAAATTCAATGTGACATCTTCTGAACACAAAAATATTTGAACTTTTAGCTTCAATCACTAACTCACAGGAAGAAACTGAACAGGAGTTATCTTACTATAGCATATTCTGAAACATTGAAAATCAAATTCATTTAGCTCAGGACAATGTTCTCACCTGCCACCTAAAACTGTTGAATTCAGGGTTCCTTACAAGCCCTAAATACAACCAATGTTCCTTGAAAGGGCTGCAAATATTTTGAACAAGCCATGACCCAGTTTTCAGCGCAGTTGAGCCAAACTATTTTTGCTGTTTAAATAAAAATAACAAAAATGCACATTTTTGCATAGTTTCAGCACAAAATTCAGGGGGCAGAAAGGGAAGAACTGTGGGCTGAGATGAGTTTCACTTTACAGTTTTGGAACAACCAAAATTCAGAGCTAAATGGGCATGGTGAGCGCATAGAACCACAGGAACCAAAACCAAAGAAAAGGTTGGGATGGAATGTTATTACAGCTTTTATATCTATCATGGTAGCTAGGTATCTCTGGCCCCTATGGCAATAGAATTTGACTAATGCATTTTGTAGTCATTTTTACATGTGATTCTCACCAGTGAGGCCACTACTAGAACAGAAGGTGTAATTTTTGATGTCCAGACTTAAAACAAAGATGTTAAAAATTTGTGCAGGGCTCAGGAAAGCAAAATAAGAATGAATCATAGCATGGAAAATTAGTCATAGAATGACAGAACAGAACAGCCCAGTCTAGTCAATTTGTCCAAGGATAACTAGATGACCTGATAATGACTTATTAGTGATTAAATAAGAATAGTTTTAGTAGTAGTTTTGTTTTCTGTTTTGGTTTTTTTTTTTAATTAAAGAAGATAAATATCAAGAACGAACAACTGGAAATTGAAGCTTGACAAATTGAGAACAAAACTAAGGTGCATGTTTTGGATTATCAAGATAAAAACAACTAACTCATGAGTGTTATGGTGAAGTCATTCACCACTTTAAGTCATTGAATGAAAAACAAATGTCTTAAACTGTTTTTCCTAAATCCATCAAAAGGGGCTTAACACTAAGGTTATTAAGACAAGATTTAGAACAAGATTGTGATAACCTCAGTCACAAGACATGGAAAACAGAATGGAAATCTTCCCATAAATGTCAGTACATGAAACCAACAGATGACAATTCAAGCTGAAATTTTCTATTTCTCTGAAGTTTATAATTTTGGGGGTTTTTTTTCATTCTTATCTAAATTCCATCAAAGGTGATGCTATTTTTCCTTCTGACTTGAAAATGCATAGTGTAAAATAAATTTGAGGAGCTTGGAAATACTTGCCTTTATTGCCACAAAAGCTCTCAACTGTCAAGAAGCTGGCTGGCTTTCTCCTTTAAATTATTTTTCATAAGAAATTTTTTAAACAATAAAAAATGTTAATAATAGTTCTCAAATAATAATAGTATGAGGTGCTTTTGCTTTGAGAACCAAGCAATCATGCATGAAGCCAGACTAGAAGCCTTAAGAAATAGTCTCTTATGCCCTATTTCTTGCAGCATTATTCCTTTCTTCCAGAAATATTACAGAACATATTGCAAACTGACTGTCATAAACAGAAGAGGAGGGAGAGCCCCCTGTTTTATCCATCTGTGAATTGCAACCATCCTTGAATGCAACACAACAAAGTTTCCCAGTGGCTTGCTTATCTGAAATTACAGTGAGTTTGAGGCAGTTAGCAGGATTAGCAAAAGAGAGAACATGTAAGTAATTTCCAAATAGATATTGTTTTGTTGAAAAACAGTCCAAAATTTTACTCTTGCTGTCCCAGGATGCAGCAGGACAACTCAAAACCAAAGCCTCGGCTAGTATAGAAGTAACCTGCTCCACCAGCAGCAGCGAATATTAAATCAAAGTGAAGCTAGAACTTAAAAACTGTTTCAAAAGAGGGTTTTTAGTAACACACTTTTAGACTCAGCTCCTCAGGATTAAGATGTTTTCCCTTTGTATCTTGCAATGAGACTAACTAAGCTACCAGAGGTTAACATGGGACAATGATTCAAGTTATGCAGTCAATTGAACAAAAGTTCCTCTCAAATTAGTGGGAGTTCTGCTCAGTTGAGGGACTCAGAATTTGGCCCAGCAATTAAGTTATTCATTTTTAGCCCTGAGCATTCCTCTTTCTCAGTGGAGTGTGCCAAGAAAACTAAAAAAATGAACAGCACAGAAGTAGTATTAAACTTTAACAATGCTTAGCGCTGACACAGGGGGGAATATCAGAGCTATTTAGAAACAATGGCATGATTTCCAACTAGAGCCAGAGAATTCACAGGATATGAAATGCACATATGTGCTTTTCATTGGGATCATCCCTTGCTCTCATATGCTGAAGCTCGTCTCATGTCTCATGCCTCCCATGCATGGAGCTTAACCTAACCACTTAAATCTCTCTGAAGCTACAGTGAGTTACCTGCCAAAGACTGTAAATGCCCAGCTGGAAAGTGAGCTGTTTATTTCTTACATATTACTCAACTGAATTTAACACATATCTAGTGCTTATATTTAAAATATAATTTAATTGAACTGTATGATAACTTTACTTGCTTTGGCCTCAATTCAACAAATACTTCATATCTGTGTAATTTCATTGTGTAGCTAGGTCTCTGATTCAGTTAGTCCACAGTACATAACACCAAACAAAGCATGACAACACTAGCATACACAGTAGCATTTATCAGATTTAGTTTAAAAACAAACAAATATAATTACAAAGGTTTTAGAAAGTTATTTGTATTTTGCAAGGATTATTTAATCCCAAAGTGTGGGGCTTTTAAGAATATTTTTGATTTTTTAAAATAATTTCAAGCTATTTGCAGGCAGCAGTAAAACAGCATACTTGACTGACTTACATGTACCCACCTGTTCGTTTTATTCTCCACTTGAAATTTGGGGAGAGTATACTAATTTCATTTTTCCAGGCATATCTGGTTTTTGGGGTTTTTTACATAAGCCTGTATAACCTTGAAATTCAGGGAAATACTTTAACCTTGAAGAAGAACAGTGTAAATTCCCAACTGAGATCTCTCTTTCACAGAAAATGTATCATAGATTATGATCCTTTGGGGATTGTCTTAATGGTAATTCTCACTTTCAAGTGCTTGACCTTGAATCCATACTTAAATTTTTAAAAGGGAAAAATAGGGAAATGGCAACATCCATAACGTTGCTCTATTCTGATACCCACAAGTCATGGATGGGGCTGATGCACCCTGCTGCATGGCACAGACTACTATGGTATAAAAAAGCAACTGAGTCGGTCATTGCTTGCTCTTATGGGTTGTTCTTTCCTTCAGCTCCATTTATTCCCAGCTGCATCATGAATTTGCCAACCAATTTTGGTCTCTCTGGCCCAGTCTCCCAGAATCATTGAATTATTTTTTGTTGAAAAGGGTCTTAAAGATGATCTAGTTCCATGCCCCTATCATTGAAAGGGGCACCTTCCACTGGATCACCCCAACCTGATCTTGAACACTTCCAGGGATGGTACATCCACATCTCCTCTGGGCAATGTGTTGCAGTGTTCCAGTGCACCCTTAGGGAAGAATTTATTCTTTAATTACCCTCAACCCGGACACTACAGCTCCAAGTAAGCCAGAAGGTCTGAACTGAAGAGTGCAGCAGCATTGCCCTGGTAAGACTCAGATGATGGTCACAAATGTTAGCATGGATACTCCCATACGACAAGGAAACCTTATCTTTTTGTTCTAGCATGGATACTCCCATAAGGAAACCTCCTCTTTTTGTTCTCCTTGCCTAACTAGTCCTTTGGTTTACCAGGTTAGATGGGTAGGCTTTTTCATTGGCTTCATTTCATATAACAATGTATAAACTGTCATGTGATTATTCATCTGTAGAGAATTAATTGTTTTGTTTACTCAATACAGCAAGGTGAGCTTCTCTAAAGCATGATTAATCCTAATGACAAATTACTTGGAGAGACCTCCGCCTAATAGTCCCAATAACATTTCATTGATGATTAAAGGGAGTCTAGGTGGTCAGGTCAGTTTCCAAATTTTACATTACAGACATTAAAAATAAAATTAATTCCATCCTCCACAGCAAAATTAAATGTGCAAATCACGTGATCCATAACACAATAAAGGAAATACAGGCATACAACAAGATCCCTATGAATATCCCTAATAATTTTTAAGTAGCAGATAAATATCTCAAGTAGCATGTTCAAAAGTTGTTGACATTTACCAACCATGCCTTATTCACTAATCTGTACACTGACAGGCTACTAACTGGATTTAAAGATTATATATTATCAATGGAAAGGTGAGGAGGACATAATTGCTAGCACTTATTAAAGATAATTCCAGCTGCTGCCTGTATGAGCTAACATTCCCTGTGCCTGCCATAGGTAAGCAACCTTACTCCCACTTCTGTGCTACCATCTTCATGGATACAGTGGAAACAGTGGAATTAGGAAATTAGTGGAATTGGGAAACTAATTCAGCTGAAAAGTTAGTAGTTGTCATCTGGATTAGTTCTTTCAAAGTCAAGAAGAAGGAATATGCCACCATTGTCTGGGGATAGGTGAGGTCACCACTTTTGGCAGAAGCATCTACTTAGATCATCTTCAAGTGATTGTGAAAGAACAACCTTAGCTGCACGCAGAGTTAATTCTCATTATCTTCTGCATTTCCACAGCGTGTAACCACTCATTCTCAGATTCCTGCTAAACTGCAACACTGAGTGTCATTTTTTAGTGTCTGAGATGTCATCTGACAACAGGGGAAGGACCAAAAGAGCACTGAAGAGGCAAAAGACTTGGTGTTCAAGAGTAAACAGAATCAGACCAGTGGAAAACTTCATTTTTAAGTGGGAAAAAGTTAAGTGAAGAAAACCTGCTTCCAGAACATTTCAGAATATCTTGAAAACTTGGTTCAAAACAGAAAGAAAGCAGACATCCAACATAAAGATTCCTTTTTGACAAATTTTCTATTCCTGTTACAAAACACAGGGATTCAGATGAAAAATAGCTGCAATTTTTCTTCTACGTTTCTTAGAAATTTTCTCAGAAAATCCGATTTGAGGTGGATACATATAAATGAAAAGTTTTTTACATAGTTAAACTTTAGCTACTGAAAACAAGACCTTATAATGAGATACATCTGAAATCTGTAATAGAAGTGTTTATTCAGTACCAATAATAATACTTTTATTGTAAAAACCCATGTGTGAAAACTCTGGTGTGGAAGTGAAAACCAAGCTGTGCAGCAAATACTGACTTTTTTAGTGCTCTTTCTGTAGGTGCTACATAAGCATCTATAAAATATATACACAGTGCTATACAGTAATAATAAAAATATTAAGCAATTCCCATGTACCACTCATCCTTGAAAATATGTATGGGATGCAGTATACTTGGTATTCACAAATAGCCCTGCAAGTTAAGGATATGGGATTTTCATGGTGCTGTTGTTTATGAACAAAAAAATCTACCCCTCAGAAATAACTTCTAACTTAAGCTCTCATGTCCAATAAATAAATATTTATTATTATTAATACATATCACAGTACTTTTCAGAGTGTCCAGTAAAGCACTGTGTGGGCTACTGAAAACATAGCCCTTATCTTCAAGAGCTTACAGGATTAAGTCTGACCTATTTATCATAAAGATACTGATCCCTAGATTCATAGGGATTTTCTGGAAGCAGTTTTTTAATTGCATGTTACTCAAGAATACATATCACTTCAGGATCTTGTAGGTACCAAACTGGTAAAAGGAAATTTACCACACACACCCCTCTAAGCCTGATGAGGGTCCAAGAGCTAATCAAAAACACTACAGGCCTTTTAGCAACAAATCTGAATTAATCAAATCATCCCTGCTGTTTTTTGTTAATGTTTGGACAATCTAGCTTTTCTGCAGAATGCTCTCGCCGTCTGAGTGGAGAACAGGGAGCCAGAAACTCCTTGAGTTTTAATCCTGGCTCTGACACTGATTCTCTCTGCGGCTTTGGGCAAGGAGTCATTGTTCTATAGTAAAATGCTTGTATTGGCAAGATGATGAACTACTACTGTAGATGATCTAATAAAATTTTTCCATCTTTAATTTCTATGATTCTGTAATGCTAACATAAGTTTCAGCCCCTCATCTGAATAGAAGAGATAAATATTTACCCAGTTTGCTTTCATGCCAAGAAGAATCAGTTACAGGATACAAAACTCCACAGAACTGACAGTACTACGCTTGATTAACATCTTATTTAGTACCTTGATAATAAATAACACCTATAGGGACTATAAAACAAGGCCAGATTGAATATCCTTCTTTCCACTCTACTAATCATTGTCTGAGCTGGAGTTTACTGGAAAATTCTGTCTCTAGCTAACTGTGTACCTCTATGTTTTGTTTAGGCATTACTTCAATGAAATGATTCTGAAGAGTAAAGCAACCACTACTAAGTGAGTTTTTTGTTTTCTGGGAAAGGTAAGGAAAGAGGGTAAGAACAAGAGGGCAAATGTCCAAGAGTGCTGCTTATGCCAATGCACACAATGACATGGTCATTGTGGGAATGCCTGCATTTCCCAGCTGCTACCACCAGCTCACTTGCACCCACTGGTTCCTGACTTTAGATGAAGATGTTTTGTGGGAGGATCTAAGCTGACCTAGGGAATTGACTGAAGAATAATATATCCAAGATAACCCTCCAAAAGTGCAATTATAACAGTATGCTTCTGAAAAATGTTATTTAAAATTTCTAGGTTTAGAAAGACAGAAGACATAGAACTATAGAAAGGTTTGGGTTGGAAGGCCAACCAACTAGACAGATGGTCTAGTTCCAAACCCCCTGCCATAGACAGGGACACCTTCCACTAGACCAGGTTGCTCACAGCTCCATCCAGCCTGGCTTTGAACACTGACAGGGATGGGACAGTAAATAAATAATCTTGCACTTGTATTCACTGTTCAAAGAACACCAACCTCAGTAACCATTGTAGTTTACAGCTATGGACCCTTCTTGCCATTTCAATATATGTGCAAAAAACTCAAAGGTGGGACTGCTGCTGATAATATATAATAAATCTTGCTCTTCAGCTGTACAACACTGACACATCAGATGGAAAAAGACAGAAGAGTAACCAGAATAAGTTTCAGTGAAGGCCACTTACAAGCAGACCTACCTAAGGACTTTTTCATTTTCCTAAGACAGTGAAACCTGGCTTGCTCACACCAGACAGTGCCCAGAGACAACTTACCAAACTGGTTGCTGGTGAGCTATATCAATATTTGTCAGGGATTTCCCTCTCATTGTTTTAGCAGGATATATTGTTTTTTCCACAATCTGTATTGATTTATTTCCTTTGATAAAGGACAACGCCTTGGCCCCAGATTCCATTGCTACACATCATAGCAAGGTAGGTAAGCAAGGGGGATCCTTGCTTGAACTGTGGGCAGCAAGTAGTTGTACTTGTTTTATTCCACAGAGAGTAAACAAGAGACAGCAATCTAGGGAATGTGGTGGAGATGCACAGGGATAGATTGCTGTCATTCAAGGAGGATATGGTGATCTGCAAGATGAATGCTGCCACACAGCAATCTATCAGACTGGCAGGGGTAAATGGGGAGATGATGATGATTACGGACTCTCTCCAAGTTACATTGCATTTTGGGTTTCTTTGCAATATGCCAACAGCCAGAGAGCTACCTATTGCATATCAGAGTCTATCTTGATATGAAAATACCAGCAATGATAACACATTGCTCTTGTAATTCTGCCAAATTAATTTTCAGTCCACAAGACATGCCTTTGCCATACTATTTTATTAGATTAGTGATTTCTGTCAATAGACATTAGCTGCCTTAAATTATTCTGCAACAACAAGACATTATTATGAAAAATACGTATAATTGATGTTATTTACAGAAAATATTGGTGGAGTTGTTAGGTTAAGCAATTGGGACAACTACAGAGGAATGATTGGTTAACCAATTGTCACGTTTTCTTAGAAATGAGTGCATAAACCTCAAGACATACCACTGTTAAAAGCTATTTCAGCCACTGGAAAACAACTAAAAGACATCTAGAAACCTCTGGAAAAGGATACCCTTCCCCCCAGAAAAAAAATTTATTTCATGCAAGTCACAAGAAAGTTATTATCCAAGCTAGGTCGCTGACAAGAGATGTTATTAATGATCCCATTGAAATTATTAATGCATTTAACAATCACTTTGCAAACTATAATATTATATCCTGGGAGAATACTGAATCATGCTGGTTACTTGGATGAAGATCAAATAAGCTTAGGATGAAAAGATCAGACTCTGAGAAAGTTTAGGGTACTTGCGATTAATAAAAATTAAATGCCAGAACTACTTGATTTGCATTTAAATCTACAAAGGTGCTGACTGGACTTTAGCATATGATTTGGAATTACACAACGAAGCACACCTCTGCACACACAAAATATTAACGTGGATACAATACAAGGCTCTACTGCATAGTTATATGCAAATATGCTAGAGGAATGTGTGTGCACCAGTGGTGCACAAATGAAACTTCCCTCCAATTCACAAAATGGACCTCACTGCAACACTTTAGTAATTGTAAAACATCTCTCCATGATTTTTGAGCAGTCTTGGGAATCCAGAGAGGTCCCAGCTCACTGGAAGTTGGCAAACATTGTCCCAGTTTTCAAGAAGGGCAAGAAGGAGGACCTTGGAAACTACCCGTGAGGCCTGTCAGTCTCACTTCAAGAGATTTTTAAAACCCAAAGAAATAAGTTTTCAAGTTTGCCATATCTATGAAAGCACCAGTGGGAATAGAGTAGTGTTAAGAGAGAGTCTGGTGCACGAAAAAGGATTATCCAGCAGTTAGTGAAACATGCAGTTAAATGTACTGCTGAAGACAGGTACTACTTAACTACATATTAATTTTCTATGCTGAAATGAGTGCTGAATTAAAAAAGGCAAAACCCTCTAAAACTCACATATAAAATATCTAAGGTACAAACACAGTGCCTCAGGTATTTCCCTCCTTCATGCCTACATTTTCTATTCTTTATCCATTCTCAAATTGCAATGAATAACCAGAGATAATTATCACATCTCTGTAATGACAGAGAACCTGCACATGCTAGGATAGTGGCATAATTTGATATTTATGAAATGCTTCTTTATTTATGAAGCATCTGTCTTGAAATTTAATTACCACCACCACAGTGTTTCATTACAATTCTAACACAGATTAATAATGAACAAGATTCTGTGGTGGTTTGACCAGGAAGAAGTGGGAATTCTGGGAAGCTGTGGTCAAACCAATGAAGGTTTTGAGTTTGAGACTGGCACCTGGTGTAGCCAGTGGGGTTTGGACACACCTCCGAGAATACACAGGGGTTAAAAAGCAGAGCTTCGGCCCTGGGAAGCTCTCTTGGGACGTCGCGCGAAGAGGTCAGATCTCTCCCCCCGTCCAGACCGCTGCTGCTGGGCGGGGGAGGAGCAGCCACGTGGTAGGCCCTGGGCCTGGACAGAGATGGGAGGTGAGGAGGCCTCGAGGATGGAAGGGTGGAAAGATCCCAGAGAGTCAGCCCTCGGGCAGCCATCTTCCCCCCAGGAGGGAGAGAGAGAGAGAGCCGGCGACACCGAATGTGATAGCAGAAGGGGGGGAGGAAGAGTGCCCGGCCGGAGCGGCAGCGTGTGGGCAGCGTGTGTGGGAGTGCCGCAGACTGAAAGTTTTAACCCCTTTCTTTCATGATTGGGGCCTTGCAAAAATGCTAATCCTCCTCGAAGCTGAATAAGAAGGGAGATAAGAGATGAGATGAGACAAGGACCTGGCCCGAAGAATGTGGAGATGATTGAATGGGGAGAGATGATTTGGAGTGGCCTTTTGGCTGGACTTTTCTTGTGGCCATGGACTCAGTTGTTCCTGTGACACAGAGACTGCATTTAGGGGGAGGCAGTGCCTCAGAACCAGGAGGGTTCATCGTGAGGACCCCCAGCCCCAGGGGGTTGGAAAAATATGGGGGGGACAGATGTCCCAAAGCAGAGACTGTGCCTTTTTGGAGTGAGACAAGGCATCCTTGAAAGACAACCCCAAAAGCAGCTCTGGTCCATGCGTCAGTGGTGAGAGCACTGGGCATGGAAGGAAGATGTCACAAGCGGCAAAAGGATTTTTTTCCGGGCGGTGCCGAAGTGACAGGGAAGCACACGAGGTTTCAGTGTGTTTCCAGGGGAAGCCTATGGAACAAGAAGGACTCCTCTCCTCTTCATGAACTGAAGTTTGAGTATACTAAAGTGTGGTGCCAGGCTGGGCAGTTGGGTGTTTTGGGAGAATGTATCGGATTGGGAAAGTCAGGTAGTGGGGAGGAGGAAAGTGGTTTTTGTAAGGTTTTCAATTTTTTTCTTTTCCTTATGGTCTTTCCCTATTTTCCTGTAGTTTAGGTAATAAAGTGTTCTTTATGTTTAAGCTAAAGCCTGTTTTGCTTATTCCTGGTCACATCTCACAGCAGACACCAGGGTGAGGGCATTTTCATGGGGGGCACTGGCTCTGTGCCAGGCTCAAACCATGACAGATTCCTACCCAGGCTATTAAAATTTGAAAAACAAATACCCTTTGATGAATTCAAAGCACCACCTCACGCAGCTACTGTATGAAAGTCTTAGTACTTTTGTTTATTTTTCTGTTTCCTAAGTCAGTCAGAGAGGTTAAACTAGGAAAGCAAAAGGCTGGAAAAGAAACAAAACGAAAGAGGGACAAGGGAATGGGTGTGTGAAAAGTTAGGGAGGTTTAGAGCGAAGAGTTCAGATTACAGTGCATAAAGGGGCCAGAGAAATATTAAAAAAAATGTGACGTTTATAATATTGGACACAGAATTTAAAAAAAAATAAAAAGTCTAGAGCAACAACAGAAGAATAGATAGATGACAGATGTGGGTGGATGAAGAGAGAAAAAATAGGAAAGGCCAGATCTTGTTTGCATGGAAGTCAATAGCAAAGCACTTGTTGACTACAGTGGGAACTGGAGAGACCCACAGTGAATGAAAATTCATTCCCACAGGGCATTCCCACTGGCATTAATAGATGAACAAACACACATGGAGAAATTAAAAGCTGGGAGCAGTAACTGAGGTCCAAGGAGACACAGTCAGAAGAGGTTCCATCTATAAGGCTGTTGGGAAGCCAGGGGCCCTCGGCACACCACAGGAGTGAGGGCCTCTGAGACCCAAACTCAAAAGCTCTCCCAACTTCAACCACCAAGGATTCCAGAACTGGGATCTTCACGTCAGTTTTGGGTTTTGGAAAGGTCTCTAAGTGTCAAGTTCACCTTTGCTCACAGTAATTGGATGTAGAAACAGCTGGGATGGTTTGCCCTCTCAGCTGCGAGTGACTGCAGTGAATGGACCCAGGGAGTTTTGGGCCATTGTGTGCAGCACAGGAACTGGTGTCTATGGTGAGGGCAGCTCAGGGCTTTTGAACTGAGAACCCAGCTTCCAATCACCAAAAAGTTATCTATCTGCTTCACCTATCCATACACTTTTACTGTGCATCTTGCAATACATGGTGTTCTCCTTAAAGTCATACTTTTTTCATCTTTTTCCCCTCTTAGTCACAGGAAAAAAAAAAAAAATTGACCTAAGCATTTCAAAATACAGACAGATAAAATGAAACAAAGCATCATTCCTGGGGTGTGGTACTATTTTTAGGCTATGACTTCCTTAATCCTTGCCTTAGGGCCAGTTAACTAACTACCCCCAAGTCCCATAATTTGTTCATGAGCTAGCAAAGATTTGTTAACTCACCAGCAAAGTATGTGTATCCATTCCCCCCTAGTGGAAGAGAAAAGCCTTCTGCCACTACAGATTACTTTGTCAGCTCAAGTGCTAAGCAGTTGTGTCCAAGAATCCAGACCCACTGAGGATCCACCATATATGGCAGGATTCAATGTCCTGTGGGGTTTTGGTCTGATTTTTGTTCCTGTGTTCCTGCATTACAAACTGCTTTAGGAAGCTGTGATATGCGTCTCTCGTACACACGCAGATGCAACCAAAGATCCACACAATGTGGTTCTTCAAGTGAAGCCAGGTCTAATTTAGTGCATGGTGCTCAAGGCTGTCTTTGAAGGGGGATATCTACCCGAGTTTTGCCATAAAACCTAACATTGAGACTGAAACACGCAGGAGGCAGAGGGATCTCCTCAAGGCTAGAGTAGCTAAAGTTTCCCTTGGGTAAATTGATTCTGCCTCAGCTCCTAGGTGCAGCTCTTAGGTGCTGCTGGGAAAGTCAAAGAATCTGAAATTTTCTGAAGTGGACAACATGGTTGCTCTTTGTCCACTCTACCCACATCACAAAACCCAAAAGAATTTGTGCAGCCCATTTGCCTTCTTTTTAGACTAATTTATGCATGTGTGTGTCAATGGGACACTCAACGAGGGAAAACTTTATATGAAACCACACAGCAAGTGTACTGAGCTCTCACTCCTGTAACTGAGATCAAGAGGCCTCAGGATGAGATCTACTCTCCATTTACAATGTTCTTATAATGTCATCTAAGCTGTCAGCCTGGCCGCTTCATGTTCTTTCACTGTTTTATCTGCAGTGTGTCATGGTTCTGTGATAAAAAGAGTCCATAGTGGACAGGACTGTCACTAAGAGGAAATCTTTCTGAGCTCCTATAACACCTTTCTGTTTCAACCCAATCTTGGAAACACTTCATCTCCATAAGACTCTCAATCACCTCACAGTGTAACAAGAGCCTAAAATTATACTTCTGATTATTCACTGAGGGGTATGTCACTATAAACAGGGCCTATTCAATCCAACATGCTTTCCTTAGCCTAATTTGGCTCTAGAAACTCACATTTTTATCTATTGAAAAACTTACTCCCACTGATTTCTGTTAAAACCTGGCTGACCAAGAAGGTGGTGCCTCCTGTTAGGCAACAGTCTAGTCAATATGCCATCCCTTAGGGATGTAGGAGGTCTCAATTTTCCCTTTCTTCTGAGGTGAGTCATACTCAAAACTTCCACACAATAGACTTTGGGGAATGCAAGGAAGGGAGGGTAAAAACACTGGTTCCTTTTGAAATTCTGCCACAACGTGAAAGGATGGTGTTCATAAACTTTCTGGACAAGTTTAGACTCCAGACAACAGCAGGACTGGATCAGAAAGCCCCACACTCCATTGTAGGTTTTTCATCTTTTTTTAAGGACTCCTCATAGGGAAAAGCAACAAAATAGATATTCCCTATTTTGAGTAGCAGCTACTCACTCATTTCCTCCTTCATTCTCAACTGCATGCCCTAGCTGTTAAATTAAGAAATATTGGTTCACCTTGTCTTCTTTCTTGCCTTATTGAGTAGAACTTGTTTTAGTACACAGTGGAATGGCAGTTGAGCAAACTTTTTATTCCTATATCAGAGTGAGATTGAAAATAATGAAACCTGGATTTCTAAAATGTCAGGTGAATGCTTAACCAGCAAACTGTTGCACAACCTATAACAAAGTAAGAGTAACCTCAAATCCTTTCCTGCCTCCTCCTCTAGTCAAATTCTGAAATAATAATGTTCCCTGCTCTTTATTGAAAGCAAGAACTTAGATACTTCACCAAAGATGAGGGGTAGACTTCTGTCCAAAGTGCAAGATGTGATCTCTTACTCTTGAGTAAGATTTTTAAGATTTTTACAGTGGAAAGATTTTAAGTGCACTTTTCCTTTTCAGTAACTCTCTATGTGTCTACTCAACCTGGGAGTCAATCCACATAGCCCTCTGAAATATCTTTACCCTTCCCTTAGATCACATGTGGAGTTTGGGCATGTAACTCCAGGGTTCTGAAATCCTGTCTACAGTCACAAACTCTCTTTGAACTGATCCACAGGCACTAATGCATGAGCCCAGTAGAAATATTTCTGTAAAATTTCTATTTTCAGGATAGGGTTTGGATGGCACATAATAAATAATTTATGCAGTCATATATTGAAAAATGAGACTGTGAAGAACTGCCAAATAAAGACCAATTTTCAATGAGCACCATTTGTCATAGTCATTAATGACGCTAGAGTTCTGTAGAAGAAGCAGGCTGCCTAATTAAAAGTGCTATGCAATATAAACTGGTATTATGTCATATCTATATACAGAAAGTAAATTTATGTTGGACCAGCATCTTCACTGTTTGCAGGTCCTATTTTGTTCACATCCTTTAGTAAGGTTTTTTAAGGTGTCAGTTGAGACAAAAAAAAAATTGTTGAAAGTTGATATAAGGTTGACATGCAGACATAGAACATCTCCATATGTCTACTGAGTAAGAAACAGACAACACTGTACTGCCTGCAGGTGTTTAAAAGCTGTCTTGGATTTCTTTTTTTCTTTTTCTTCCTATGATTTAAAAAAATATATATGGGATGAACCATTCATTATAATTATTATATTGCAATAGGATGTTGTACTACCATGCTAATCTTACCCACTTCACAGAGCTTTCATGAAGCTTAATGAATTTATTGTCCTGGTCTTGCTTTATGTTCTTTCGAGACTGATTTTTATAAAACGTACACAATTAAGACATTAAACAGGTCTCAAAATTTCCAATAAAAATATTTTGAGAAGTACACACTAACACTGCATACACTATGATTTTAACTTAAACCTCAGAACAATACTCTTACTGCAATTTCTTATGCATTTTGCCCCAGCCCTGCCACTCCCCAGGCTATCATTTTCAAATTGAGTGTCAATGATTCCCAGTGGTCTTTATTAATTCTTTTTTTTTTTTTTTGAAAGACCAAAGATTAAAGCTGAATCCATGAGCTATTATCAGATGGGAAATATTAATTTACTAAAGCATCTGAACATTTGGAGTAAATTTGAAAACAGAACCATCTGTTATATAAACTAATCCAATAGACTCCACACTTTGTATAGCCAGCTGCTGTCAAGTAACAGATTATGAAACCAAGCAATAAATCTTAATTCAAAAAATGTTTCTCCATTTGAAATGTTTAATTTTTTTTGTTTTGTTTCTTGTTTTAATGTAAACTTGATGCAAGTTGGCAGGAATCTCTGAGCTGTTGGGGCTCTAGCTCTCACTCAGATCTCCGTGGGAGGCTGTGGGTGCAGTGTCACAGGGTCAGCTGCAAGGCAAGTCCTGTGATACCAACCTCTTTTGTGCATCAGCCACATCTGACAAAAGCTGGTTTTGAGATGGGTACCCCAAAGTGACAAAATTCAAAACAAGGATGGCATACACCTTTTCCAGACCAGTCAAAATAAGGAAAATAATATTTCCTGCAGCAAAGATTTAAATGAATAGTTCAGAATTCTATTCATCCTGGGTTGCAATCCCTGCTACAGACAAAGACCCTTTGTAACAGGCAGCATTCAAATGGGCTCCAGACGAAGTTTCCCTCTTTCTGATATGATGATTGTGGGTCCATGTAGCAGCCACCAGCAGATGATTCACACCAGATGCCAGGAACCACTCTGTTCACAGCAGCTGGCTCAACACATGCAACCTGACAATTCCTGCATTTAACATCTCTAAGTCTGTCCTTTCCTCTCCTCAATGACATGGCAGAGAACTCTTATCTTTCTAGTTTTCAGGACTGGTTTGTCCACTCTACCCACATCACAACAACCCAAAGAATTTGTGTAACCCATCTGCCTTCTTTTTAGACTAATTTATGCATGCGTGCATCAGTCACTCAATGAGGGAAAACTTTATATATACATGTATAATGTATATTTTTATAAATAAATTGAACAGAATTAGACCATCAGGATCCCAAACCAGATATGTTCCCCAAGTACAATAAGTCTTTAATATTTGATTCTTAATATCCTAATCCAGAATTAAACAAATGGCACATCATACTAGAAGACAAATAGTATTTTTGGTAGTTGCTGCGAATACATTTTGCGTTGCTCATTTTTGTCTTCAGAGTAGATCAGCTATCGATTTTCCAACAGGTACAAACACATTCCTATGTACTTAATTAATTATGAAACCTGTGGCAAAATGTGGACATTAGTAGCTGAGGCACTGCAAATTCATTGGGGTTTAGGTTGCTTTGGTTTAGCTCGGTTTGCAGCTCAGTGTTGTAAGCCAACAATCAGATTAAACAAGGAAGGAAGCTTTTCAAAGCATTGAGCTGATATACAGTGAAAAGAAATTAAAATACTGAAAGAAACTTTTAAACTCCTTACCTACTCTTCATCCTTGTAGGAAGAACAGTACATTACTTTTCAAGGCCTTCTGCTGCCTTCAGGTATTCCACCTGAAAAGTGACATATTAATTGTTATGAGCAAAGGAAGCAGACTCTTTTCCTAATGTGACATATCTGATCATATAATTGGAAAAATTCTATGAAACTTCATACATTAAATGGAAGAACTATACTGCTAACAGAAGGCCTTTTTTTTTTTCTTCCATAACTTCTTTACTTCTCTTAAGTAAAGAGTGCCATCCATAATCAGAGACTGATTAATCTATTCCAGCATTCACCAAATCCTTTAATCACCCAGACTACTTAATTCACTGTCCAAGATAGCCTTTGGAATACAGTGTACAACTGTATTTCACTTAGGGGAGCACTTTCTGGTGCAATAACATCACTGGCAATCTAACCATGTGATTAAGTGATTAAGTGATTCAGGGTTATATCATCCAGCCATTTGTCAGCCCTGCGTATTTCACAATTAAGTACAAAATTTTAAGTTTCTAGCCTGCATGAATTAGGCACATTCTATGAAAACTTTTCCAAAAGTTTGCATATTCTTAAAAATTCTAAATAGCAAGAATAAATTGCCAATGGAAAACTACTCAAAGACATCTGTTCTCCCATCAATTTATTCAACAATCTCCTGTTAGCATGTACACCAAAGGGAGAATAGGCTCTGCAGAATGCAAGAAAAATGCATTTCACTAACTAAATAAATTCCTTTATATATTGTGGCAAGACAAATAAATAAACCCAGAGATTTACAGACAGCCACCTTGGCTGACATTTCAGAGAGCTGGAGCCTTTAGCAATATTTTTTGCTTAACTCCATCCTAACCAAGCCCTATCTCTTCTCCCAAAACCTCATTTCTCAATTCTCCCCTGCTCTCCTCTTTCAGGCCCACTTCCCAGTTTCTTTCTCTTTTTCCTTCCAAGGTGTGATTGCTCTCTTTGCTCCCCAAAGTCTCCTTCTTGATTGTTTTTCTCTGCTTTAATGAGTCCAAGGCTTCGCTCTACTCCAGAAATTGCATTTACCCTTTTTGTTCCCAAGCACATCTGTCTCCTCCAAGCTTTCTCTCCTGTTCTGACCTTCCTGCACTTCAGGATTTTTTTTGCCAAGTTTATTTCCCCTCTGTCTCTCAAGCCTTTTTTTTACTTCTTTATTTTTTTCCTATTCTTAGTGCACTAAAACCATGCCACTATATCTTCTTCTTTTACTTTCTCTTTAGCAGTGACAAACTAAAACTTGAGAATTCAAATTAGTACAAGCAATAAAATAGCAGTCATTGTCCTGCTTTTTGTCAACCTAATATGTAGAGCAAAGAAGAAGGCTTTTAAAAACTGATCCAATCTGGACATGGCTAAAAACAATAGCAACTTTCAAGCTTCATCTGCGATATTTTATGCATAGAAATTCATGTGGAAATGCCATTTGATATTAAACTTACATTTTCTAATCCAATAATGAAATATTCAATGCTGATGTAGTAATACGTATTTCTATAATTCAGATTTGATAATGTCATATTATTTAAATGCTAATGCTTAAAAGACTCTAGTTCTATAGGTTTACCATTTTTCTCATGTATCCTCTGGCATATGATAAAAATTTAAATTTCTACTGGCTCTAAAATGAACAGCATTTCTACCTTGTCCTTCACTGATGGGCATTACTAAAACAATCTGTTAAGATTTTACTATTCTGATAAAAAGTTACATTTTATGGGCTATTTGCAGATTAATTTAAATTTTACTTTCTATCTAACAAATAAATTAATTTTTACCAGAGGAGGGGGGTCCTTCCCTGTTCTCAGTGATGCTAATAATTATTTAGCTAGTTGATTCACTGGAGACAGGATTAGAATGTAGGGCAACACAACAGATATTTCATATTTAAATTCATTACTTTCCTAGTGCTCTATGCTACATTCCTTAGCCAAGCAAAACTCCTACTGACTTCCTGTATGAGGTCCATCTTTATTATTTAGCAGATTGACAGAACCAGAGTGGTACCATCTATTACTACTGGCAAATAACATTTGAATTCATCTTCTTCTTATTCACAGGATGACTCATTCTGTGTCGTACACACTTCATTTTTGATTTATGTAAGATGTACATTTTAACATCCTTTCTGAGACTCAATTATTTAATCTATTTTTGTCATTCTATTCATTTGCTTATTCAAGCCATTTTGCATTAATAATCAGTCTCCATTCTTCTTCATTATTTGGTATTATTTGGTATAATGGAGTGTGTGCCAACTTTGACTTTTGGATAAAGCTTCTGGATGAGTGACACATTTACTGCAAAAGTTAAAACATATAAAACTTCAGACGGCAAAAAAAGCAAGATATTTGTAGAAGTACTGTCTAGTTTTGAACATCATAATTGTGACTTGAGCTAAATTAGTAATAATAGTATACTTTACCCAGCTATTTGCCTCCATACAAGAAAAAAATGTTATCCCAAATAAGTTAATACTGAGAGCTAGAAATGTAGCTCTATTCAATTTCTGAAATACTCCCTAGGGTATTTCACAGTGAATTGGAGGTGTTACTTTAGCAGAAGCCTTATTTATTAAGAGACAAAATATTCTCCACCTTATTAATAAGTCAATATGTGTGGTTTACTTTTCTGTAGGTATGTAGTCTCATGAAAAGTGAAGAATGCTCAACTGGTTCAGACTTCTGCTTTGCATGTCGTGCGTATGGTTTTCTGTAAACAACTGAATGTCAGGACAACTGTCAAAACTTTCTCTAGAAGTGGAAACTCAATGGGCTTCTTCCAAAGAACCACCCTGGCCATACTTCTCTGCTACCTGTGTGCACAACCAACTTGTCACAACCTCATTGAAAAGGTCAAAGTTAAATTCTTGTGATTTTCTGACAGTTTTGGTCACCTAAATCATGTCAGTGGTACTCTGATATCCTAGACTTCGTAGTTTGTGAAGAGTGTGGGGACAGTGTAGTTCTTGAAAGTCATTTCACAGAATGAGAGGATAATTGGGACTGGAAGCAACCTCTGGATATTGTCTATCAATAAAAAAAAAAATCTAGAAATATCAGCTGTTCTCCCCTTACACACCACCCTTTTGGTTTGAGTAGTGTCAACTAATGCTCCTTGTTCGGTACTCTGTTCCAAGAACAGAGACTCTGCAATCTCTGTGGGCAGCTTCTTCCAGCCTTTGAATACACTCACACTGAAAACCTTTCTCTTATTTTACCTAAGTGTATTGTGTTTCAGTTTGTTTCCATTGCTTCATATCTTTTAATAGGATATCAGTGAGAAGAGCCCAACTTTGTTCTCTCTCCTTCTCCCCCTTTTCCACTTAGAAAATATCCCTCTAAGGCTTCTCTATGCTTACCAATTCTAGTTCTCTGTCATCAACATGTCAAATGCTCCAGCCCCTAAATTGTCCCCATGCCCTTTACCAGCATGTACAACAGTATCCTTTCTGTATATAGGGGAGTTCATGACTGGAGTGGAAAAAGGGGAAGGGTCACTTCTCTCCATCCTCTGGAAATTATTTGGCTAATACAGCCCAGAACATGGCAGGCCTCCTTTGCCACAAGGTCACAATCTTAACTCATAGTCCACTTGTCCATCAGAATCCTCAGGGCACAAAATTCTATTCTGGAAAGCTGATTTCCAACTGGTTGGTCCCCAGCCTGTGTTGGTGAATGGAGCTATTCCTTTGTTCTGGGTCCAGCCAGGACAGTGCCGTATTTTGCAGGAGAGGGAATGTCCAGGACCCAGTGGTTATTCCAAACCACCCCAGGTGGGAAAGGGAATATCTTCTGGGGAGGAGGGGCTCCTTCCAGTGGGGTAAAGCATGGCAGAGGGGGCTGTGTGGTAGGCCTGGGAGGGCCAGAGGGAGCCGAGGGGGAGCGTGGCAGCAGGAGCCATCTGGAATTGCCTGTGGATTGGTGTTACCACAGCGAGCAATAACATTTTCTTTTCTTCTACTCTCTGCCACTAGCATTGTTGCTATTTAATAATTTCCTTGCTGCTTCCAGTAGATAGTTCTCACCGCAGCCCATGAGCTTTACCTTTTGTGCCTACAGTTCTCCTCTCCAACCTGCTGCAAGGAGCAAATGAGAGGTGCGTGTCTTGGAGTGCTTTCAGTGGGAAGAATTAAGTTGGAGAACGCTGTTTCTAAACCATGAAGCTTCACAGGTACAGGACTTTACATTTCTCTTTGTTATAAATAATGAGATTTCTGTTGACCCATTTCTCCAGCCTGCCAAGATGTCTCTAAAAGGCAGCACAACCGTTTAGTGTGTTAATTACTCTAATTTTGCATCATCCACAAACTTGCTGTGTGTGCACTCTGCCCCTTCATCCAGATCATAAGGGAAGATGTTAAACAGTTTTAGCTCCACTATCCCAGTCTTGGAGCACCTAAATAATGACTACCCTCCAGTACAGGTTTCCTTTGATCCCAGCAGCTCAGTCAGTCGTCAATCCACCTCACTACGTCATCCAAACTTCACCAGTTTGTCTATGCAGATATTATCAGAGCTATTATAGGAGTGCTGAAAACCTTATAAAAGTCAAAATAAACAATATCAGCTGCTTTTTTTTTCATCCTTCTCAAAGACAAGAATGTTTTTGCTGTCTGCCAGTCCTTGAAAGTTTTGCCCAACTGCCATGACTTTCCAAAGATTTTTTTAGAGCAGCCTTGCAATGACATTGGGTGGCTACCTCAGCACTCTTAAATTATTATTTCCTTGGCAGTGTTACACCACATTTAGAAAACACTATCAAAGTATTCCTGTTGCTAATTTATATGTATATGTGGAAAACAAACCTTGAATTGTGTGACAGCTGTGTTTTCTGATTTATGTTGCACAGGTAAAGAATTTAAATCTACTTCAGGTGATTCTTGCACTAGCTATTCTTGGCAAAGCCAGTAATTGCCTATTCCCCCTGTTGTTCCCAAGATAAGACCATCACCAGAGTTTAAATAAATTATGAAACAAAAGCAAAATAAAGTCTATTTCACTGAATAGGTGTCATTTATCTTAAATTGTCCATGGTGGGAAAGGATTAGCTGTGTAAACAGTTAATGAGAAGAGACCTACTTGGCTACTGCAGGTTAAAGAAGGGAAGGAAATAATTGAATATCAGGTTAGCAGACTCTCTCCTACAAGAGGGTACACTTGGAAGGAATAGCTACTCAAATCTATGATGCTCATTATAACATTGCTGGCCATTATTGGAGATTTCTGTTTGGCATCAAAAAGATGCACTCGCACACTTTATCTATAACAAGGTGTCAAATTCGAGCTAAGAGAATTTTTTTTTTTCACACAAACATGCATGAATTAGCTGCCTAGTACCTAATCCTTAATACCTAATCCTTCCTCATTAGCTTAATACATACATCTGAAAGGCATATGTCCTGTGAGCAAACCCAAATATCTTTTTCTAAGATACTAACAGTAATATCTTCAGCATAACCGATTTCCAATTCTTGCATGTTAAGCCCATGTCACTCTTTCACATACCTCTATATGCATTCATTTTCTGTCTGCTTCTGCAATTGGAGTTCAAAAATTCTTACCCACTCCTGGTCACACCCAAGAAACCAACCAATGATACTCACAGTCTTTTAGGGAAATACATGTTATTTTCCTTGGTTTAATTCTGTTATGCCAGTAATCTAACAAATTGTCCCGCCATTGAGAAAATGGGTCTACATTTGTTAATTATTGCATCTGCATACAAATCAGCTTGCTCTATAAGTTTTACCAGGCCTACATTTTTTTAGAATATCTCAATATAGACTCAGACACACCATCAAGTTGCTTGACAAATTATTGTACAACACATGATCTTTGTTTGCCAGTTCACTCTGCCAGAAACAACGGGAAATTACTGTGACTTAGATCAGTCTGCAATGAAAACAACTAAAACTGAGACTCATTTCTGCTCAGGCTAGAGGCTAAGAAGACCCACTTGGATTTGCAATAGCTCAGCTGACAGAAGACAGCATGTTAACATACGATGACTTGATTTGAAATCCAGGTTGATGGCAGAGGACTGACTACAGTGAACCTTCAGCTGTGCACTGAACATACACGTCTAACATGTCTGTTTGAAAGCCCTGCTTATTTTCATGTCTTCTGGAATATTTTTTGGGGGAGAAGATTTCATCCAAAGTCTTAAGCTAAATGCCAGTTACTAAACTAGTGACCTAGAGTGTCTTCTGAAGCACAGAAGTGTAAGATTGATGATATTAACCATGTATTTAGACACACATATATGAACAGAAATGTACTGATGCTGTTTGGGTTTTGCCTTTTTCTTTTACATGTTCTCTGTACTCTTCACAAGTACATATTTAACTCTGTCACCCATTGTACTAGTAGCTAGTTTTCCCAGTACTTTTCCATGGCCTTTCCTAAGCAGAAGGACAGAACAAATTCCAGAGCTCCAAGCCCTGGGAGGTTCAAGGTACAAAGCCCCAGTGCTATCCTGGTTCTACCTGGGAACAACTACCAAGAACAACTCTTGAAGATCCATCCTCATGGACAAAGTACAACTGGTGCTGAAGGGAGGCTCCAGAGGAGAAGCTTGACCTGCGGGGGGAATTTAATCACTACTTGTCCTCCTAATTGGTGTTTTTTAATCAATTACACTAATTTACTAAAACCTATAAATGTGTCCTCATCCCTGTAGGGGTGGGCTTTGGTGGGCATCTTTCCGTAACTGCCTCTGAAGGCCTTCATTAAATATCCTCTTTTATATTACCTCCTTGCCAAAATTACCTCAGGTTTCATTTCCAGGCTGGGCAAAAAGGCAGCAGTACAGTGGCTATTTATTGATTGAAACTCCCCAAAACATTTCCTGTCCTTCTCACAGTCCCCTTTTCTCCGGATATTCAGTGCAAATCATTATGTCAACAAATTTTGACTTGACAGTGGTTAATGGTTGGACTCAAAGTTCTTAAAGATCTTTTCCAACCCAAAAGATTCTATGGTTATTGAATTTTATTATCTCTGGGATCTTTCTGCATAATAGTATGTGTAGAGAATTCCCCACAATGAAGCATATTCCATGCATGATTGAGATGTTTACTAGCACAATGTAAGCTAACAAACACATAAAATATGCATTTAAATGTTTTAAAGTGGGAAATTGTTGTAAGTTTTAAGATCACTGTTCCCAGTTGAATTAATTTTGAATATTCTTTTACTAATTAGAGGAGATTCTAAAAGTATTAGAGCTCTTAAGTTCTGTTTGGCTAAAATTTCATGCAGTGGTAGGTTAAACCTTTTCAATGATCTCAGGATTAGCCTTAGCTTTCAAAGCTCATACAAAGGAAAGTTCTATAGTCCTTTCATCTGAGATGTTATTTTCTTTAGGATTATGAGATAATGCATCTGGAACAACATTCATTCATCCAGGTTTGTGGTTCAGTTGAAAATCAGTCCAAATTCCTGTAATCACAAGTGACATCTGGCTAAACATGCACTTGGGTCAAGTTTAGACCTCAGCCACTACAAAGGGCTGTGGTTAAGAGACCATGTTCAACTTGACACCTCCCAAACAGTGGAATACACTCTCAGTCCTCACCAACATAACAAGTTAGAGCTACATCTTTTTTTTTTTTTTTTTGTTTTTCGTAGCTCAACATTTTCTTTCAACAGCTTTCAAGATTTTTTTTTTTTTAATAAAAAGATTTTCTGGTGTTTGTATGGTGCTTCCTACAAGAACTTTGGCTAAAAAAATTGTTAAAAACCTACATATGTACCTGATGTCTCTTAGTGTCAATCAAAATATAAAGCAGTATTTCAGAGCACTAACCAGTAGGTCCAATGGCAAGAATCAAGTTACAAAATACAAATAGGGAATTTATGAAATAGAAAAAAATTGAACTAGCTTGAAGGTAGAACACATAGCAGAAAGCCTATAATTAAAAGTCAACCAAAAATTCATCAGTACTTTAATCAAGTTGTAACAAAACTAGGGAACTACTTATCTGCTTGCACCAGGTGTTTCAGATGAGACTTAGTGACAGGACTTGGCTTCTTTGAGTCTCATTACCTATCTTCTGTATGAATGCATACTGGCCTTCTGTCATAATTATTTTCCTTGGCTCTGAATGAGAGACTGAATTTCATCTCATAGTTCCTCCAAGGGCTGGAACTGGTCAGTCTTGCTTACATTTTTAAGAGTTCAGAAAGAAAAATTACTCTTTCTAGTTTAACAACACTGATAAATCTCTTTCTGCATCTTACGTCATGGTAGAACTGACACTTCTAGTCATCTCATTTAGCAATACTAAATTAATACTGTTCTGTTGAGTGAAGGCCACGAGAAAAGTAAAGTAGATTACTATATTGGTCCAGAAAGTATTTGTCCACAATGTTAGACTTCCAGTGAATATCTATTCATGTTATATGGCAGAAGTTACACCCATAGAATTCAATGATTGGGCATTCCTCATAGCAAAAAAAAAAAAAAAAAAATTGTTTAATTAGAAGCAAAGCTTTTTTAAGAAAAGTCTCTTGTAATACCTCATTCCTCATGAAGTTCATTATCCCAAATCTTCAGTATGGTAGAGTGAGTAAATAGCAGTGAAAAGGAGAATTAATGCTAAAGGATGCCAATAACCCAAGAAAGTGCATATCAATAAAAGTGAAGACTAGCACATAGCACAGGAATCAAAAAACTTGTGGTGTACAGCAAATCATATAGAAGTAGAAAAAAGGAAACTATAGGACAAGAAGAAGAGTGTCACAAACCCACTCTAGGAAAAGAAAATTAGATACATATTTTATTTAGGATTTGCTGGGGGGTGGGGGGATTGTAACATGTGATTCAGCTTGACTTTGGACAACTCCTAAGCTATTTCTGCACTTTTCTGCTTCTAAAAGTCTGTTTTTCTTTTGAACATGTATATTTTTTATTCCTTGTATGCTCTCTACTGCTACTACTCTTTTTTAAGTGGTCCCTCTTTGCTATTGTATTTACAGGTCCATCCTACTCCTCCCCAGGGCACTTTTTAAACTGCCTCCTTTTCCCTTTGGCTCCAAACTGAAAGTAACACCTACACTGTTGATGGCTTGGTCATGGTCTCATAATTACCCCCAGCTGTTTGTCCAGGAGGCTTTCTTTCTGGAATTATAAGTTGTTTGTATATTTTTCTATTGGTCAGACATGGAAAAGCCTGTAATCTGAAATAACTGCATAGTAATTCATGTATTAACCAGGTCATTTTCTGTTTACATATAATTTCCTTTCAGCATTCTCTTACTTTCTCAAAGATAAGCCTCAAGTTCAACACTTTTTTTCATTAAGCATTTCCTAAAGGTTTTTCTGGGATTTGGTCCAGCACCCATTTATAACAGCTTTCAGTATATTAATATATGGTAATTCTGGAAATAGAGTTTCACGTGGAATAAAGACTGCCCAGGCAGTGTCATTGAGAATCACAACTTTTTCCTCCCCTAAACTGCAGCTCGAGTTCCTTGTATTGCTGGATGCAAATCAAACAGGTTTGTGAATTAAGTATTTCCAGAATTTTATCTAATAGTCTTTGGAGTGATTCAGTCTACCATGTGGCATAAATGTATAGAGTGATGTGGGGTAGAATGCTTTAAATTGAAATGATACAGAAGTACATAACTTGAGTGAGTTAAAACTCTTCCTGGTAAAAATCAGTAGTTTACACAGAGTTAAATACCAGCCATCCAACATTAAGGCTATGAACACATTCTTTAGCTCAAATTCTCTATCTTTTCTTGTCAGTATGATTAAAGGCTCAGATTCAATGTAACTGATGTCTAAGGAACTTTAATTTTCCTTTGATAAACTGACAAAAAAGTAATTTCTTTAATCTTAATCCAAAGGGCACAATGTTACAATGGACTCCTTGTGATTTTCACCAAAACATGTGAAAATCTCCTCATACCTCCAGAGCCCTTTACTAGAAGCCACTACAACATTCTGCCAGATACAGGGCTACAGGCAGTGGATTAGTCTGGAACAATTAGCTATCAACACCTGGTAGTTGTTTCTGTGGTGTGAGAGAGGTATATGAATAATTTCCTATAAAGGTAAAATAATAATTGATTCAGAATCAATCTACGTAGAGCAGAGAGAATATGAAGTAAGTAGAAGAGCCCAAGGCTCTGCACATTAAGGATGTGTTCTCCTAATTGGTTTTGGGGGAGTGTGAGGGAGTAGAGGAAGCATTTGAATTTTGGGTTCTACTAATTGCACCCTTTTTCCTCAAAGTCCTGTCACAGTTGTCTGTACAGACACACAGACAGTATTAAAATATTTTGTGCAGAGTAGGACTATACTGCTGCAACCATTATAAGGGATCTGAAGTCTATAGCAGAAGTGAAAAATGGAGTTTGTAATGTACCAGTGCTATAACATGGAACCGCCTTTCTACCCCTGTTCTGTTTCTTCTCCATAAATGCATACATACTACTGAAGTGTTCATACCCACATTTTCTGTGGATATGTAAATGGCACATGCAACATCTGTATTTTAATTTGTTGCCTCTTATATTTTGTGCATTGCTCCATTTAAGAGAAATATAACATGACACAAGTTGGTCTCAAAGGAATTCATCATGTCTGTACCGTCACTGGAATGAAATGTCTTTCTCCTATCCCTTGTTCCCATTTTCATTCAAATTGGACGGAAGAAACAGTCCTAGCAGATTCAGCTTGTCAGCTATATTACTGGTAAAAATCTGTTTGGAAACCAGATTCCTCCACATGAAAATGTGTGTGTTAATTAGCCCCTTTTGTGTCAGCCTGCTTCTGAGCCAAGTCTGAAGAGTCATTTGAGGGCACCGAATGTCTGTTCTGAAGAGAGGCTTACGCGATTGAGAGTGTCATGACCACTTGAAAAACTTTCTTCAAGGATGAGAACTTTTCTGTTGGCAACATGTTATCAGGAACATCTAGTCCAGCACCATCAAGGATTTTTCTGTTTATTTTAAAAACATGCAGACACTACAACTCCCTTTGGTTCTAGCGATACAGGGAATTGAGGGCAGAAGAAAAAATGCTCAGAGAGATTGATCTAATGAACTAAATGCAATTTATCATGAATAAATGCCTGGATTTAAGTGCCACAAGTTTACCTATCCACTCTTGCTCCATCTGCAATTATTTTAATCACAGACCAAAGCCAAGAAACACAGCTATGACTTATGAATTTCAGTCCCTATTAAGAAAACTGGCAAAGGATAAACTGAGGGGTGTTGGTCAGGCTATTACCAGCAGAAAGAGTAAAGTGCAAGGGTATCTGCATGATGTGTGCCCATTTTTATTAAAAGCCTGTACTCATATACATTCTCTTTTTGGCTTTTGTGGCAAATAAGGACCAATATTTCCCAAACCTTCCTGACTTCACTGGCTGATATAGGGTCCCAATCCTCCAGACTGAACTGGAGTGAACAAGGCAAAATGAACCAATTTCCTAACAAACCCAGCAAGTTTCTTCATTCCCTTCCCCCACACTGAGCCCATGCACTCACTTTATCTTTCCCACAACTCGTGTCTCAAAGAAGCTCAAGGGTTATTTTTTTTTCTCCTAACCACCCTAAACTGCATTTCTGCAAGGACACTACTTCCTTCCATTCTCAGCAATTTCAGAGGCTGCCAGAGGCTGCCCCTCTTCCCAGAAGTCACTCACAAAGTCAACAAGCAGTTTACCCTCTAACTGTTTTGATGTTGGCCTGCCTTCCAGCAATTCTCAGTTGGCACATAGTCTCCTGCAGACTATAATCAGCTTGGCACATGTTAAAACACCCATGCCAGGGCCATGGCCAGAACGAGTCAAGTCAACTGCTGTGTTGCAGTTACAGCTTGCCTTGTTGCAGTTTCAGCAACACACTCAAGACCAGACTCTCTGACTGCCCACATTGTCTAGCGCTTCACATCTCCTTTATGTGAAACTGAGAGCATTGCAGCATTAATGTCAAGAAATAAACCTTAAGAGAATTTTCCTCCAGCATGTTCTGAATTCCTTACACAGCTTGGATGATCTGCATTCCTGCCAGCCCACCCCAGTACTCCAAAACATCACGGCTAACACAGCACTGCCCATCCTGCCCTCATCTCATGTCAGACTCATTAACCCCTGTAGCTCTTCCTAAGATTTGTCCTTTCCAAAACCGTGCTGAACAGACCAAACTCACTGGCAGGCATTTTTTTCCCTTTGGAGAGAAGGTGTGACCACGACATCTGGGACAAGCAAGAGGAAGTGGAGTACATCATTCCCTGGGAGGGGAAATTCAGGGAATCAGATATCCAGGTCTACAGTCATGAGGATGCAGTGGGACATGTCTCCTGTCTACATGGCCACTGTTTCCTATGCAGGACATTCTATTCACAGCCATATGCAGAAAATGTGATAGCAGATATTTTTTAATGAACACTCAGTGGAGAATTCAACAGCCTGCATGACAGAGAAGGCTAATGGCACTCAAATTTTGCCCATTGTTCTTTCAAAAAAACATACAGTTGTAAGGGGATGAAATTTTTTCTCAAATACTTTGGAGAAAAACAACCTTGTCACTGCATGACTGGTATTTCAATTTTCTGGTTTTCCCTGAACTGCAAAATTTGCTAACACTATAAAAACATCAAAATAAGGCAGCCCATCAAGGGCATAAACATGATATAGTGCTTCTAAAAAAAAAGTCAGTGCTTAATCTGACTGTGATTAATATGGGTAGCCTTTTTATATAGATTCTCTCTGTATTAGAAAAAATAATTTTATGCCTTTTGGGGAAGAGTGTTTGTATTTAACAACTGAGAAAAAAAGGCCTGTCTTTCATGTTTTACAACTCTTTTATCCATGTAAGGCTAATAAAATCATCTTAAATTGTAAAACAGAAGGGGAATTGAGAAACAGAAGTGACTTTTACATTTGACCAAAAGAAAAAAAATGGTTTTGCTGTTTGCAAAGACACTATTACTTTGGCCTAATGGCCAATATATGTTAATACAGATGGTATATCTCCCTTACCTTGCAAGAGCAGTATCTACCAAGGTCAAGGTCTTCCCTGTATTTGTATCAACAGTGGCAATCCATGCACTTTGCACAGCATTTTGAAGATCTCTATAGTCCTGAGTGATCCTTATAGCACTCTCCACACTACCAGTTCACCTGCTTCACAGGCAATACCTTTGTTTTTGACTAAATTGGAGGAAATCTCAGCAGATGCGTGGCACCTGTTCCTTGTAGCTAAATTCCTTGTAGTCACCTCATTGGGGATGCTGACAAAGCAGGGCAAGAATGACCAGTGCCAGGGAAAAATAATGCTGCTTTCCTTCTGGGCAGCAGAATCAGCTGCCCTGGAGCCTCCTGCTCCCTTCCTCGCTGTTCTTCAATGCCCTGACCAGTAACACAGTCACAGAAAGGCCAGTGGCAATGCTGAAGGGCAGCAATGAGAAGGCTCCTTTAGGAAAAGCAGGGTGATGGATCCCTGAGTGTGTAGAGCAAAGAAAGGAGGAAGCATCCTTACAAGAGCTGACTGCATGCCAAGGACATCCTGTGAACGGGAATGGCACGGCTGAAAGTCCTGTGGTCACCTCATGTTGTCACCTCATGTGGTCACACGTTCATTGTGGTCATGTATAGGTCCTTTCCCTGAGATATCTTCATTGCAGAGATGATCTGGAGAAATGTAGAAAAGTACAGAACTGTGGGAATCTAGAACCCATTGTGAACTTCCTTCCTTTATTTGTCCTGGAGCAGAAATGTTTCTGGGCCATCTTACCTGTTCCTATTTTATGCAGGAATGAAAAGTCCTAGAAGAAGGTATTTCTTGCAGTACACTGTAATAAATAAATATAATTTCCAGCTACTACTGTAGCATAGACTGACATGTATAATGCTTCCCCACCTCCAAATTTGCAGATTCTTTTCTTTCCTGGAGATATATTCTTTAAGATAAATGTTTATTTAACATTAGTAACAAGCCTGGACATGTCTATTTATTATAAGTTTAGTAAAATGGACCCTTCTTATTGATGAGGCATTAAATGTCAAGTTTATCTTGGATGACACTTGGAAATGTAAGCAATTAATAAATAAATGTGTCTTTTTTTGTTGATATAGGTCACTTTAATATTACAGTTTATCAAAAGTCAGTCATTTAATGGTATACTTGAATCTGTGTGTGGTTTGCTTTCTTTTTTCTCCTTTGATACTTCTGGTATTAGCTCAAATTTACTGTAAAAGATCTGTTTGACAATGAAAGAAGGAGTTGCCAGCCATGCCAATTATAGTGATTTTGTGGTGTGGGACTTGAGGCCACTGGGAACTAAAGATCCATGCCAGAAAAAAAAAAAAAAAAAACCAAGATTTTCTAGGCTTCTATGTTTCTTTCACAATTGTATTCACATATCCAATTCAAGATATAGCTCGGTAGTACGTTATCTAAAGAAAGAGATTAGGTTCACATCAGGACTTTTCTGACTACTTGATATTAAGCAGGGATATAGAAGATTTTTTTTTTTTTTTTGCCTAGAAAAGTAACATCTGGAACAAATAGAGTCTTTAACTGATTATCATTAACACAATTGTGTTGTGTTCTCAAAAAGCTATTAAAAAGTGTTAACATGGTTACATCATAAACTTCAGCTGGTTCTTATAACACAAGATCAACTAATGCCAGACATGTACACATATGGATATTTAAAATACTGTATTGTAAGACAAGATTCTGAGAACATTTTCATTAATATTAGGATTACTTACCAGTTCAAGCAGTTGTTTTGAGGCAGATTTCACTACCCATATAACTCTGAATTTAAGCTCACATGTAAATGTGCTAACAGTTCTGTGGGTAGTAAGGAACTATGAATGAAGAGAAAATCCTTTTTTTTCCTTTTTGTCAAACCATTCTGTCTCACCTGTTATTCAAACAATGCCTTTTAAAAAGTGGTACACATGACAAAAAAAACCAAAGACAGACTTCATTAGATGTAATTATGTCAGAATGTTAAAAAAATCTTCCCATGTAAAGCCCAAGTGGACCATGACAGCTCTTTTCTCACTACGCACAGCTTGGTGTACCAGTGCAAGACAGGAAGGAAAACAAAAATTAAAAAACCAGCCATCTGCAACTACAAGGATAATATGGGAAAACTAGTACCTGTCATTAACACCTGCTTTTGGCTTTGAGAGAATAAAAGTGTTGGTTAAGCCTTTTTTTTTTAGGAGACAAACCTCCTTGACAGAACTTCCCAGCTGTTTCATGAGCACACCCTGATCAGTTTGTCAGATATAACAGTGAGATAGCCAAAGGCCATGTGCTTGCTGAGCTGTGAAAGCATTCCATGTGTTTGGAATGAAGGTTGCTCTAGACTCCTCAGCTCACCTGAAGGCCAAGAAAACCCAGTAGTAGTTAGCAAATAGAATTAATTAGTACTCAGTGCTTCTGGATCACATTGGATGTTTTTGATGTGCCAGGTCATGAAATGGTTGCCTCCAGGAAGACTGAGAAACACAAAAATTCAGGAGGCTGTTTCTCAGGCAATCTTTAGCCAGTGAGTTTCCTGTGACTGCATAAGGACAATGAAACTGAGAAGGAATTCTGAGTTCCCCAGTGAGATGTGCATTTTGAGGCTCCAGGCATGACCTGACCACGTTGTGAGACTTTCCCAAAAAGGTGATATCCAAAAATTATCCTAAAAAGGGGGTGACTGGGTTGTCTGCACAGTGAAGTGTAAGCACAGGCCCCAAACTCAACACTGTTGGTAAGTATGGAACTGAACAAAATACTGGTTTTCCAGTGTTTGGGCACTACATGCCCTGTGCACCCACAGAGAAGCAATAATAATTTTACTAAATAGTAATGAGATACCATTTTCATGGCAGGAGGAGTAAACTGTGAAGAAAAAAATGAGTTGCATGCTCAAAGACCAAGAAATTATATGCCTGGCTATTCAGAAGGATGTTTTGCAAGGCTGAAAAGTGGTCTTGGAGATGCCAAATATGTGCTCATTCAGGTAGCCTTGAGTCCATATTTTTTGTCCTATTACTGAGCTACAGAGTATTTCCAAAAACATTCAATTTTCATTCAGGAAAGAAGTGGAATGCACAGTGAGCAGCTGATGAAAGGGTTCAGGTGCAACTGTATCTCATTCCTATCATATCCTGCACTTTATTTTTCAACCATAAAATCCTATTATTTAATATAGAGTGAAAGGGATGTTATTTTTATGCAGTAACAAGGCTATGGATTCTTATGATGAAAGAAATACTGGCAAAATAGGCAAATGTTTTTCCAGTAATGAACTGAACAGTAAATTTACACCTATTGCAATATGACTGGAATCATATATAGCTGTCACAACACAAAGTAGACAGAAAAGCACATAGCATACTCTTTGTTTCCCTGTAAACAACGTTTCTGGAATAAGAGTAGAAAAAAACGATAAAAACTATCAGTAAATATTAGAATAAAAGGAACAATGCACCTATCAGTATAATATCATCTTCTATGAAGAGGATCAAAAATATATCTGGAATTTTAAAAAACCAACTGATTCCAAGCCAATATGTTCCAATCTTGCTAAAGTCCACGGTTCAATTATTAGTACTGAATTTTAAGGTTTCTAATACTAGATAGAAATATTCTAAGCATACATGACACAAAGCTTCAAACAAAACTCAGTGTGCCTGTTAAAATTTGGGGGAGTTTTGACAGGTTAATTCTGTACCTGCAGTCCTTATGGCAGCTCACATAAAAATTGCCTTCACCCCTATGTAGTTATGAAGAATGAAATACCATGTTTCCTTCTGCAACCAGCACAAAACCACATCAACACTGAATCCTTCTCTGCCTTATTAGCTGAAATGTGATCTTGTGTTCACAGCTGATCTGGCTCAGACTTGTGATTCTGAATGACCTCGTCCCATACAGATCCCCTGCAATGACTATAGCCACATAAAAAAGGTCTGTTAAAATATGAATCATTCACCAAAAGACAGCAAAGTATAAAAAATTCCCAAAGAAATACAAGCATTGCAAAATATAGGTGGATATTATGCTTGCATGTACTCTTTTATGTCAAAAGGAAAAAAGAATGAAAATAGAAACTTATAAAGAATGAGAAATTTTAAAATCAAATACTAAGCAAAGATATTTGCTCCACTGATAAAATCTGCTACACAGCCTGCTAGGCTTTTCAAATCTCAAAGTGTTTTGAAACATTGATGATGTGTGATGATCTCACAACTGCACCAATATTCAGTTCTTTACCATTATGCTAATGCTCTTGCCCATAAAAAGAGTTTTCAAAAAGTAACTTTTTTTTAAGGAAGCCATATTAATCTTTAGATGATGTAGAAAATAACCTATGTAAGAAAAAAAAAGTAAGAAAAATAAAGATTTAGAAAACTGAAATAGGAGAGCTGTAAAGTAGACATAGAAACAGGAAAGTCCTGTTTAAACAGATAACACAGAATACAAAGTAAATGTGCTCACCCTTCTCTTAATCTTTTGTGAGGAAAGCTAAAATTCCAAACAATATTTCTCTTCATCATTTAAACTTCTAGCCCATGATACTCCTCACAGGACTTGCCCTTCTTTAACAAAGTTAAAACATGTGTTCTTACTTTCTTCTTATTTTATCATATTAGAAAACCCTTATATTCATGTTTTTTTATTTTGTTGCTTTTTTTTTTAATCTAAAATTCTACATAACCCTGAAGGAAAAGAGGTTGAGCTATCACAGAAAGCGTGCATAGGATTCAAAATGGTCTTGCCAATCTTAAAGAGTGGTTATCACCTACTAGCACCAAGAGAAGTCCAGTTAGCTCTGCAGGTGCTCATTGCCACTGAAAAGCACCCCAGCCAGCAACCTTGGCAGAAAAGGATTTTTTCCTGCACAAAGGCAGGTTCAGAGCCTCAAAAAAATGTTATGCTCATGAATCCATTTGTAGAACCAGGACCTTATTCTATAAACCAGTCATGAGTCCATATTTAGACTAAGGATTAGTTAATAAATGCTTCCCTTACATCCCTAATATCCCAGGCATTGATGTCTTCCACTTCTTGGGATGCAGCTCCCTTTCCAGTTACATTTCACTGTCTTTGGAGATTTTACTCCTCTCTTACTTAAGTTTAAATAACAGCCTTGCTTTTTTAGGCAGCATAGTAGTGAGGCATAAAATTTTATCTTACCTGATTGTACTTGTATTGTACAGCAATCATTCCAGAAAAAGTTTTGTGAAGTAGGTCTTCGACAAGAACACTTGTGAATGGTGCAATAGAAAAAAAATAAGAAAATAAGTAAAAGGAAGCATCTGTTGGGAATTCTTCCAGCTGTGCTTAACACATTTGGAAGACAGAGACACAATATGTGCAAGGATAACACAGTAGCTTGTCACTTCCTATAAACATGCAGAGGTGTTCTTTCAGCCATGATAATGTTTTCCAAAAAATACATAATATGGCTTGCTCTACTTTCCCTCCATGGGTCTCAAAGTACCCAAAGTAACTATTATTCCTATCTCACAGAGAAAAATATGGAACTGGTTGGAGAAATTACTCAAGTGGCTCAGGTCATTCAAAGGTAGAAATTATAATAACAGCCAAGTTCAATGTAACCATATTTAAGATCTGTTAGAGATCAAAAGTGCATTTTTGTTAGTTTTAATTCATTTACATACAGGCTGCCCTGAAGCCCAGAACCACAAGTTTTCAAAATTGGTCTCAGTGGCCTAAGCTACCACTGCCTTTCAGAAAATCTAAAACCACATCCAGTGACAAAATAACAAAGCACAGCAGATAAAAATAAAGGGTGCAAAATACATCAAGCTTACTAAACAGATATTGCTCAGAACCACAAAATCCATGCACAGGTTAAGATCAATCTGCTCTAGTTCAACGTACTTCATATTTTAAGATAAAAATAGGGGAAGGAAATCAGAATTGGTGGTTTGATCAGACAATTCTGTTCAAAATGACAGTGAAGTCTGTCATAGAGAAGCACTCATGAATCAGAGTTGATATAGATTTTATTTGGAGGAACTTTGTCTTTCTGTGGGCTCTTTTTGGTACTTAAATTATTCAGTAGTTTCTTGATGAAAGCATAGTTGACCAAAATCTAAGAATCAGAATTTGATTAGGTTGTTTATGGGTCTTGGTTAATTTTTTTCCATTAGCTTTTTAATGGTTTTTTCAAAATAAACCAGACTATCAGTATATAAATAAGCCAAACTAGAGGTGACTGATTTATCTGTAACTTCTATTTGATGAAAATATACAGAAAAATGTCAGTGACAGAGCTCAGTATTTGAGCATACAGAACATATTGGCTTCAGTCCACAAAACATTGTATAAATTTAATGGGATAAGCCCCTTCTGAGTAGTAAATCATGGGAGTGAAGAGAAATGAGCTCACAAGAAATAGTCCTAAAACATACAATAAGCACCAGATTAATTGCAAATTAAATAAATTTTAAATGGTCAAAGCAGATGTTCCTTTTTTTGTTTAGAGACATCTTATTTTATCTCCACATAGAGTTTGCTTTTAAGTAGAATAAGGAGTAGTTTCTGAAGTATCTAACTCATGCAATGCTCTTCAGGCCAAGATACAATAGATGGACATTTTTGTAATTTTCTTACATTGTTTGCTTTTTATGGACATACACAACCTGCTTGTAATAAAATTTACAGTATTCAGTGCTCTCTACAGCTTTTCCTAAGTCAGCAATTAAAAAAAAGCACATAGGCATTGGCATTCATGTGTCTAATCTACAGAGAAAGCAAAGTACCATTAAACATATGTGCTAGACCCTATTCTATAAAAATCTGCGAGCACAGATTTAGCCTTGATGCTAATGATGATCCAGGAAAAAAATTAATATGTCTCTACATTCCACCTAAATGTGGAAGAAACAGTCTTGGAAATTAAGGGAATATCTAAGGTTATGCATTCTTCTTTCTGTGATAGAGGCATTTAAATGAATCATAGAAATCACCTTTCATACACATATATGTTAATGGTTGCCCATCCCAATTCACATTTATTTTACCTTTTTGCTATGAATGCAAGGATAGAGCTTATGCAGTCATATGTCCTAAATTTCTCTCTTTCCTAATTCTGACTTTTTGCTGCTTTTAGGAATAGGAAAGTAAGCAAATTTTTTGAGCAAAGATGACCTATTCAGGAATTAATATTGGGAAAGTGAGAGCAAGACTACAAACAGCTAAAACTGGGAATTTCCAGTTTAATGGAAAATGCTGGTATTTTGATTATTCTGAATCAGAACAAACTATTTCAAAATTTCCCACAAAGCAGAAATTTAAAAAAAAAACTTTAAAAAATGTTTCCAGAAATGTTGAAACACATATTTTGATCTTTTTAGTTTTGTTTAGTTAATATTTTGATATTTTGTATTTTTTTACAGTCATAAGTATAGCTCATCTCATGACACAATTAATGCGTAGCTTCCATAATATAGTATAATTTTTCAGAATTTAATTGTTCAAATTGTAAACAATTATAACCAACAACAGTTAATCTATATTTTATTTGAGTAGGAAAATAGGATCATTATTTGGCTTTCTATTACTCATAGCACATTTGTTTCAGAAACAATGAAAACGTCGTGTTCATATAAAGATATCAAAACAGTTACTTGAATTAATGCTGTACATTAAAATTTTGAAGTCATTTTATCTTACTAATCACAGCATTTTCACCATACATCATCAGTTTACAAGTCCATGGATTAATTTTGAGTTCTTACTAACACCATTTTTTTTACCACTGCTACCTATCAGCCATAGGCAGCCATTTCTCACAAATCCAACCTGCTCTTGAAACACTCATGTTTTTCTTATCAGCAAATAGAAAGGATTTCAATTTATGTGATTCTCCCTAAAACTAAATTATGAAGCTTGCACTCTCCCTGTTTTGCCCAAATGAGAAACTGTTCTTCATGGTCCTTCTTTCTCCTTGGCGTCTCTTAAATACTGACAAAGCAATGACAGCTCAGTATGCATGCCCTCATCCTTCCCATCAAATTTGTCACTTGTATTTCATCTAGTGATGATGCTGCTTGGGTCACCATTACAAAAGGTGTCTGAGCCTTTTTTTAAAAAAAAACTTCTTTAGCTCATATCAACTAGCAAAATTTTTTTTTGACTTCTGAACTTTTAATTTGATGAAAGGAATTTTCCACCATACATTTGATTAATCACTGACTTCAAAACAGAATCCCATATTAATAAAATACTCCCCTTCACCTCTTCCTGCAAAGACAAATTTGTCTCTGCCATTTTATATTATGAAGAACAGCTGTCTGCCAGCCACTGGGTTTATTTGCCTTCTTCCATCCTTTCCTAAACCATGCCCTATCACCCTCTCAGTGATATCTGTTATGGTGGTGATATCTATTACAGTGGTTCTTTCTACTAGAGTGGTTCTTTCTTGGTTTTCTATAGGAGAACTTGTAATCCCAGTGTAAAAAAACAGACAACAGCTACAACTAATTGCATTTGGTAAGAGAGATCTAACGGAGAAGAATGCACAACAAAGGCACACTGGTTCGGGTGTTTTTAGACATTGTGGCAATGTTCCTAACTTTTAAGAAAGGATTTGGGTCGGGACAATATATTAATTAGGATTTTTGTATCTGCTATCTTCTATAAAACAGAGTTGTCCCTGGAAAAACTGACACATGAGATCTATCGCATTAGAGCATGTTAGTGAAATCATTGGAGTATTAAAGTACAAAATATGAGGGTCAGGACACATAAATACACATAAATACCGGATTCCATCTCTCACACATTTCATATGTCTTTGTGGCTACTATAATAGTAAAGGTTATACTTAAGAAGCCAAACACAGATATATGTGCTATTGCCTTTTAATGTAGAATAGCTACACATATTCCAATTAGAAAACTTTTTTCATCTGTCCATCTTTTGTAAATATTTTGAAAACTGCCATAAACTCTGTCATTTACAGGTGCATTTTATCTAAAGGAACATATACAATTACATAAGCTTCCAGTCACATAGTACTTTATTCTAAGTGGTTTAAAAAGTTATATTATATTTAACAAGGGATAAATTAACCAATCTCCAATAGTAACTGACTGCATACTGACTAGGATACTATCACCAGCATAGAAGCATTATTTAGGAAACTAGTGATCCCCAGAACCCCAGATCAGTACATGCTGAGGGATTTTTAATTTGCTCTTAAAAATAAAGGTCTTTGTCAAGAAAAGTACAGCACTAAGACCAAAAATCCCTAATGGAAACCTTTCTTGAATCTCCTTTTTTCCTGCCTTTTCAATACCACTTTAAAACAAGAACCAAAAGAAAGAAGTGAGGAGGGACAGATCCTTTGGCTGGTCAGGTGCGTTGAGAATGCAGAATACAGCATTACCAGTTGTTTAGAGACCCCTCTGATTCTCTGATTACCCTGAGAGCCCAAAGCTGAACTTTCTATTGCTTGCTGCTGTCATGGCCAAGAGAGGCCTGCTGAAACCTTGGAGAAATCAAACAGTGAAGAGTGAGGAGTGTTTGAAGCCTGGGCAGCAGGGAGGTTATGGAGGAGCGTATTCCTTCTCTTATTTAGGAAGGAAAAGGCAGAAGTGTGTGCACTCATCTGTAGTGCTGCAAAAAGCAAAAAAAAAAAAAAAAAAAAAAAAAAAGGTAAAGATTATAAAGATTATCAGAGCTTTCTAATTTGTCATCCCACATTCTTCTCTAAGGCTAGTGGAATGAGTGATACACGTCCAGCGAGTTGCAGCAGGCTTCATCAAGGTATGTTCAGAATGGTGCCACCACTCAGTGACCTCTGAAGTGCAGAGGGGAGGATAAAACAGAGCAGAACATTAAAACACAGCACCTGCAGTACAAATATGTATCAGAATACCTGAAATATTAGTATTACCTGAACCAAGCAAAATTACCTCCAAGCCCCCTGTGCTTCTGCCATTATGGTACATTAGAAGAAATCCCTTCCAAAGATTAATCAGCTTAGCTAACCATACACTGTTTAAAACTGCACAGAGCAGAGTATCAGCCATTCATAGAGGATACAAAAAACTAAATGCGTCCTTTCTGCCTGGCAAGCACCCTATAGTTCAAGGTGGATCTGAAAACTGACAACAGATCTGGGCCAACATGGTCTCAATTGTTATTTTCAATAATAAAGTACAGCTAACACCTCAGCATGCAACCCTCACTTAGTGGAAGCAGACAGGGACAAAATGCGATGTTCTGGAAGAGCTTTTATGGAAATCATGCACTGCTTGTGACATGTGTTTGGTCTCTGGAGCTGCAGCCTTGTCTAGCCCTCTACTTTTAAATGCCATCTTCCAAACTCCGAGGGTAACAAGTATAAACTGCGTCTATAAAACAACATCCTAACTTTATTCTCAATAGCTAAGTATTGAAATGCAAGCATACATTATAAATAGAAAAACAGCTGGCTTGGAGCACATTGCAAGCCACTAACACAGTTGAGGGATTTGAATGACATCATAACCCGTGAGAGCATGTTGCTGGCCAGCTGGTGTTATTTATAATATACTCATAATTGAGGAAAAATAAAAAGGCAGAAGTTAGGTATTGCAGAACTAATAAAGTTGAATTCTCTCTTTCTCAGTGTCATTTAAATTGTTATCAAGAGAAATTTGAAAATTACTACTAAAAAGGAGGGGGGGGGAGGCTTATCACTTTATAATTACAACAGCAGATGTAAATGTCATGGAAGCCCCCCAAACTCAGCTACTTGTATTACTCTATTCATAGTACTGTAAGTTCTAGGAAATTACATTATTTCTCCTGTGTGGTTGTTGAAACATCACAAAGCTATTTTGCCCTATTTACAAGTAGTTCTCAACAATTCTGTTATTTTTAGCAAATTACAAACTGCTGTTTTAGGGTTAATCACGGAGAGAGTTGGAGGTTTTAATTGGTAGTCAGCATATTGGTGTGCCAAGTATAATAACATAAAGATACATTAAGGGAAAAGTAGATAACTGCCTGCCTGCCTTTTTTTACTAAATAAATAAAATACCTATGCTGTAATGCATAAATAAAATGTGTGTTTACATATATACACAAAGGTATGCATATATACAAACACTACCTATCCATATTTAAGTTTTCATATATTTGAAATGCAGACACACAAAGGCAAACACACGCACACAGCTACCTGAAAGTTAACCAGAATACATTTTCTTATTTTTCATGGCAGCACAAACTCTTTTTGTGTGCTAACCCCTCAGTCACTAATTCACATTCTTTTAAAGGGGAAAAAATATGCTTCTGTGCTCTAGTTTTAAAATGCAAAGGTATGATGTTATTTGTCACCATGCCCAAAAAAGTCCTTACTCGGTAACTTTGCCAGAAGAGGGAGAGAGAGAGAGGCAAATGCTCCCCCAGCTGTTTCCTGTCTACAGTGTCTGTGTAATGTAGATAAATGTGAGGATTTTCTCTAAATCCCTCTTCTGTTTGCTAAATCTCACTGTCACTGCTAAAATCAGAGCAGATAGAGCCTGCGCAATGGAATAAAGTCCTCAATATTGAAATGTGACATTGCTCTCAACATCTCACATCTCTCTGGATTTCTTTTTTCTCATCATTACTGCTAACAAATTCATTTCCAGACTTTGCACTTTCAAGAAGCAATGGAAAAAATCAACAGTCTTTCAACACAATTAGTTAAGTGCTGCTTGTGTGATTTCTTGAAGGTAAATCTTTATTACTATTTTAAATAATTTTTAGTTTTATTTTGCTGTGTATTGTCTGCTGCTGGCTTGAGGAGTATTGTGCACTTTTCAATAACATTATTTTAGAACTGAGAATTATTTATAAATTGCTGAACATGCAATTTTATGTGATCTGGAAAATGGCTGTATGTAATAGTTGTAATTACATAGATAACTGTAAGGGTAAAGTATTGCAAATACCTGTCTTAAATTTCACTTCTATTCAGAGAACTTTGTAATATTTCAGTTATGTCATTATTAAAAGGTCCACTTACATCATTGTCTATATTGTTAATGAATGCTTCTAAAAACATGAACTTTTAGCTATTTTCTGCAGGTGCAGGGTTTTATAGGAAAAAAGGTACTATTCACATGTTAAGTTTCTGCAGTTTTATTATACACAATTATAGAGAAAACGTTCATGCTTTCACAAGGAAACTTTTAAGGGATGTTGTCACTGCAGCAATTTTCTGGCAGCATCGTGGCATTTACTTGGTTTTTGCTTTCATAAATTAAAAGTAAATGAGAAGTTCAGTTTGTTTTCTACATTAGAAACCAGCTGCGACTCTTGCTGACCTTGCATATTTGTACAGATTAAGCAATTGTACATAAAGAAAATGGAAATTCCTTTACATGTTCATCTCCAAGTTTTCCCTTCTAGGGAGGGCTTTCTCAGGAAAGTTTGCATGTGAAGTTTGATGTTATGACCCTGTAATTTCTGCACAATAATATAAACTGTCTTAAGGTAAATTTGACTTCAGTAGGTGCATTGACCTCTGTTTCTGTCAGTTGGCTCTAGTCCAACTTTCCATTATCTGCAAATTTATATCCGTCGAGAACTTTTTTTCCCTTTAGTATTTTGCAAGGATATTTATGGAGTTGAAAGAATTATCTTATTTTAATTGCTTAGGGCCTAATATTTTTTTAAAGTTGCTCTTACACTTAAAACACACTTATCTCATTCCTTAATGACCTAATTACAGATCTGAAATTGCAAGGGATGAAATCATTCCCTTAATGTATAAATGGGCATCCTTTCCAATATACTTGAAAGAAGAAGGGTTGGAGGTTTTTTTAAGTATTGAGCAAGGCTCTAAGAGACATAAAAGTAATGTGCTAGTTCCTCAGCTGTGCATCCTGCCAAGCTTCCTTGGAATCAATGGAACATATTGATTTAGGTTAGCATGTAGCCCAGATTCTCTGCTCAAAGTTAACAGTATTTAAGCCTTGATCCACTCCAGAGTATATATGCTTTATTTATATAACAATTACCAGTGAATACTGATATTTCATAATAATTGCACATTTCTACTATGGCTTGATAATCAGGCCCAGCCCCTCTGGAATAAAATGTAATTTTGAAGATATAACTCTTGATTTCTTGCTGTAGCATACAGTCTACAAAAAAATGTTGCCTCCTGCACGATACTTACAATTCTTGCAGATGTTCTTACATGTTACTGAAATGACCAAGCATGTGAAGAATTCTTATGCACAACTTGTGTCAAGTGATAATTTGTTAAAAGAAGGGGACTTACATAGAGGAATTAATAAGTGACTGAAATGCAGAGTGTTCATATATGACATTCCTTTGTAGTGCTACTCTTCTGGACTACTAAAAGAGCAATGTAGCAAAAGCTGGCTATTTTACTGAAAAAAAGAGGAAATTCCAGCTGTGAAAATATGGTCAGTCATTCTGTGCAAGTAAAAGAAGTGCTTAACCAAGCTCATCTTGAACCTGTATTCAATTTCTTAACGTAATTAGATGCTTCGACAAACCCCACCCACACGCCAATGCGTTTTCTTTTAAGCTCTCAACTTTCTAGTCAGATTGGGGATAATGTAAGTACCCTGCTTGATTGTAGAGAACCTGCAGCAATATTGGATTACAACTCTGTATTTTCTTAAGAATATTCCCCTCAGATATAAAGGGGTACTTGGATTTTATCACAGGCATATTGAATCAATTAATGTTGTGTTTAATTAAAATGATGAAGTAAAGTTAAAGTTTTAAACTGTGTTTTGGAATTTGCTTTAATGAAACAGTACTTGATTTATCAAACAATTTATTGAACCTCAGAAACATGTGAGCCTGTTTTCTTTTCTGCAAAGTTTTTACTTGTTTGAAAGTTCTTGACTGTTGTTAAATTTGGAGATAAAGTTAGAAATTCTCTGTGGTTTATACTGTGCAGCCTTTTTTGGCTTCCACTAAAGGAAAAACAGTAGATAATCTGTTTTGTCGTAGTTCAGTGCTGATATTTATCTGAAAATGCAAGCCAGCTGAGAAGTCTTTAAAAATAAAAAATTGTTAAATGTCTAAAATTTATGTTTATTTCTGGACCAAATGTTATACGAGAACAAATTGTTAAATACATAATGTTCTTGTATTTGTAATGTCTTTCAGCTTTCTGAGGCAGTGTGCTAAACAGCTTTCTGCTTTACCTCCTCAGAACTAGGAACCATCTTAAACTGCAGGTGCATCACATTTATCTTACAAATTCAAAAATATGGCAAAGGAAAAAAGAAATTTATGTTAAGATATGGAATCATTGCAGGAAATAGTGCCTCATGTAATCATCATTCATTTACAATCTGATCTTTCTCCATCTGCCATTGAAGTCATGACCATACATTTGAGCTTGGTGGGGTTTGCATGGCAAAGTTGGCTAAAGACACTTGTGAATGGGAAAATATTTTTTTTTATGATATATCACGGGATTTAAAATTATTCATTATTTTTACAGTGGAAATAAGAGACTCATCCAGCAAGGCACTAAGATCTCTTGCCAAGAAAATAAGAATTCTTAAAAATTATTGACTAAAAAAGGCTCAATATCACACTGGATCAGATCCCAATTGATCAGAAAATAGATAACTACATCTTTTTTTCAAAAGTTCAGTGAAGAAATATCAAAGATTAAGTGGCCCCTGAACCCCTGAAAGAAACTTTAGGGAAGATGAATCATTTTACTTTCAATTACTTTGCCCTAGACTGCTAACACAAAGCAGTTTTAAGCCAAGTTTAACTGTATGTGGAAGACAGATTTGTAACTTCTTACCTGACTGCAATGCTAATGTTAACCTTAAAAGAGAATGAAATTAAATGCAGATTTACACCTTTCAAAACTATCATTTTTGGCAAGTGATCTAAACAAGCTCAAAATATGCATGAAGCACATTACTCAGTGTCCTGCTACTATATATAAATAGCTTTTCTTAATATTAAAAGTAAAAGCTACCTTCTTTGCATGTTGGGTAAGAAATTGGGTGGACATAAAGGGATACAAAAATAAGTGACTAAATGGATTGGTGCAATTTTACACCCATTGAGAACTGGTCTTTCTTCGGTCATAAGTACCGGAAGATAGTTTGTAATCAAATGTAAATGAGAAAAGAATTATCACCTCTGTATTAACCTCATGGCAACATTTGCCTATGAGGAGATAATGAAGGTCAATGAAATATAGCTGCTTACAAGTAAAAATAGAAATTTTTAATGGTTTAAAATTCACAGTCCTGTTAATTTCTCAAATGTTTGCCTGCTAGTAACAGGGAACTGTAAGAGTCACTGAATGTGGTATTCTGCTACAGCAGATCCCACATCAATTCCTGTAACTTTGGCAAATTGAACCTTGCAACATTTTTGGTTTGTCCTAGTGTTTTCCTTTCTAAGGTGGCTGGAGAACTGTGGTGTACTAATAATGAACTTTTTTTCTACTGAGCCAAATTTCCTTACAGCAAGTTTAGAGCCATTTATTGTTGTGACAATGTTGATTTTAGTTTAAACAGCCCTTCTCCATCCTAAGCCACCCCCATTTCCCACAGTACATTGGCAGGCACCTGTCATATTCCCTCTTAGCTTATCTGGTCTGAGACAAACCAATTCAAGGCTTTCTTTATTTATATTATTCCAGGCTTCCCTTTGTCTGTTTATTGCACTCTTCCATCTTTTGCTTTCCAAAAGCAAATATAAGTCATAGATACTACAGGGTTCCCTAACTATATGTGCTTGTGAGAATTCACCAGAATAAATAATCAGTTTCCAAAATATATAGACAAGAACATGTAGGCAGTTGCGAAATCACGGGGAGGCGTTTCCTGATACCATGCTTATTGTTCAAGAAATCACAGTACACATTCATTCTCATTCACAAGGGTACAGGAGTCATTTTTTGTAAGACTCTTTGGGGAAATTCTGACACTGTTTCTGCTTCCTTGGCAGGTGAAGATGCACACTGTGTCCTACATCCATTTCTTCTACCTTGGCCTGTGTTTGCTTACCTTAACCAGTTCTGTTGCTGCTGGCCCAGAGACACTCTGTGGTGCTGAGCTGGTTGATGCTCTTCAGTTTGTGTGTGGAGACAGAGGCTTTTACTTCAGTAAGTCCTCCCTTTCTTTCCATTAACTGCTAAACACTTTCATGTAATCCACTGGAGTCTGCAACTGCTGTAAATGAGCTTAGCTATGATCATCCAGGCTGCCAACTAGGACTGGTGTCTTATACCTGAAAGATGCTCAAGCCTTCAGTTACCATAAATCCTCAGTGAGGAATAATGTTGTGCCTGTGTTAAACTTCTCTTTCTGATAAATTTGTATTTTCAGACTTGTTATTGTTTTTCACCACCTTCCAGCTGTTGCTATTTCACCTGCTGTGTTCCTGCTTTCCACTGACCTGTCACTGAAATCAAATGAATGAGAGCAAACACCAAACCCAAGACACTCATGAGGCAGAACTACATGTACCTGTTATGTGAGACTGCTAGTAAACTCTTTAAGTACACACTTTTTCATATTAAAAACACACTAAGCTTCAACATCTGGTTTTAAAAAAAATGAAGATCTGGAAGGCAGCAAGCAGAAAGTTACTGCATCCAAGTATCCACATGCTTCATCATTTAAATACAGGTGGAGGGAAATTCATGCATGGTGAGATAATAAAGACCAACACCAGTACAGGCAACAGATAAAATTAACTCTGCAATAGTGAGGATCAAGAAATACTCAACTTTTATATAACAGAAACCTATTTCTGATTTTGGCTATTTGCCACTTAAAGTTAATGAAACTTTTAGTTAGGAATATATTAATTCTGAACACATTCATTAATACATTTCTTCAAAACTATAGAATTTGTGCTCCTATAACCTCTGAAGCTAACATTTACTTTTAATAACAATATGTATTTCTCTGATATCCTTGATATTCCTTCATGGCTGAAGCTTCTTGTCTTCTCTGCTACCATTTTTGTTTTTCTGATCATATCCACCCTATTCCTATTTATTTCTATTCATGGAGTCACTGCTTTCAATGTTTTTTCCTTGCTTGCAGTAAAAACAAATTCAGACTCTTGCACTTCTAAATTACAGAAAATTCTAATTTCTTCAACATATAAATTGTAGAGATTTTCACTATCTTCTTGGCATGTTTTATTTAAGTTCACTTTTGGAACCTTAGTTTTACATATACAAAGTAATCCACTATTCACCAAAGAACCTTTTTTTTCTGTATTTAACACCTCAACTCCTGTGAATAAGCACCTACTCCAGGGTGCTGTTTAGCTGAGTATTCTGGTGCTAAACACAGTATTAAAAAAGCACTGGAATCTCTCATATAGGAATTTACATTTTTCTACAAACTCATCAGGTGCTCATTTTTACACCGAAATCTGTTGTGTTTATTAGCAGCAGAGTTAGGGATTATTTGAGTGTCCTACAAATGTTTTATTGCTGGAGTGCATGTAAAGACTGTCATCTCCCCCTCCTGTTTCTGCACCAGAAAACATTGAGACAATACATATAGAACAGCAGAGCAACGGTTCTTTTACTGTGTACGAATCTCAGGTGGTTCTCTACCAGCGAAATGTTTGCTGCTGGTTCAGAGACCTCTCATGCTTGCTTTCCACAAGAGTAGCTGTTACTGCCCAGCAATCAGACCTACTGTTAGGTGTACTTTGTGATCCTCAAGGTAAGAGGTCATGTGAAATGCTAATCATTAGCAATAATGCTCTTTGCTTTCAATCTCAGTTATTCTAAGGTTTCACAATCTGTTTCAAACCTCTACCCCAAGCTAGGTCATCCTTAATTTCAAATACCATGATTGGCTTCCAGTGTTTCAAAGGAGATCATTACCTTTGCAATCTTGACCTTTATCTGCTGTCAGTTTAGACTTTCTGTCTAGACTGTGTTGTTTTCTGACATTCTGAATTTTCACTAAAAATAATGTAATGACACCATAAATGTCGATCTTGTTTTTTATGGAAGGTTTTACCTATGGATGGCCACCCCATTTGAGGAGTCTTGCACAGTTGCAATCAGTAGCCTGCAGTTGCATCATTCAACAGGAATGTTATGAAGCTGACATGTATGTGGCCCCTTGGATGCCAAGTAATGTGTGTGCTCTACCTGGCTACTTATAAATAAGAGGAAGAAACTTAATCTGTTTTAACCCTCTCCCTCTTATTTGTTAGAGTTCAATCTAAAATCCAGATCTAGAGAAAAGTAAGCCCAGTAACATTGGTAAAACAAATTGAGATCCTCATATCAAATGTACTACAGAATGCTGCATACTATTAGAAGTTAAAAATGTTGCTTGATTTCTTGGGACTTTTTAAGAATGCCACATCATTTGCAGAGGTAAAAACCCAATGAAATTTTTCTTTTGTTGCAAAGAGTATGTCAATAAAAGTAGCATTTTAAGCCTTCTTTTCTCATACTCTGGTTCCTTTAAAGTATAATCAATGGTAGTATTTGCCTTTAACTTGCACAGGAAATAGCTGTGAGGAATTTTTTTTTTCTTCCATCATTCTATATTTCACTAGAGACTCCAAATATAAAGAATACCTTTTGGCTGAGGTGGAATTCCTGGTTCTGAGTCAAGGTCAAAGCTTCTGACTATTCCTTGGGAGTTGTGGGTGGAAGTAAAGATAGAAATAATTGTATTACTTTCTGTTGAAACTCTGTGCTTCCCAGCCACAAGGATGTATCTGTGGCTAGGACTGGAAGACAAAAATTTCCTTTACATAGTCTACTCTGCCCAACTTTCTAATTATAAAAGGAAACTCCTTAGAGATTCTGAGGAGATGCCCCAGCTGCTTACCACACGCAAGGTACTGACTTCAAGAGAAAGTAAAATGTGATTTCTACCACTCTCTGTCTTGAGATAGACTGACAAGGAGCATTTTTTCAAATATTTTTAAGGGAAAATACAGCACAAATCCCCAAATTGAGCATCTTCTTTTTTTCCTTGGTCACATTTAACTCCAACCAGCACTGGCTACTCCTCAGACAGTTTTTTGTTTCTTATCATTTACCAGAAAAAAGCAGATTGTCCCACCATTTACCTAGGGACATATCTCTAGGAGAACTTCTGCCCCTCAGGTTCATGTGTGCTAGGTTTTGTTAGAAGATTACAGAGAACCTGGCCACAGCTACAAAAGTGGCTACACTTAAACACAGATTTTCTCAATGTTTCTCCAATCTCAAAACCTCTGGATCCAAGAGTCATGAAGCCAAGTGGGGTGGCTTTGACATTCACTTAAATTTTAATGTCCAGAAAGGTCTACCATGGTGCACTCATTACAAAACAACGCTGACAGGCGAGAATGTTGGAAAAACTTAAAGGAGAAATTACAGGAAACTTACAAAATTGAAAGCCTAAGAGGCGGGAATTTTTTCTTAGAATAGTCTAGTCTTATCACAGAAATTTACTTTGCAGATTACTCAAAAAAAAAATCTTCATAAATGTTGAATTTGCTGAACAATCATTCATTCTTGCTCATGCTGTTTTCTCAGGGTTGTTACTACCATGAGATCTAGTAGTTTGTTCTAAGGAGAAAATGCTTTATTCTTTTTTATCTAGTTTCTTCTCTTTTGAAAATGTACCTTTTCCTTTTACAATAAATACATAACAGTCTCTCTAACAATACACGAGTGCCAATGAAGAAACAGATTTCTTAATTCCTTAGACATTTTCAGTCTTCTAATTTCTAAAGCCCAAGTTAGATGGCAATACTTATTTGAAACCATGACAAGCAACTTCATTAATTAAAACTCCACCTTTTTTTTTCTGCTAAAAAAACTACTTTAGTCTTATGGGTAATCTTCTGAACCATCACTTGCATAAAAAAGCAAAGAGCTGAATTTGGGTACCTGAGACACTGGAGTTCCTCTGTTTAAAGCATGTTTAAAGCATTGTTTAAAGCACGTTTAAAGCATGTTTAAAGCAGTGAATCCCATAAAAGATAGGCTTTTCTGGCATCAAGCTTAATGTTCCCTGTGTCAACTGCATTAAGGAGAATTACTGCAGATTTTTACTACTTTTTTTTTTTTTTTTTTTCTCCACTAATACAATCAAAATTGTGTGCTGTCCTTGGGAAAATCCCCAGCTGTGCACAATGTAAGACTATTAGTTTATAATCATCTGAAAATCAGGATAAGCCCGTGAACATAATTTTGGGTGATGAGAGCTGTCATGAGATCCCATTGCTTTGTAGATCTAAGGTATATGTGGAGGAATTGCTGCCTTAGAAAAGAGGAAACAAGCAGCAGAGCAATAGGCAATTAAGTTCTGCTTCTCCCATTTCCCTCTAGTTAAGAGCTTCTTGTTTACTTCAGGAAGTCTGCTTTTAAGATGTTATTAAAGTTTCTAGGCCTGTCAAACCTATCAGCATAATTACAAGAGATGGCATGGCACTCAGTTCTTTAAGCACTCCATACCTGTAGGAGCTATGAGTCATTAGCTCCTCTCTGCATCCCTGATTGAAAGGAATGTTAATGTTAGAAGCCCAGCAGAGGCATGCTGAAAAGCTGCCACGGACACACACAGACTCTGGTGTCACTGACAGTCTTACAAATCTTTGCAAACATGTGCTGGTCATCTTGACTGTGTCCACACAGCAAGATCTGAGAGTGTTTTTGAGTTCCTTGGTCTGGCTACATGCCCCATTCACGTCCAAATATTGCATCTATGGAAGATTTGAGTGTATTTCTCTATCTATCCCTAGGTTCCTTACCTCTTACCCTGGAAAGGAGCTCAGGTGTGCTTTACCCAGGTCTGCAGGGGTAGTGCTCAGGGAACCAGAACTATAGGTGCAGCTGCTGATGGATCTGTACAGGAAAGTAAACAGTTCTGGCTTCTGGAATGATATCACTGTAGAGTCAAACAGCTGACACAAGTTTGCTGTGTGCTTTGTTGCCCCTGGTAGTAAACACTGAGGAAGATCTCTGAAAATAAGCCAGTCTTTGAAAGAATTTTCTCTTTTTTTACCACATTAAGAAAGCATAAGGAGTTGTTCATAAAGGTTAACCTCAGTTTAGTGAGGTTAATCTCCTTAAGTTACCTCCTTAATAACAGAGAGGTTCTGTCTTCTTTCTCCATGGATTGCAGAGTAAGTCTAGGAAGAGTTAGCCTCTGATAGACACTAAATTTAGTCCCTACAAACAGGTCTCTGCAGCTAGTTCCTTAGATCACCAAGGATTTTATAATTTTTCAACTTTAAGAGGGACTGCAGTAGTGATGATAATTTTAATGAAGTGACTGGAAACAAATCATTGATCAAAATTTCAACAAGAAACATCTCTGTAAAAAGTGCCTACTATCAAAACCAAATAAGTACATTTTCTCCACAAGTTCAATTTATATATGTCCCTTTTAGCTGGTAGATATCAGAGATGTTATTGCTTTTTATGATGTTTACCTTTTTTATGCACTAGACCAAGCTTCAAATTTGGTCTCAAATAACAGAAAGCTGTTACTTGACATTTGATTCCCTAACTGCTAGATGTGTATTTAATACACTGTTTAGTCTCATGTTGGATAAAGTCACTCAAAGAAGCCCTTGGCAAAATCAACATTAATTCTTGGCATAGCTGCCCCTCTTACTTTTCCACTGAATCTTAAATACTGAGAAAAACCCTTCCCTGACTTCAGCTCTGGCACATGCTCTGTGCAACCAGCCAAAACTTTTGCGTATGGACCTCCTTGTTTGTTCTGGTATCAATAAAGCATTTGTGATTTTTGATCAGCAGCAGGAGTCACAGAGCAAATCATTCCATTCAGCAGAACCACATGCCCCATTAATTAAAACCTTTTGCATTTACTACCTGGGCAAGGAGGGCATTCCATGCACAGTGTTCATTCCAAAGGCGGAAATTCACAGAGCCGTTTCTCTGGGCTTATTCAGCACTTTAGCTCTTAGGCACCTTTCAAACCCTTTCACATCACTGAAAAACAAATAGAGACTTAAAGGCAACTCGGTGCTTTGCTAACAAAGGATGGATCTGGCCTTGCTTGTTAAACCAAATCCAAGCTTAATTGTTCAAAAATATGACAACAAATGAAAGAGATAACCAACAGTTAAGTAATTTCTCAGTCTAGAAATCAAGACAAATACCACAAATGTATACTTAGTGAAGAAATTATGCTAAATTTATCTCTGGTAATAACCACAGGAACTTCAATGTCAAGAGGAAGGAAAAGCCATTAATGCCTACTTTCTATGTGGTGCATTTAGTGCAAAAACCATTACAAAAGATAAAGCCCAAATGCTGGGTCTAACTTTTAAGTAATGACAGCCATATTTCATGTTTGCATCACTAAATGGGGTTCTGAGAACAAAAATTCTAACACATCCATAGTCTTTGGAGGGGCATACCATATAATGACCAGTGGGTGAGTCCAGCTTGTGGACTTACTTAAATTCCTACAAAAATCCAGCCTAGTCTGAGATACTTTCCATGTTTTCTGATTGAATCCCATACGCAGAGAATTTTTTTGTTTTCAATGTCCTTACTCTCACTAGGCAGAGCAGAATGCATTTGCTTATCTCATGTTAAATCCTTTAATAGTGAAAACTTGAATAGCTTCCTTTTATCAAAGAAACTTTCTAGGGCTCATATGTCTCTTGCCTTTTTTTTTTTCCTTGAGTCTACAGTATATTTAAATATTTCCCATCTTATTCTGAAATTCAGCTGTGATCCCAGTCTTCCCATTTATGTAATATATCCCTTCTAGAGTAAGAGAATGCTTCCAGACAGCAGGCCCTTCTGCTTCCTTATGTGCCCATAAAAGTGTGGAAGTAGGGAAAAAGTGTCCTGTTAAAACCTTTCCTTTGGGAAATTATGACTCATGCAAACCTGAATTTATATTATATTTTTTATACAGAACTATTTGTTTATATTGTTTGTGTCTTTGTGTATTGGGCAGAGATTTACACAAGGCTGAGTATGCAGAAAAAGGAAGGGGTTGGCTCAGACCATTCTGATTCAATCCAGCTCAGTGAACTGTTTTCTTTCTGAAAATAAATATTCTAGGAACATCATTTGTATCTCCAAAATATAAACACTTAATACCCCCAAATCCTATAAACAGCAGGTTCTAGGAAAACAAATCCTACTGAAAATTGGTTTAACTTGAAAAGAAGGTTCATTAACAGCCATATCCTTCTAAGGCCATGGATAAAATCGTAAATTACGCACACAAACTCTGTATTCTAAAGAAAATTTTAAATGTATGGCTTATACACGGGTATAAAACATCTAAGTGTCATGGAGAATATTGTAGGGAAGGTGTCATTCTGCTTGAGGATCTGAAAAAGATGAGTACATTCCTAATTATATTTGCAGGCTCTTCCAGACCACATATAATAAATCCAGTTTACAAGAAGGATTTTTTTCAGACATCCATTACTATACTGAAGGTTTCTTTTAACTCAGCCCCATGAAAATGACTGGATATGAGCTTCTACTCCTATAATGAAAGCCTTACAACTTCTTTTTGTAAGTCTTCATTGATTACTTCAGATTGCATAAAAGCTAATAAGGATATTTATTTTAGGTTAACATAGCAAAAAAAGTGATTATGCTTCTTACCTTGAAACTTCTGTGAATAAATAATAATATTGTTGCAATAATTTGTTTCTACATCCCCAAAATTCCTGAATTACTAGTCAACAGGTCTTCCATGAAAAAAACTTAGTTTTTCCTACGTATTTGAAGTTTTATGTTTCTTTCCATTAAATTTTCCAGCCTTTTACAGACATATTTAGTTTGGCAGGAAGAATCTGGTGACTCATAGACTGTAGAAATTTGAGAGCAAGCTACTGAAAATGTATCTAATTTCTTCTTGTGTAATTTGGGAGCAAGCTACTGATAGTATGTCTAATTTTCCTAGTTTAATCAAATGTATTATTGGCAAATACATGTCCTGAATAAAAGCCATGTTGATTTCTGAAATATATAGCTAAGATTAAATGTGAAAACACCATATATATTTGTTTTTAGAACACTTCTTGGGTTTTTTCTAATTGTTTCTGGCATTTCTCTCTAAATCAATGGGCACTGAATGAAAAACAGAGGCACTACTTGAAACCATTTGCATTACAATCCTACTTATATTTTAGAACTCAATAATGTAAAAGAGTTCCTTATGTTGTTTTTTGGTGGTGGTTTTTTTTGGGTTTTTTTTCATATTTTCAAGAGAGGATAGAGGTGTAGAAAGCATAGGTGATGTCATTATACCTTTATGATTTATCTAGAGAAAGATAGATGTATTCAAAAAGATCTTATCTGTATTTTATGTTATTGACTATACTGTTCCTTTCATGTCTTTTCAGACAAAAGACTTTTAAATTCAGACCTTCCTAGACATACATCATTTTAGTTTGTCCACATACAGAATGAACTTGCTGAATGATTGACACTGAACAGAGTGGGACCCGAAATAAGGAGATTCTGGTTCAGATTCAGTCCATCTATTTTTGAGCACTTAAATGAAGATTCTGAGTTAGGAGTCTACTCAAGCTCATCCTGCAGTCAGTGAGAGGACTAAAAAACTTTCAGGGCTCTCATTAAGTTATGAATTTTCCCTAGGACACACTTTTCTTTCTCCACTAAATTAAGCAAGGAAGCTTACAATACAGCAATTGTATTCTTATGCTCGTTAAGTCGGTTGGGTAAGGACCCTCCATTGGGAGCCTAAATTCTGGTGGAATGAATCTGTTTAAAACCACACAATAAACTTCCATTTAGAGGTAAGGATGCCCTCATACAGATCCCATTTTAGATCAAAGCAAATCCAGGCTTATTTTAGCTGCTATGGTGTAGTGCAGTTAAGCAAAGACCCAGAAAGTGCCTTATGCAGGTAACACCAGTTAGAGCTGCTCCTCTGGCTCTGAAAAACTCCCAGGCTTAGTCTGACTAAGTGTGAATCCTGTTGGAGAAAGCATTCCAGTTGGACACAGTAAAAGTGCAAGGGAAAAGCTTATCTATCTTTTCTTTCTTGATAGAATAGATAGAATATACTCTTATACGTTATAGCAAGTAAAACTCCTTCGTGTTTTATTTCTGCAAAACAAGGTGCATTTTTCTATGCATAAGTAATGAAGCAGTTTTTTACACTGGTGCTCACACCAGATCATTTCTATTCCTATGAGTCTTCATTTTCCAGTAGTTTTTAAAGAAATTGAGACAACAATAATGTTTATAACCTACAGAGGCAGCTAAATATCAGATGTCATTAAAGAGGGATTTTCTCTGTTAGAGGGCTGTGCCTTCTATCATGGTATCGTCATGGAGAAAGACACAGAATTATGCTCAAGTGAGATACTCAGGCAATGAAACATTCACAGTTAGGTTGGATGGGGCTCTGAGAAACCTGATCTAGTTGAAGATGTTCTTGCTAATTGCAGGGGACTGGATTACGTGATCTTTAAAGGTCTCTTCCAACCCAACCTATTCTATCAGTTGGAAGATTTAAAATATAGCTACTGCTGACTTAATGAGCTCACCTCTAAAAGCAATAATATGACTGAACTACGAATCCCACTGAGGCTGTAAACCATTCAGTGAGTCGAAGCAACACAAAGCATCTCTACTTTCCTCACACCAGTAACCCTCCTCATCCAAGACAATACAGAAAAGCAAAGAACTACTTCAAATACATTGGCATTTCATGATCTTCTCTAAAGTTATCCCTTTGCAGAGAACAATAGTCACAGTAGTTAAAATTTCCAAAACATCTATGGGGACAGGAACTGCTCTTTAGGTTGTTTGGACATTGATAATCCTTTTTCAGTACACATATTGTTTTGAAGCAGAGTAAAAAGCAAGCACTAAAATCAAGAAAGAATTATTTATGTTTGCTATGAATAGATATGTATATGACGTAGCTTATTTCAAGGTGCTCTTAGTATTGTGCATTGTACTATTCCCACCTGGTTTGGCTTGAGGAAAATGGGGTAGAAATGATGCTGTCACTTCACATTTGCTTCTGCATTTAAAAGATACAAAAAGGCTGTTCTCAAAAATTATTTCATACACTCAAGGAGTTCCACCACCATTTGAGGAATTACAAACACTAGGTTTAATGTAGCTATTCCAAGATACAAACATTTTAAAATGTGGAATGGTCAAGAAAATATGTTGAATAAAAAAAAAAAAAGGAAGACATTTTGCAGAATTTCACCCTTGTCTTTCTTTTTGGAAAAAAAAATAGAATTAAATTCTACAACTGCAGCTACAATGGCGCTAAGTCAACTTCCCTACTTTTTCTTTCATAGTCATTTCATTTTAGTTTTTGAAAGCAATAGGACTTGATGCAATAAAATACAACTATTTCCTGTTATCACTAAGATGAAGACTAATAAAATGAATAGAATTTGTAAGTGGTGATATTCTTACTGTCTGCTGTCCTTTTCAAATAGAGGTTTATACTCTGATATGAAACAGATGAAATTCAGATCTGTGAAAAAGGACAACACTTTTTTAATAAATAAGGCTTTCCCTGCCCCCATCAAGAATCAATAACCTGCAGCAGATTCTGAATGCAAAATTATTATATTATGAAACAGGTGGAAATATCTTGTTTATTTTTTATTTTAGGATCTAATGATTTTAAGGTGTATTTCTACTTTTTCATGTGGCAAAGAGAAAATGTCAAGGAAAATCTGATATGTAGTATAATAAAGAAAGGACAAAGCCAAAGCCAGAGAAGGAGAAAATATTAACGTGCATAAGCGAGGCTGGCCCTATCCAGGAGTTTCTTCATAATCCAAAATTATGATTCCATGGATACTCACTCATGGCTATCTGTTGACTTCAAATGGCTTTAGTTCAGATCATTGACGATAGTAGGAATTAGTCTGAGGAATTCTATTTCATGGGCTCTGTGCTATGCTCACTAAAGAAAACATTGATCATCGATTTTCCTAGGTCTTTTGGCCATAAGTGTCATTACACCACAAGTATTTTTCCTTGACTGGATTCCCATTGCTTTCCTACTAGTCACCTGTTTTTCCTAAGAACTACCCGCTGAACTTATAATATTTTTCTTTCTGTGTATAAATACAGCAATTAAAGGCTTTTTTGAGCAATCAATAGATACCATTTGTTCCTGATTTGAAAAGGGTACACGCACATCAAAAAATTCCACATTTTTAACATTATTCAGACCAACCTGAAAGGTTCGTAGTGTAATTTTAAAGATCATCTATCATTCACTTCTTCATAGAATCATAGAATGTGCTGAGTTGGAACAAACCCATCAGGTCATGGAATCCAACTCATAACCCTGTAGAGGACATGCCAAGAGGCACACCATGTGCCGGAGAGCACTGTGCAAATACTTGAACTCTGATAGCCATGGTGCTGTGACCACTTCTCTGGGGACCCTGTTCCAGTGCCCAGTCACCCACTGGGTGAAGAACCTTTCCCTGATACCCAACTTAAACCTCTCTTTACTCATCTTCATGTTGTTTCCCTAAGTCCTGTCACTGGTTACCACAGACAAGGGATCAGTGCCTGCCCCTCCTCTTCCCCTCACAAGGACATTGAAGGCTGAAATGAGGCCTCCTGTCAGCCTTCTCTATTCCAGGCTGAACAGACCAAGTGCCCTCAGCTGCTCCTTGTACGGCTTCCCCAAGGCCTTTCATCATCCCCGTGGCCTCCTCTGAACATCCCTAAGAGCTCAATGTCTCTTTTACACTGTGGCACCCAAAACTGCCCCCAGCACTGGAGGTGAGGCTGCCCCAGCTAAGAGCAGAGTGGGACAATCCCTTCCTTGCCTGGCTGGCCATGCTGTGCCTGATGCCCCCAGGACAGGGCTGGCCCTCCTGGCTGCCAGGGCACTGCTGTCTCATGTTCAACTTGTCATCAACCAGGACCCCAAGCTCCCTTTCTGCTCTCCAACCTCTCTCACACAACCAGGGTTGCCCCATCCCAGGTACACAGTCCAGCACTTATCCTTGTTAAACTTCATGTAGCTGGTGATTGCCTATCTCTCTAATTTGTCAAAGTTCATACATAATTGTTTGCTAAAGTGCCTAAATCAGTCTTGATTTTGTGGCAGGTAGATGGCTACATGTAAAAGATTGAAAACTAAATTTTGAGAAGTCTTACTCTATTTTCAAAAAGCAGCATGAGTCTCATAAATAGCCAGTGAGACCTTTGAAGGTCCTAAAGGCACATGAATCAGGTTTTTAGGCATCAAAGAGACAGACAGTCAAGAGATTTTTCAAAAGCAGTCATTATCTAATTTCCACTAAAATCAATGATAGGTAAACCTAGGCAGGGTTTTTTTGTTTTATTTTACTAATCCTTCCAGGCATATGCCTGTGTTTTTAGTTGCCTCAACATCCTTGGAAATACAATCAGGGTCCTTAGCTACTTGTCTAAATTTTGCTTATGGACCTTATTGAATACTTTTGAAAAAGTTATCACTATTAAAAGCTCTTCAAAATGAGAATTGGCATAATGACTTGTCTTCCTCTCTGACGTTAAACACACTAATACGCTTAGTATGAAATCTTCTTATTCCTAGCATAAATATGTGAGGCATCAGATGAAAGCTAATAATTTCCCAAGCGAGCTAAAAATAATGATGGCTGAATTTGAATAAATATTCTAAGAGGCATTCTGGAACAGACAGTGGTTAATAAGTACTGTAAATGCTACCTTTCTACTAACCTCATTTGCAACATGCCAAAGCCTAAACATGCACCACAAACAATACTGGATGAAAACCAAACATGAGAAAAATTATAATCACTGCAGAAAGTTGGAGACAATGCATATCTTATAATTTTCTTTGTCTTCTAAGCCAGAAAATTTAATTCAAATTCTAAAAAAAATCTTTAGGATGTCTTATTTAGGAGTTTCAGATACTTGTGGTTTAGACCTTGTTTCCACTGCAATGAGACTGACTGCACCTCAATTTACTGCAATAATTCAAAGTACATTGCAATATAAGGAATAAGTATTATTAAAAAGTATAACTTTCTGTAACAACAAATAATACATGAATATGTAAATTAAACTCACTTGTAAGCATGCTACAATGCAAACAGAGTTTAATGGAAGAACCAGTGACTGAAGATGTGTCTAGGAATTCCTTAAAATCAGGGAATATTAATCTTAATTTTGGTCACAGCCTATGAATTTCACGTTATTATACATAGCCCATCACTAAATTACTAAAGCATTTAACAAAAAATTGTATCCACAGTTATGCAGACCACACACTTCTCGGGAGAAGGAAAAGAATCAGTGCCTTCATTATGTAATAGGCGGTCTCATGCCTTATTGACTTCCAAGATCCAAACACTGAAGACAATAAGAATTAATATTTTCCTCATAAACTCCTTTTAAGTGCTCATCATAGAAGTATTTGATTGCAGCCTTCAGACAAATACATTATACACTACAATAGCCCAGGAAATCCTCTATTCCTCCAAATATTTCTAAGGGGTTTTTTTGTCCTAGTGATTGCATATCCAGCTGGAGATGGCAAAAACTTATATTTCCTAAAAAATTTTTGTAGTTTTGCTAGAACTTTGCAGGTTCAAAATAGAATATAAGTGTCAAAGAATTTAACCAAGCAATAGAGTGAAGTAGTACTTTCCCTTTATACAGGGAACAATGAAGAATAAAGACCAAAGACCAAAACCAAAGCTGCAAGTGTACCCCTCCCTCAAAAGCAACTTCAGCATAGACTCTATCCTACCTGAACTAAGAAACTATCAAAGCACTTTTGCCAAAAAGATCTGGAAAAAAAAGCAATATAATCCTCCTCTGATTTTGTTCAAATCTAAACATCTTTCCAAAGACTCATTAGCTTCTTTCTACTTTCATTTGAGTAACAGAAATTGCCTCATTCTTGTGAGCTGCAGAAATTACAGAGCACCTCTTGTGAAGGACAGCAGCAAAGCTCTGACCATGAACAAGATATGCTGCCAAGTGTCTGATGATAAACAGAAGTCAATGCAAAAACATTTGAAGTTTTAAATTATTGAAATCACTTGGTCAAGAGATCTGATTTTAGATGAACAGTTAAAAGTAATTAAGAGAAAACATAAAATAATTAAATTTTCTTTTTAGCTAATGAAGGACTCCATGGAAGGAGATAGAGAAAACCCTAAATCTGCTCACTAAAAGTTCGTCAAGTACTGTAGTTGTGTTAAAACTTCTCAGAATTCACAGAATTGTTAGGGTTGGACAGGACCTCTGGAAATTATGTAGTCCAAGCCCCCTGCCAAGGCAAGGTCACCTAGAGCAGGTGACACAGGAACGAGTCCAGATGGGTTTGGAATGTCTCCAAAGAGGGAGATTCCACAACCTCCCTGGGCAGACTGTTGCAGTGCTCTGCCACCCTCAATGGAAAGAAGTTCTTCTTCACGTTGAGGTGAAATTTCTTGTGTTTCAGTTTATGGCCTTTGCTCCTCATCCTGTTGCTGGCCACCACTGAAAAAAGTCTGTCACTATCCTCTAGGAACAAACCTCTGAGGTATTCTATAAACATTAATGAGATCTCCCCTCAGTCTTCTCTAGAATAAATAGACCCAGTTCCCAAAGTGAGATGCTCCAGACCCTGCATCATCTTTGTCACCCTGCACTGCCCCTTTTCCAGTAGCTCCTCATCTCTCTGGTGCTGAGGAGCCCAGAATCAGACCCAGCACTCCAGATGTGCCTCACCAGGGCCAAGCAGAGGGGGAAGATCTGATCCCTCAAACTGCTGGCCACGCTCTTCCCAAAGTACCCCAGGATACCACTGACCCTCCTGGCTGCAAGGGCACACTGCCAGCTCAGAGTTTCCTTCTAAACCTTCAGAAATTTCCTATCTTCTGTAGTGACATGAATGAGGCTCCTCCACACAGGTAGTTAGTTGAAACTACCAACTGGATGAGGAGCCAATCAAATGATTTTACAATGTGAATGTTTAGCAGAGACCACCAGTGCATTTCTCAACAGTCACCATAAAAATTCAATGTCTTTCACACACCAAACCTTGTTTGCAATGAACAGTAATCTACCAAATAAAAAGCCACTTGCTATGTCACCTGGTTTCCTTCCTCTTTTTTTCATTCTGCATCACGATATTGTACACAACTCTTGGAAAAAACTGGTGGTTCCAAACAACCTAAATAGATAAATATGATTTTTTTTGGTCAAGTAAACTGGACTCAATTTGACTTGGTTTTTTTCTCCAGACAAAGGAATTGATAAGCTGTGATTGCCAAAATGCCAGTATAGATGGATAATATCTTGCCAAAGTATTCATTGTAGTGTTTCCCTATAGTCTCAGAAGGTGGAGAGATGGCTTGGAAAACTAAAACTTAATTTGTATCAAAAGTAGATTGTTTTCTTTCTGGAACAGCTACAACCACAGAAAACTGAAACATGCAGCTGAAACCTGATAGTCCCATCATTTCTCATTTTGAGCCAGTACTAAAAATTCACCTTTCCTTTGAACCGCCTCTATCTTTTAAGTTTGCATGATGAGTTAAAAGCACAGTCATAACGCAGTTGTAAAGGCCTGCTTTGAATTCCTTCTAGACACATTCAAGCCATACTAATTTAGCTGATGGCTGCTTGATTTCAGTGTAGCCAGTGAGAAAGCAAACAATCCAATGACCCCAAGTTCACTGAGATTACTGGAAAATGAAAACAAGAGTTTTGGAAGGCCAGTGCTTCAACACATAAAGAAATATATTGAATACTTCAAAGGATATAAAATTCTTAGAACTGTTGGACAGGCTTCTGTGTGTGAACTTTCCTGTCCAAGTGGCATTGCTAAATACCATGGCACCAATCAGAGGGCTGACATCATATTGTTGTGTAACTCATAACCATAGCAATGTCACTTCTTAAAATGCATTATATGTGCATTCAGCTTCTTAAAATCTCAGCTGTGTCAGTTATTAAATAAAGTACAGTGCAGGAGATTTATTTTGAAACATGAGCTCTTTGTGTTTTGTATAAAGGAAACAGAAAATATAAAGCTTGCTAAGCCAATGTTAACACTGGAAGTTTGGATTCAGACAAAAGTCACAGAACAGGTTTCATCACCAATGTAGTTCACAATGATATAGTCTAGTAAGAGAGCTAATAGTGGTCATTTTAATGGACACCAATACACTTGGGCTTTTACATTACAAATGGGCCAAAATGCACTAAAATATATGCATCAATAAAAAAAATAACCCATAGCACACCCGAATTGCTGAGTAAATGGTGCAGGTATCAGGCCAAGTGAGTTTAGTACAAGTTTGGTCCAACAACTACAAGCAATGGAGAAAAACATGTAACAGAAATTGGGAATGTAATCCTCCTCTCCTTTATTTCAACCCTAAGTGGCCTTCCAGAGAAACATTATCTTCTCACTGGAACAACAGAAATTGCCTCATTCCTGTGAGCTGCAGAAATTCCAGAGTAGCTGCTCTGCAGGGCAACAGCCGAGCCCTGACCAAGAATAGTGCTTGTTGCCAAGTGGCTGGTGATAAACAGAGCTCAGCACTGCCAGGTACTAGTAAAGGGAATGACACGTACCCCTTGCCTCTGGTGACATGTGGTGTGGAGTAGCTGGAGTTATCTATTATCTGTCCTTTTGGAATATCAGCATGTTGGAGCCATAAACCAGAGGAACTAATGCTGGTCTGATGGTGCCTTTCTGTGACTACAGTCAGCAGCAGTGGTGTGATGTAGCCTTTGCCCTCCTGGTAATCCATCAAGAGGAACATCAGCACTGTCTTTATGATGCATAAAAATATGAAATAAAAGCTCACTGTGCCCCTTAGGCTGGCCTGTATTCAGTGAGATTTGAGGCTATGCTTTCAGAAGATAAGAGATGATGTGCTCCATGCAACATCATTGTCTTGGGTAGACAGTGTTACAGCTTCTTTGGCAAAGATAAAAATACCTGAATTTCTCTGGGTAACCAGACCACAATTTTGCCTTTCAACGCCAGGTAATTATTGATGCTACTTACATTAATGTGCACAAGACTTGTGGACATAGATTACTTGCAGAACCAAACCCACGGTCACTTGATTGATATGCTGCATAAGATGATCTTGTTGCTAGCCAATTTCTCAAATGTACAGAAAATTTAATTATAAATTTTGAAACCATGAAAAAGAAATTATGAGATGTTGAAATGCCCAGGAGTATGCAGTTATGACTAGCACAGTCCCTTTCTGTGCATTCCAAGAATCCAGAAATTAGACTTTGTAGTATGAGAAGCCTAATTGGTGAAAACCATCTTCTATATTTCAGAGAACAGACAAAGTGTTTCTTTAGATAAAAAGTTGATAAAGAGTAAGCAGGGGGGAGGGCTAGGACTATTTCTGGCTATGGGACTAACTGGTTTACATAACCTTGAACCAACTAATTTTATCTGTATTTGTCTAACTTTCACCACGTGTGAAAATGAGGCAACAATGTTTATTCACCTATTAAAACTGCTTTTGAAATCCCCTGAGTCAGGTAACAATTCAGGTCCAACGAAACACTACTTTTTAGAAGCTCACCTACATACAACCTAAATACTGCAAGGGTTAAAGTTTTAAGCTAACTGTCACATTGCAATACTGATGATAAATTATAGGTAATAGCCTATCAAACTTAGGAAGACAGTTCAGTAAATACAAAAAAAAAAAAGATCTGTTTACATAAGGGATACAAATTGGCTACTACTTTCAGTCTAGAAGTTAATATATGCCATATTACTGCAAAGAACCCTGCAAACCCTTTTAAAACAATGTTATAACAGTTTACATAAAACTTAATGGCAAGTTAAGTAGATCGCCCCAGCAGGCCCTCTGCTTACTGCAGGAATATGGCACAGAGTTCATAGGTTACTTGAGACTCATTCTCCCAGCCAAACGAGTCAAACAATAACACTTTTAGGCACTGAAACACTTTTCCTCAGTTTTCAGCAGAAGCAGATGTGGGGCTGACTGCACAAAGAACAAAAAGAATACTTTGAAAAGAAAATGACAGCAAAAACATAAGCTCAGTTTGCAGCTTATCCTTGATCGTCCTTGTCTTTCACCTTGACACTAACTTCCTAATATTACCCTCCTCATCTCAAGATCAGTGCAAAGCTTCAATAACTCGAAGGAAGCTATTTTTTTCATGTTTGCATCAGATTTCTCTTCTAAACAAATTGGTGCAGTGTTTCAATCTTCATTTTACTTTGGGGTGTAAGTTCTGAGTCATCATCATTTAATTTTCTCCAAGCCTCCAGCTCGTGTTTTCTGTTTTTCTTCCTGGATGTGTCATAACAACTAAATTGTACCACCCCAGTAAAATGGTGAAGCCTAGCACACATCTGCCAGCAACAAAATACTGAGCTCTCACTCTAATTCCCCCACACATCCCACTTTTCACACTTCCTTCGCATCCTCTCAATAAAGTGGTAGAGCCTAGTAAGCAATTTCTTTTATTTTCCACAACATTCTGCCAATAAATCAAAAGAACTACCTCAGAAAAGATCACACTTGCCTTGCATGCTCTTTTCCTAGTCCCATTTCTATCAATATTCTCATGAGATTAATTTTCTGAAGTCAGTGACTTCCCTGTAGTTAGGATATCTGTTGGTTCTGGGTCAATGCTGATGAGCTGTGAAGGCATTATTTTTCAGAACTGCTAAATAATTTTGACTTGGAAAAATCACATGGGAAAATTTTTACTGTTTCAAATTTAATAGAAACTCTTTTCAAAATTTTCCAGTATTCTTAATGTAGAAACAATAGAAAAAAAAAAATCTTAGTCTGAGCTTTGAGGTATCCATCACGAATTTAAAGGAGTCAATACACCAGTATATTTCTTTTAAAAACATTCATTATACAACAGAATTGCACCAAGGAGAAAAGAAGGTGAGAATTAGCTATAAGAGAAAGGTGTTACAAAAAAGGCAGAAAAACCTCATCTCGAAAGAGGTGACAACAATGAATCAGAACAAAATGTAATTTAAGACTGAGGAGCCTTTAAAAGTTGCTAACAAAGTTCTGTGTTTGGCAGCTACCTTACCTGAACTAGGACTTTGACTCCTTTGAGGGTGAATCATGTTTGAACCAGGTTTCAAGGACAGTTCTGCTCTCACCAGCATGCAGTACATGCAACCTTGTCACATTTTCCTTACCAGGTTTGGCTTGGGCAGTGACTGCCCCTGTAGTAGCCATTGCACACTGGTGGACAGACACACAAATACCGATTTTGCAGCCCTGGTTGGTGCAGGCTGTGAAGCATCCCTACAGAAACACCCACACCATCCCACCTCACCACAAAGCAGCCACACCTTGTTTAACTCCTGTACCAGTAGATTCCAAGAAAAAATGTTTTTAAGAGAAACCTCACGTCAATGTTCAGATGGGGAAATGCCAATATCAGGCAGCAGGTTCACCTACGGCAGCAGTAACAAATGACAGCAACCATTCTAACAGCAGGAAAGTTGCTAGATGATAATTCATTGAAATTATCATAAAGGAAGAATAACAAGAAAAGGACCTGAACCAAAGTAATCTCCAGGAGGGGTTGGAACTAGATGATGTTTAAAGTCCCCTCCAACCTAAACCATGATTCCTTTTTGCCTCTTCCCCAAATTCCACCTTCACATGGTGAAAGCACAGAAGTTATTCAGTAAAACAGGCCTACACTTCAGGAAGGAGGGGGTTACATTTTATCAGGGGCAAAATCGTATAGCTTCCAATCTTAGTGTCAGAAATGACTCAAAGGTTTTAGCTGCACCTTTTTCTTACCAACTCCTCTACAAGAAGAAAACAAAACATCTCATGAACCTATAGAATATGCACAAAACCTCAAATCCAGACAGTTATGGTTTGGTTAAGTTATAACAGCATCAAGGCAGAGATTAAAATTAGCAAGTGTCAGGCAATCTGGAGATTAGGTGTCATGACCTGCTCCAACAATTAGTAGCAATATTACCATGCCAAATAGTCAGAATTTATCTGCATGATTACCAAACTTTGTGTTCTGTTGCTCAGATGAGGATATTTAGTGGATATTTAGTTTGTTTTTGCAGAGGTATTTAATTTTCAAACACTTATATGCACTTTGTGCAGTAAATCAGGATGAATTGCTCTTTGGGGATCGGGCTGCCCCCCACTGACTCCAGTTTGAGCTATAGCAGATGCCATATAGCCCCTCCAGAAAAGCTAATTCTTCATCTTTCTTTTTCTCCATCCACTAAATACAACATAATATAATTGTGCCAGAGCAATGAGACAATAATGAATGAATTGTCCATGAAGAATTCTGGAGCGTTTTCAGCAATTTCTGTGAGGAAATGAGTCAAAATTAATCTGAGCTAGATGCAGGATATGATACAATAATATCTGTTTTCTTTTGATTAAAAGGAAAGAACAAGTGTCCTGACACTGATAATTTCTCTTAATCCAGCATGGTATCTAATGAGAAAGTTTAAAATGTGAAATAGTAAATTTAAAATGTCTGTTCTATTAGGAAACAAGTACTCAATAACTACTACCAACTTCAACACAAAAATTTAACAATATTTTGAGTTTTTAAAGACTACATTTTTAGCAATTTTACAGCCTATCACTTTGTAAGACCTTGTGGACACTTGCCAGATGTGATACAGTGGTAGAGGAACTCCACAGCAGAAAGCTTATTTATCCTTAGATCACCCCACTCTTATCCTCTCCAAGAGAAATGATTTCTGAATTTCCTAACGATCTCGCAAGATAAACATCGAAAATTAGTAGAGCTAGAAATTACTATATTAAAAGGAGCATTATATTCTTTAAATCTAGTGCTAAGAACATAAACCTTTCCTAAGTCCTACTTATCGGTGCAGTGACGTCATCCTGGAGTAGGAGACAGATAATCTTCCTCGTTGCTGCTTTATTGAAGAATGGCAAGGAGTCCTGACAAATGTGCTGCCCATCGTGCAGGGATGTTTAAATGCAACCAGCACTGAACAGTCTTTTACATAGGATGGAACATGTTGAGCATATTAAAACCCATGCGCTGCTTTCTTTATTTCTGGCATCCTTTCTCCCTACAACACAGGAATACTGTTCCAAGTGGTTTTTTCAGTGCTTTGTCTCTGCTCTTTGCCTTTTCCAGTGCTTCTCCTCTGCTCTTTGCCTTCACTTCACCAGCTGTCACTCCAGTGACATTTCCCAAGCATGAAGCTGACATAGAGCAGGGCAGAGCTTGAGTGCTAAAGCTGTGGAAAACAGTAGCAGTGTTTTAAAATATCAACACAACTCAGTGTTTTGGGAACAATTTCCGATATTGTTACTTGAACAGACTCTGTTTTCTACACAGCCAGTCACACTGAAGAGAATTCAGTTATTTGAGAAAATGAAAAGGTTACTGAACCATAGCACGCAGCTATTTTGTCAGTAAATTTCAGGTTTTTCTGCCATAACATTTCACTTAAATTAGACATTAAGAAAGCTGAATCATTTATACTAAGAAATTTCTGTATAGAAAATTAAGGAAACTATTAAATATTGTGAAAAAGTGGACAGATAACAGAGAACAGGACAGATATTTGAGAAGTGTTTTGCTTCCTTATTTTCACATCATCTCTACTAACTTAGTTTTCAACTTTCAGAGCTGTATTTACAGGCCAAAATGACCTGAAATTCTAGTCTAAAAGAAAGGTCAATAATAGTTATCACATGGGGGTGCCTTCTTCCAACAGTTAAGCTTTCTTCTAATTTTCTAGTTATTTTCTGTTATCTGATCTACTGTAATCCAAGATACAAATACTGATAGGAAAGACTACTGCAACATGCAGAGTTAGCACAAGCATTTTCCTCAACCTGTAGAAAAACCAGTACCCAGTATCGAAATAAAATCAACTCCTCCACTCCAAATGCAGAAAGACAAGTCCAAATGATTTTCAGTAGTCTCCAACTATCTTACCTAATTTTAGGAGACATTCAAGGTAAGATTTGCAGTTTATCAGCTGGCTTGATTATGACATTTATTATTCTCATGAGTACCTTTAGGCTGAACAGGGAGCAAATCTTAACTTCTCTTTGCCCAGAAATAGTTCTGTAGTGTTTCTGTTCTCCCCACCTTATGTGGTAAGAAGGAGATAAAATTACCACCAGGCCAGTCTGACACCGCTCAGGAGGTGCCAGAGTTACAATATGCAGAAAAAATTTCTGTGAGGGGAAGACACAGGAGCCTGTTATGTCCTGAAATGCAGAAAAATCCTTGCACTGCAGTGTGTTTTCATTGCCCTGACTTGTAGGTGCTGCCACACTGCTAAGCAAGTGTGAAGGAGCCCTCTAGTGTGAATAAGAAATGGACCTACAGCCCATAATTTGCACACAAATAACACAAGCGAGCAACAACTACGAATAATGTCTCTGCCAGTCTTCAGGTTTTCAACAGCACACACTGCCCAGGAGATTCAACAATTAAAAACTCTCCTGGATCTCAGCCCTGAAGTCAAACAAACAAACACACACACACATAGGAAATAATGTATGACTGACCATAAAGATAGTCTTAATTGAAAAACTGATCAAAAAACTTGAGAATAACGTAGAAATAAAATGCAGCCCTTGTCAGACCTTAGCATTTTGTTTGCATTTTTCAATAGACAGTGATGTTAAGAGCAATTGATATGAACAATTGAAAGGACAGAAAGCTTTTTAAAACCTTATGTGCTGGGGTAAAATTTATAATTTATCAGAGAATAATTCAAATCTTCCAGAGACATAGCCAGGTTGCACTATCATATAACCATATCCAGGAGATTCCAGTGCTCAGATCTATTTGCAAATGGTAGTATGGCAAAAAGATCACAGACATGCAAGTACGGAAAGACAGACTAAGAGCGGAAGATATTCATTCCCACACAGGTCCATAATATGCAGCTATTTCTGTATAGAAACCTTCTGGTTTCTGCTTTGTATCACTAAGATTAGGAAAAAAAGCAGCAAGGATGTTGTTTATTTTATTGTCACCAATTCTAAAGGAAACATACCTTAAATGTATCTGCTTTAAAGCAATACTGTTCTGAAGCTGCACAGAGAAAGCCATATGCAATAATTTAATTTTTGTAGGTTTTGTCTTTAGAGTGATCACAGTTGATTGCATAGCAGTTTTATGATGCTGAATGGAAAGTCAAAACAACTATGAAGTTTAAATTGATAGCAATGTATTTAATGCCCTGCTGTCTAACTGCTAGAGGGATAAACAAAGAACACCTAGAATTCTGGAATGAGTTTAGGAAATTCATTAGAAAAGTTTTGAAGTGGTGTCAGAAGTCAGGAAAGAACACATGAGAGACATAAGCAACTAACAGATGATGAGAAATTGCAAATAATTAAGCCAAATCACCAGAGATTCAATCTAGGTAAACATTTAGAAACAAAGAGAAAATTCAGACCCATTTTAGACAAGAAGAATTGTGGAAGTGACTTAATTTTACTTCCATTTGGGATTTTCATCCTGGGTGCAGAAATGAAACTTTTCTAAATTTCACAAATGGGGAAAATGAGTGAACAGTCATGCTCACTAAACTTGTACTTCTCACTTCTGGAGGCTGTGCAGTCTCCTTGGGTTATTTTGGCACCTCCTTTTCTGGCAAGAAATGAGGAGTTTAGAGGAATTTGGAAGAAAAAAACAAAGGAAAGAATTAATCCAGCTTTCCCAAACCACAAAAAATTCAATTTAATTTGGGATATCTTTTGCCCAAATTTTCAGTGAGACCAGTGGTCAGTCATATTTTATCCAAAAAATCACTCTCAATGGAAAGAACTCTAAAAGGTTTTGCTGCAGAAGACCTGGAAGAAAGAAATATTGTATGCTGGCCTTATAACTTCACTACAACTGTATAAAAATAATAGTGCAGGAGGTTGTATTTTTTCATTTTTTCAATGACATTTGAGTGGATAATGACAAAGTTCATTTGGATATGTTACTAAATTAAAATCAACTGCACATCTAATATCTGAAAAATTATTTAACCTCACCTGGGCATTCTCCAACTCCTTCAGTTGTATCCAATCAGATAGACGAAGCAAAGAGGAAAAAAATTCAAGGAATTGGTGTTTAGGTAACTTTCTTGTGTGGAAGCTTTGTTCTCTATGCCGTTTGATTCAGTTTATGTATATTTGTACCAGATTAAATTGTAGGATTAACTACAATTAACTACTTAAGGCCAGTTACCTGAAAATATTTATGATCTTATTAAGTCAAATTTTGGGTACTAACAGGATATGCCTGCACATCATTTTTGCTTGTACATCTTAAGTCTTAATTGGAATACTGGGTTCTTAATCTCAAGTACTTGTAACCTCAGAACTAAATATCTAAAGACACACACCAAAGATATCCATACTGATGTCTATGTCCAAGACAAAACAGAATCTCTGCTTTCAGGTGATCAAAAGGTTTCTTCAAAGTCCTCCAAGCTTTGAGATTTATTAGCATGTAAAGGAATAGAAGATGAGTGATAGGTGTTGAAGATCTGAGAATTAAAAAGGGCTGTGATTTTTAATAACCAACAAGAGATCCTTTAGAAATGCATTTTATAGGAACTACTTAATTCTACTTTCTCATTTGCTCTGACACCACAGAAGCCCTCCACTCGCCAATGATGCCTTAGACAAGTATTTTTTCCACAATACTTTTTTAAAATAACCACCATAGATCCTGAGCAGAGCTAGGCTCAGACTGACAAAGTGGATGACATGATGTGAAAAACATTGGCCCAGCACTGGGAAGAATGATTTTGCAGACAAAGTACATTTAACAGGACTTACAGGGTCACCATTAAGCTTACCACATTATGGCACCTGTAAGAGAAATGCAAAATTCTACGCACTTATAAGAATACTTATTCAACCTACTGCTTTTCTGCTGAACTAGAGTCATTTGCTTAAATAATTGTGGATGTTGTGGCTCAAGAAAAGTCAGTGAGTACCTAAAATTTAAAGGCCAGATCAACATTGCCAAAGCCCATTTAAAGTTTATAGTATTCCCATATGACCCAGAGAAGAAGCCTAGTGAGGCAAAAGGACAACAGGATTGCAAAATAAGAGAAGCCATTCAAAAACATCTTTAACTGATGCAAAACTTTCAGTCATTAATCAGACTTAAGTTGGAAAGAAAATCATAAAAGAAATGAATAATTCTGGTTACTTATAAAAACTTCTCTTTTAATAGAAATGAACTTTTAAAACCTTTGAACTTCCCTGAAAAGGCCTCTGAAACTTAGCAAGTGAGAACTGCAAAAAAATTTGTTCAGAAACTACATTCCCTTTTAGGAAGCATGACCACAGAGAACATTGTCAGCCCCATAAAAGAAGGATTGCATCCTCTTTGTTTCATAAAACAGCTTTACTGCTTACAAGCACTGTTATTTTCAAGGATCCTACAGAAAATGTGGTTTTGGTACTTAAGGTGTTATACTGGAACTAATTTCTCCCTGCACTATACCAGTGTTCCCTTATAATCCCCCTGCATGTCTTCAGCAGTAACAGGGTGAGCTGGAAGGACAAGGAGAGCAAATGTAGTTTCATCTCTTATTCAGCACTGACTTCTTTTTATGTTCCTTTCACTAGAATTGATTTTCCTAGCTCCTACTTGCAAAACTAAATCACTAAAGGATGGAGCTACAACTGGTAGTGTGGGTGAAAGATGAATCAACTGTAGCCACATTTTAACCAGTTTTAGTTCTAGTTTTATTTCCAGCCACAATGCACTGTCCCTTTCTCATCCCAATGACCTCATCCTCACTCCCTAATGACTATGTACTCCTCTGGAAAGTTTCACTTTTCTTTTATCTCCTTTGACAAATTTAACAGGAGCATCATGACCTCAATGTTTCATTTCAAGATTATATTTTTCATTTCGAGATTATATTTTAACGTGTCCAACTGACTCAAAAAATATGTTTAAAGGAAGACAGGTACATAGTTAAAGCCTGGTGCTTATGTTGATCTAGGTTCATTTCCTGGCAGTGACAAAGCCTTCTCTTGTGCAAATAATTGCTAGTTAGATTCCATAAATATTACTCAAATTATGGTCTTATCTTTCTCTGCAAAGAGCTGTTGTAATTTAGGATACAGTGCTGTTTAGCATCACAGAAGAGAAAATCTGTCTCAATCTTTCTGTCTTCATTTCCTTTCTGAATGTAGTGATTAATTTGTACTTTCTAATCAGGAATCTTGCAAGTCAGTCTTCGCAGGTAAAAGCATCCCAATATGGCCAAAAGTACCAGACAATAATTTTGGGTTTTATTGGAAATAATTCACATCTAAAGTGTTGGCTGTAAGAAAACTACATGCTGGACTTTCACCAAAAGCATTAAGTCACCTGACCATGCTTAAAGTAACTTCTGGAGTAATTCATGTCATTGTACAGAAAAGTTCAGTAACTGAAAGTCTAAAGAAGATTCAGGACTTGATAGGTACAAAACTGAATCTTATTCATTCCTTAGACTCTGTTGCTGCATCATTGTACAAGGTTGGACACTTTTCCCTGGCAAAGCCCCCGGCAATGATGTGAGCTCAGAGCACATTAGAGCAAACCCATCAAAGTTAATGGTATCAGTGAGCAGTGAGCCAGACCCTTACTGGCCTTACCTTCTTTTCCCCTCCTACTTTCTCTTCTATTGCCACACCTTCAGAACCATTAAGGATGGAAAAGACCTTCAAGATCATCGAGTCCAGCTTTTGACTGCATAACACCTTGCTCTCTGAACCATATCACAAAGCGCCTACAGGTTTTCCGAGCACTTCCAGGGGCGGTGACTCCACTCTCCCCTGATCACTGTTCCAACACTTGACCACACTTTTAGTGAAGAAATTTTTCCTGAAATTCCACCTGAACCTCCCTTGGAACCACTTGAGGCCATTTTCCCTTTTCCTATCATTTTTTACATGGAAGAAGTAAAAACCAACCAACCCTCATCTCCCTACAGCATCATTACAGGTGGTTGTAGAGAGTCATAAGGTCTGCCCTGAGCCTCATTTTCTCCAGGCTAAACATTCCCAGCTCTCTCCCTCAGCTGCTCCTTATCAGACTGGTGTCCCAGACCCTTCCCTGGACATCCCTCAATGCCTTTCCTGTAGTGAGGGGTCCCAAACTGAGAACAGCAATCCAAATGTGACCTCGCCAGGAACAGAAGGGCCATCACAGCCCTGGTGCTGCTGGCCACACTATTACTGACACAAGGAGGGTGTCACTGCCCTTCTTGGCCACCTGCTGGCTCATGCTCAGCTGCTGTCGACCAATACTTGTTTCTAATAAGGAAATGAAAATTGTCTACATCTCTGGTAGGTGACATTGGCCTGTGCCCACCTACTTAATTCTCTTGTAAGGACTATTCTGTAGAACTAAAAATTAAAATTTTAATGTGTGCCAATACGTGCACTCCTGGACAATGGGAAACAAATTAGATGGAAATTGGAACAGCCATTCCCACCTTCTGCCTCTAACCAGATGATGATGCCAAAATGCAAAAGCTAGAGTACCATGCTTGGCTTTTGCTATTTGCTTTCATTTCTCAGCCTACAGCTGAGAAAGAGTAACCACAGAACTAAACATTCTGATTACAAAGTGCAAAGCAATGTACTGCATGTTATGTGGTCAGTGGCATTGGCCACATATCAGTCATTCTGCTTCACACTGTACATCAGTATCCTCTTCTTCTTACCTCCTTCAAGGAATTTCAGCACATCCATTCCCTGCAATCTCTTTAGATGCCACTAAAACAATATTTACTTACTGAACTTTAAAGCTGGAAGAAAAAGCAAGTGTTCAATACCAGCATGTTGAGAAGCCTACTAAGGACTTTCCACTGATTTCAGCAGACCTTGGATCAGGTTACATACAGGTAACTTCTGGCATCTGATTCATCAAGACATAATCCTGACTGCACTAATTTAGCAGTGACTTCAGCAATGCTACAATTTCACCCAGTCATATGGCTTCATTGTTATTAGTTTGGTAATCCAAATAAAATGCAGTTTGACACTGTCTTGGGATAAGAGAGATATGAAAGATTCTATCATGACTGTTCCTACTTCCACCACACACAAGGCTAAGCAGTAATTATTTCCTGTGAGAGCATGTATAAGGGGAGAGGATGTAGTTTCATTATGGATGGATGTCTGTATTATCATTTCCTCCTCAATGCACTTTAAGGGGCAATATTCTGATGTAGAAATGACCTACAGACTCCTAATTATCTTGTCCTAAACTCTGATCAATCTGGCTATTCTTGCAACAGTGAATTTCTCTTCAGCAAAGCACTTCCCTTGCCAAAGTATATATTTTTTGGCAGCATCTGGCACTTTCCAGACGTGGAATCTATGTAGGCTTGTGAATTGTGCTAGGTCTGCAAGGTTTTTACCCTCCAGAGCACTGACTTGGTGCAAAATAAGACATCACATTGCTTCCCATTCTTTTTCCAGTTGGTTTTTTTTTCCTCAAAAATATCTAAACACTGAAATTTCTGCTTCGTATTCCAGCACAACACTCAAAACTTTCTCTTCACACATTGCAAAAGGCTTGGGAATTACTGTGTGAAGTAGAATGGCTCTATCACATGCTTAATACACTTGATGGCCTCCAAAACAGCTATTCCATACCAAGAGCAGAGTACAGCACTCCTGTATGAGAGAAGAAAACAGTACAAGTGCTGTACTTTGAAAATAAGTTTAGGGGAAGAGAAGAACTCCTTCCCAATTCTATAATGAAGGGAAAAAATGTTTCTGAAAGGATATTTCTATAAGAAAAAAATATTATTTAACTCTGAGACAGACTAAATAAACACAGTCATACAAATTACAAATTAAGATGTTCTGGAAAAAAGCTACACTTGTCTCACTGACTTTAAAGAAGTGAAATAGTTATTTTGCTCTGCATTTGAAATATCAAAGAGCTGTCATCATTTCAAAAGGTGAAGTTTATAAATCTCACTTATTCAGGAAAAACATTCTGTGAAATCCTGATAGATTTCTCTTATAGATCAATACTGAGTGTCCATGTTTACCCAGTCTTACTTGCTAGGATTTCAGAGCAAAGAGCAAACAACTTATTGCATTGGACTCAGTGGTTAATACAATCTAGAATTCCACAAAGCAGTAGCTGTACTGCAATATCTCAATATTCACAAATGCAGATGCTTTCATAAAGATTTTACTTGTGCATACTGATAAAGCTTATCCTCTATTCTCATGCATATTAAATTAGATTTCAGAGCTAGGGCATCCATTCATTCAGCATTTATAAATGCTAATATATGCTCATTTTGATGAATACAAACAAAAATCAGTCTAAGCATAATAATTTTTTGCATTAACAAAACATTGAAGGAAAATAGAAACTAAATATTAAATATTGTCACTTCAAAATGCTTGCAACTTATTTACATTAAAATCAGATTGCCTACTTTGCACATTTAAACCTTGAGGTATTTCTGGTAGGGGACTTTACAACAATCCCCAAGATTTGTTATTTGCTTGTTTGTTTATTTGCTTGTTTGTTTAACACTTCATAGAAGTATCAAAACCCAGGCATTTCCTGCTGATTGAACATTGACTCATAATTTCTCAAATATAGATCAGAAATTCCAGAGCACCCTCAAGAAGTATTACCAATATAACACTAATCCATTTGTTCAAGATTACAAGGAGATGAAAAGTGATATCAACAGTCTCTTATTTTGCATATGAAGGCATTTATAATGCAAAAATAGATAGTACTAGACTAACATACAGAATTTAGTCAAAGAGGTACAGAGATACATAATTAAACAGCACACTGGCTGGCATGCTCTTTAGAACAATTTGTAATATTTAATTATTAAATTAAATATTAAAAATTAAAAAAATTTAAAAAAAATTAAAAATTAAAAAATTAAAAAATTAAATATTAAATATTTAATTATTAAATTGGAAATTAAAGAGAACAGCTTTGTACTCCATCAGGTGCATACATTTCGTGACTTAGGACAAATAATTTTTAGTTTAATTCATTTTTCTTGAGTTCAGTTTCCTAGAAGAAGCTGTGCATGTATGCTAAGACTGGATTAATTAGCTTTATCTGTAGCTGATGAAAGAACACTGTTTCTTTCAGAGGACAAGAATAAATTGAATTTTAAGCAAAGCATTCAATACAGGAAAAATTCACTCTCAATACACACCTTCACAGGTGATTTCACTGAGTTAAACTAGATCCCTAATTTTCAGAGACCAAAGATGAGCAAGATGCATCTCAAGCTCAGCATCCCCAGCCTCCTGTGCCACCACATAAGGCACACAGCACATGCAATTCAAAACCTGTCCAAGCACTAGCTCCCAGTCTGGATCTAGCACACAGGAGGTTCTTGTTCAATTACTGTGCTGTAAGACAGCAACACAAACTCTCAGCCACAGGAAAATCCTGTCTGACTGACCTGCTGCCTTACAGGATGCTCCCATACATCCTGATGCTGTAAACTGCTGTCTATGCTTCCAAATTGCACCTGACCTCAATGTTCTGATGGAAATATTTTGAGTTTCTTGCTACAAGACCACAGCGCTCTAACAGGTCAATGGCCTTTCACCATGCTTTAAAAGCTGCAGTTGTATCTGAAGATTGACTCTAATACTAGATTAGATTAGATTAGATTAGGATTAAAAGCACTGTCTTTCAGATTTATGATGTATTTCAGTCTACATGGCACTCGAGTTCTACTGCTTGGCTAAAAAGAAACAACAGCAAATACAAGGAGTCACATAAAAATTCCAGAACACATAACCCCAGGTCTTTCCTAGAGTCCTTGATTAGATTAGTTTTGCTTTCATCCTGGACTATTTCTCATGTAATTTCTGATTTTAATACTACAACAGCAGATTATGGTTCTACAGAATGCCTAGATAACCTTACATCTAAAACGTCTGTAGTCCACCTACACCAGTCCTTCTCCTATTGAAACCAGTGGTAGAGCAGATCCAGTGGCAGCAACAGGAGGATATTTTGGAGGGATGAGGAGGAACAGAAAGAAACCAAGTGTAAACAAGTCCTGCTGAATTACTCCACTGACTTTGCATCATTTAAAGGGAAGTGCTGTTTGTGGAGAAGCCAGCTGTTTAACTATTGAAATCTTATACCTTGTACTGCTTTCAGGAGACATCACTGTGACTGGACTTTGTATCCTCTTGTTGTGCACTGAAGGCAACATCCACATATTTGATAAAGCAGATTAAATAACAGCCAAATATTCTATTAAATAAACTTTGACCTACATGATATGAAATCCTTTTGAGCTAGCCACTGACAAAAAAAGGAAAGAAACCCCCAAGGAAAATCAGTGTATATCAGCAAAAAGAAATGCCCAGGACTGTTGTATGTCCACAGGCAGCACTTTGAAAGTTGAGTAAATAGAAGGAACTTTTGATAACAGCTGGAAGGCTGCACTCAAATTATGTCAGAAAGATGAGAAAGAACTATGGTCTCCCAGTATAGTGACACAGAAGATGCAGTCCATACTGAAGGCAATACTATTAAAACAAAAATAAGGAGGAGAAATTACATTAAAAATGCAGAACCACATGCCATTTATTTACCAATACAGACTCTTGTCTAGAGAGCAACTGAAGTGCTTAGTTATATCAGTCCCTATGCAGGAGAGCAGTCAGGCATGTGCTCACTGTCTAATATGTGATTTAATGCAACGCACCACAGAGGAGCTTGAACATTTGCCTAGATCTAAGTGCATGCTTTGTTAACTTGATGAACTGGGACCATCTGACCCTGCAGTCCTGCCAGAACAGATGGGCCCAACAGTGATAACATCTGTAGAAGTGGTGGTATCTCCTTGTAATTCTTTATCTCATCCTTCTCTGTGATAGCATCTTTGTATACTGCAGCACTTAAAAGGTCAGCAGCAATTTAAAATCTATTGCTTAAAAATTACTTTAGTCATCAAATACTTCTTAATTGTGATTGTGGACCATGATTACTGAAAAGGAATAGTTTTTTCTGTTAATTTGCTCTCTCTGTTGTATAGGACATTAAGCAATATCACACTTTCTACTTCACACAAATTTTAAGTATACTTGATTGCTTTGGTCTTTGGAAAGCCTTGGGAAAACATTTATCAGAATAAAAAATTCTGACTTCTCTAATACTAATGTTATCTTTATGTAAAGGATGAGCATTTATTATGCCATAGGATACACAAATATTTAAGCCTGCAAATAAGTGAAAGTCATGTTTCATTGCTGAAATCATCACTGGTGTGATAGATATTCTTCTTCTGTATTCTTCTTCCCATCTTGTTACATGTCCCATACAAGCTTTTTGAAGAGTTATTAGACATAATTCTTCATAAAATTATTATTCTGTAAGAAAAACACATAGACATCTTTGGTCTGGCTACTCTAAAAATGATTTTGAAGTACTCAGAGATTTTCACCAGAAAGATTCCAGGATTCAGGATTTGTATTAACTACTTATGCATATTTGTGATGGTGTGTAAAAATGTTGCTACTGATTAATAACTAAAGCAGGCAGCAGGAATAAGTTAGTAAACCTATCAACTTTATCAATTTTATAAATTATTGAATTTGGACATTGAAGGGTAAAATAACTTGAGCAGAAGTTTTTAGAGTTTACTTGCTTATAAAAATTTGACAGACTGATAAAAGAAAGGGAAGGTTGACTAATCAGTTCTTGTACCTATAATTCAGCTGGATCTGGCACCTACATATCCAGGAACAGAATTTGCCCTTCCATGCTTTAAATGGGAACAAAACCAAATGTAGTGCAGCTGTGGGTAAACTGCAAAGTCATGACACTCCACTTTTTATCAGGAGCGCTCAGTTTTAAAAGCATTAGGCTAAAACAACCTGATTGGCAGATTTCAGGAAAAATCTTTAGGGAAAAGCTTGTATTTCATATTATAACTCAGTGAGGGAAAATAATCTGGGAAAAAAAAAAAAAAAAACAAAAACAAACAAATCAAACTCCACATCTTTAGTATTTGTAGTACTTTTCAGTGATACACATAAAACAACGTGCACACAGACACAAACCAAAATATTACTGTAATCTACTCCTGGCTTGCTGTACTCTTTAGTCTTATGAAACAAATAATTTAGCAGGCAATGTACAATATAGAGGCCTCCAGTGGATTGCAGTATACTAAGCAAGCATGTTTTTCTTTTTGTTTAATTTATAGTCCCTGGGGGAAAACAAGACATTTAAAAAGCCTGTTTCCTGGGTTTGCAAATCTCATGGGGATAGTTAGTTCTTAACTGGCTGAATTGCTGGCTAAAATGTGAAACACACTGTACCACTAGAGGTCTTTTCATTTGCTAATATTCTAAGGTCTCAAGGGTTCTTCATCAGCGAATCTCCACGTTTAAATCACAGGGAATAATAAAATGTAGAGCTGTCTTTTCAAATTGACAACTGCAGGACAAACAGAGGGATATCAATCTAGACTTTGCTGTATAAGCACTAGGGCAATAAGTTCCCTAAGAGAAACTGAATATTCATCTTTTTTCATGTCCTAAATCTTAATTTAACTTGAGTAATTCTTAAAATGTAAACTCCTGCCAAACTCTGTGAATAACAGATTTTTGGTCTCAGTGATATAACTGAGAAGGAGAAGAGAAAAAAAAAAAGGCAAGAAAAGAAATTGGTAGAACTGACTGAATTGAGTTACTTCATGTTTTGGCTCTTGGCATGCTTGTCTTTTTTTCCATATTTTTCATTTCTTAACTAAAGTGGATCATTCTGTAAATGGAAACATTTAATGCTGAAAATGTCAAAACAAAACACTTAATCTTTTTAGAATTTTACTGTCTAAAATCAAATTCTATCAGAATTTTAAAATAGATGTAGTAAGTAAGCAACTACTTATTTTTTGTGAATTTATTGTTCCTTCATTTCTAGTTAGTCATAACAGGGCAACTGCACATCCGACTTGGTCGTGTACAAACAATCCCAGGAAATAATGGGTCTTTAATCTCTGTGTAGGACAGCAGAGAATTCAGCAGTTACTAAGGAAACCATAAACCACAGGAGGGAAAAAAGACAAAAATTTAAGAGTGTAAGAGTTGTATGAATGAAAATGTTGGCCTTTACTGGAGCTGAGTGAAAAATGCAAAATATTTGCCAATTAAGTATTTTCCATAGATGGCTGGTGCAAATGCAAAGCACAGGAAAGCCATGCAATATCAGTCCCATTTCTTATCTTGTACACATCTGTGGAATATAAAAATCTTCCACTTATCTATTCCATCAATCTTCCTATTTCATCGGTTACTTTGCTACTTTGATTCCTGCTTCCCACTTTTTAGCTGGCACACCTTACAGCCTGTGCAGGGGTACACAGCATTTCTCCTTAGGAAGACACTCTGACTGTACACAGTACCTTGGTGTAGCCTTTTTTATTAGGAAATACTTACCTACAACACTGTTGTGATCTATGGTTTTAAACACTAGCTCAAAACAACAGCTGGCTCAACAATCAGTTTTCATACAAAAGCTAAAAGGTAAACTTCCTTTGTGAGGTGTCCAAATGCCAGATTTCAGCTTCCTCCCTCTCCATTTTTGAGGCTAATGCAGTTCAAGAAAATATTTTAATAATATCTTTCTAAGAAGGCATAGATTTGCTCAAATGCTTAAATAGCAACCGCACATAGAGATCAAAGCTGTCCATTTCCAGGAATATCTGGAAAGGAATATTCAAAGGCAGCCTCTACAATGGCCACTGGTGATTCAGTTAACATAATACACCTCAGTAATATGACTGCTCCTGAGACCTTTGCATTTCCTTTCTAACCTAAAAACTTCCCCTTTGTGTTTTGAACAGGCAAGCCCACGGGGTACGGATCCAGCAGTAGACGCTTACATCACAAGGGAATAGTGGATGAATGCTGCTTCCAGAGCTGCGACCTGAGGAGGCTGGAGATGTACTGTGCTCCGATAAAACCGCCCAAATCCGCGCGCTCCGTACGCGCCCAGCGCCACACCGACATGCCAAAAGCACAAAAGGTAGGTCAGGCTGGCAAAAATTCCCATGAGCAACCAAACCAGACCAACAAAAAAAGAGCCAACCAAAAAAAAACCCCTACGTATTTTAGGGAAGGAAAATTCTATCAAGCATAACATTCACATTCTCTGAAAATATCCCTTCGCCCAGGATTTTTCTCCTGGGAAGCTGAGAAACCTCAGAGAAAAGGAAAACAATTCTTTTCTCATTTGCTTCCCCTCTGTTTTGCTCACGTGGAATGTGTTTGGAGATTGTTTACCCACAGGTGGTTGTTTCATTGGACTCTGCTGTGAGTTGTTTTGACTCACTGGCCAATCAGGGTCGAGACTCTGGAAAGAGTCACAAGTTCTCATTATTAGCTTTTTAGCACTCAGTAAGTATCCTTTCTGTATTCTTTAGTATAGTATAGTATTCTTTAATATAATATAGCATTATAAAAAAATAAATTAGCCTTCTGAGACCATGGAGTCAGATGCATCATTCCTGCCTTCGTCAGGATGTTCCCAGCAAATGCAATAATCAAGGCTGGCAACATAGAAAACAATTGGTGTGTTCTGCCTACTAAATTTAGTGGAAATCTGGAAAATATTTGCCAAGGTAGGAAGTAAGTGGGAAGTGGTGCGTTCCATCTCATCTCTTAGAACACTGAATAAAACACAGAATTGCTAAACCAGTAGTTGTGAGGTCTTATCCTGCGACTATAGGGTAGTAAGTGACAAGTACCTACATCATCCAATCATAAATACCACCTAAGACTTCTTTCAAAAGAGAAACTAAACACTGAATATTTGACAATGCATCTATCCAGAATCTCTTCACTCATCCTCCCCTCTTAGGTAGAGGTAGAGTGGGTGATCAAGAAGGAAATCAGGCATTCTGCTATTCATTTTACATTTAAATGAACAAATTTTTTTTCTTCATTATTTTTGCCCTTTTTTTTATTTATCAGAACTAAATTAAATGGATAGTCACTTCAATCACTGCATACTTAATTTTAACTATTTAAAGTTCAATATATATATTCTCCAAGCCACTTCCAATATTGATTGGTATTATTTATAGAATTGTGGAGTTCTGAGTATCCAGATTTTTGTTGCTCTGATACCAGATATACTGTACATATGTGTACTGTATGTATGAGCAAAGTCTGTAGTTCAGAAAAACCCATCTTAGACTAGGCTACAATTAAGCTCATGTTCAACTGTCTCTCCTGTTTGAGGTCTGAACATCTGTTTTACATATTATCTGTCTTCTGCTGTAAGTCCCCCATGATTTATTTTATTACTGTTGACCCTGTCTGTCCTACACACATGTTGGCACCACTCCTGCAGTTATCTGAAAATTTTTGCTTACAAGACCTGGAACCTAAGTTTTCATAGGAAGTCAGGAAACCAGTGCTGTATATTAAAATCCTTAATATCAACTTTATGAAAAGAACTATTGTAATCATTCCAGCATCCATTCTTTTCCATAAGTCAATTCATAGAATGGAATCCTTTCCCCTTCTTTCCTCAAGAGTTTTCCAAAAATCAGTGTACATGTGATCCTTCCTGGGAAGTATCACCTTGAGGTCTCAAAGGGCACACAGGGCAACAAGTGAAAACTTCTTCAGGTGGAGCTCAACTGCAGAACCCCCTGTTTTAAGTTTATTCCTGTTTGGGCACACATAAACTTAAAGAAAGCTGGAGAGAAGAAAGCAGCCTTGGCCAGGAACCAGTGTGCTCCTTCCCATGCTTGTTGCTAAGGAGATGGATAAAACATTGGAGTAAAGGAGACAAGATACCTGCCAGCTCTTTGATGAATCTCCACACCACTTTCCTTGGAGGACTAAGGAATGATGTCATCTTTAGGCAGCTGTCCTCTTCCCAGTTTAAAACACAGGCAGGAGAGCACTGTCTTTTACAGACTGGAAAGACCTTGTATCTCTCTGCAGCATCAGGGGAGGTAGCACTCAGGAGAGGTACTGGAAGAAGGAAAAAAATAAAAGGGAGTAAGTAATTGAGTAATTGAGAGAGCATAGCTGCTGAAGAAATCATCCTGGAAATTGAAAAGGGAAAAAAAAATCAAGAGGTGAAAAGGACAGTAAAAGGACAATGAGGAGCACAAGAGAAAGAAAAAGGGTGAGGGAATTAGATCAAAGAGGTCAAGAAGATGTAAAATATTGCAAAACTGAATGAAGCAACAAGCAACCCAAATAAAGGATGGAATTTTTAGAAAATTAAATTAGAGATAAATTAATATAAAAGAAAAGACCTTTAAGGAAACTGTGCATGAAAAGGAGCATGTTCAACAGAATAAAAGTCATAAAGGCTTCTCAATAGGAACTTGGTAATAAAATAACAAATCTTATGGGAAATACAAAGAAATTTTCATTTTCATCTGTGGATGAATAAATTAGTTTGAGGAAATGAAAATACAAACAGGTAGGAGAAACTATTATGCAGATTTCTGATAGATAAAAAGAAAGTACACTGGAGGGAAGAGAAGTGGAATTCTGTAGGAAAAACCAGTACTTATCCTCATTTAATTTTTTCTTACTCTTTACTTTTTTCAGTCAGTTGTACATGCCACCATTAAGTAAGACAACTGTGTTCAAACATTTTTTGGACACACTCTCCCAGGATGAATATATTTAGCTAGTTCATAGTGTTGATTTTAACTAAAATAATAGACCTGCTTAAGTCAAATTATTTTTCTGTAAACAATGTTTCTCTCAATATGATATGCCATATATGAGATCTATATCTTCTTCATAGAAAGTGAATATATATACCTATGATTATATAAATACAACCTCTTCAAAATTTTCATGTTTAAATGCAAGATGTAAGGTAGGACTTGGTGCAATACATAAGAGGTAGATCAGTTCCTCTCAGATTTCATGGAGAATCAGTTTCTTATGCTCTTCATATATTGGATAGTCTTTGTTCAGCATCTCCTCAATCTTTTTAAATGGTAAATCCAGGATTTGGCGTTTTGGTTTAGTGTTTCTAGTGCTTAAGTTGTCTATTTCCCCGGTTCCTTGTGCAGATGGTTCCTGCTAGGCACAGTTGGTAGATGATCCTAGTTCAGAGGATTAGGGATCTTCTCTTATTTACAGTTTCAGTATTTCTGCTGGAAAGCAAAGTATTGGTCTCTCCTAGTTACACATTATATTTAGAGTTTTAAAGTGCAAAACAAGAGCAAGAAGGGGAGTTTAAGTCCTGTCTTCGGTGTCATGATACCATCAAGCTTTTCTTTTGTTTGTTTCTTCCTCTTCTGAAAAATGCTTAAAGTTTAGTCAATTATCCTTAAGTGAATTAAATTTTAACAGCAATTTGGAAAAGAGCTATTGAGTAGCTCTTTGAAAAACAACTGCCCTAAAAAAGGAAACAACTGAGCAATTCCCACAACTGTACACATGAGGGAAGATTGTGACCTTTTCAAATGAAGCAGTGTCACAGAAACAATGTCACAAAGTCCTTCTAAATTCAAGATTATGAAGTACCTTGACAATTACTACTCAATAAGAAGGTTGGTGAGGCTGATTTAAAAATCCAGTAAAAAAGAACCATAAAATAATTTAGGTAGAAAAGGACTCCAAGAACATTGAGTCCAGCCATTAACTCAGCGCTGCCAAGTCCGCCAGTAAATCCTGTCTCTAAGTGCCACATCTACATATATTTTAAATAACTGCAGGGATAATGACTCCACAGCTTCCTTAGGCAGCCTTTTACAGTGCATAACCATGTTTTCTGAGAAAAAAAGGGTTTCCTGCCATCCCATCTACACCAGCCCTGGTACAACTTGAACTTGTTCATGAGCATAGTGCCATGTCATCCCCTCGCCACCTGGGCAAAATGCATATCTAGATATAATTTTGCTCTTCCTTAGATTTGCAGTCCTTTTTCTTCTTTAGGCCTCATATGCGAAAAACACACATAAATATATATACTAACAAAGTATGAATAGGAGGTGGATTTTCTCAAAAATTCTTTTCATATTTAATCCAATCTTCAAAATTTAAATAAATACTGAGTGGGACTAAGAGAGAAAGGGAAAAGATACTAGTATTTTTAGTTTAAGAAAATGCCATTAAGAAAACAGAAAAAGTATTGCAATATTTCTCATTAATTTTTTTAAGAGTGGCAGATTCTTTTGTAATTGGCTCAGTATCAACTCAGATACATTCACAAGCCAAAATATGCACCACGGCACCAATCCTAATTTCTGTTGAAGGCATGCCACATTACCAAGCCAATGACTGAACTTTTAGGTGTAACAGATAGAAGCACTTGGCCTTTTCAGAGAATTATTTTCTCCCATTGCTTGCTTTGCAGCCCTGTTTTTATGTCAGTGATCACACTGCCCACAGAGCTAGAAATCTTTCAGAGACCCCAGAGAATTCATAGCTAAGGTATCATGCCTGTTACTACAAACATTAGACTTTCCATTTATTACCAATAGAGCAAGAGAACTTTCAATGCCAATATGAGGTTTGAATGTCTGCCCTAATTGGGATAAGAATGCTGCTGCTTGCTGCCCAGTCCCCTTCCAGCTCAGTCAAATGACCATTGCTGAGGCAGTTGTTATCCCACTGCTAACGACGCCTTATCTCCAAAGATCCATGCTGAAGGTGATGGGCTAGAAGTCTGCTCCCCTGTTCTTTAGCTGACTTATAAATTGATCACATTTTGCATCTCTCATCTTAAAATTATTATTGTCTTTATTGTGTGGGTTTGAATATCAGCTCAGAGAAGTTTTATTTCCAATTACCTTCTTCTCAAAGACTTGAGAAACAAACCAAACTTTTCTACACCAGTACAAATGCAGGTCTGAGAACCTAATTCAGGCATTCACACCTGCTTTTGGGGTCTGTGCTTTTTTTCCCCTAGTGGTCTCAGTATTTCATACTTGAAAAGAATGTGTTATGTGGGTAAAAGCATTTTATGGCATGCATGCTACCGCCAGTACACTTATTGGTAGTTATTGATCAAAATGCTGATTCTGGAGAAGGAAGTGCTGTAAAATAACCTGCCACCTTCCTTCAATTTCAAAGCTAGTTCTATCATGACAACTCTTTTTCCACCTACATGTCATGATCAAAATCTAAGTGAAACACTCCTGCTTTATTTGAATGATAAAGCCATTTTAAAGTCAGACAACAACAGTAGCAGAGAGAATTTATATTTTCATTTTGGAAACATACAGTTAATTTTCAATCCAAATAGACTTTGAAAGTCACTGCAATGAAAAATGGCTGTTGTTTCATTTTAAGGCTCTCACTGTCTATTCTATAAATCAAATCTGTAATCTTAAAGAATATATGACTTTTGGCAAATAAAATGAAGCGTAGAGCTTTTTCTATATGCTAGTAAACTCTCTTCAAGGAGGAGCACCTAGGGTCAGCACTGAGGAGAATATTTTGTTTTGTTGCTGTGTAGAAAAAAAAACCCTGGGCATATGAGTAAAGAAATTCCTCTTTTCTTAGCTCATTGTAACCAATATAAGCTCTTGTAGAATAAGTCAGGATCCCTAGTGTTGGCAGACTCCTGTGAAATGCTGCAATGATGATTTTAATCATTGAAAACTTAAGGGTTCACCAGAATGAGTTTTCAGGATGAAAACTAATGTATAACTTAGGAAAAAGTGAAGGCAACAAGGGTCATTTTGGAAAAGCTGGAAGAGAAACAGGCAATGAAAAGAAAAATATATTCTAATTTAAGGATAAGCAGAATTCTGTTGACATTTCTGATTCTGTATTTGATTGATGCTATTCTACAGCAATATTAGTAAAACTGGATGAAGACAAGCCAGCATCCTTCTGAACTGTTCACAGAAATAGTGACTAGATGATTAATCTAGTCTATAATGGCATATTCCTAACAAAAACATTTCTTCATTATGACTATTTTGCTGTTAACAACTTTGGCTTGTCAGTGTTGATAAATCCTAGTTTGGCTCAATGTTTAATACTTGGTGGTTGTATAATTAAGTTAACAATTACTAGTTCTGCCTAATTTTTGTTTTGCATACTAAAAATAATAATTCTTCTCATATCCATCAGATGCCAATACAAATCCAGTGAAAATTATAAGCTCTCTATGAGTTCAAGTTTTGTAATCCTTTGAAAGTTTCTGATTTGCTTTATTTTTAATTTAATTTCTGATTTTATTTTTGATAGATACTGAAGGGAAAGGGAAAGGTTATAAGTAGAATCGTGTTTTTAAGGGAAATTACTAAAAACCCCCACAAAAACAATGCACCAAATTAGCTTCCATTTTCTTTCTGTCCATTAGAAAAGCAAGAAAATGTTATTACTTTAAATTTTAGAGGCTCATTATTTTTAGGGCTTAAATAACAGCTAATGCAGCGGTAGAGCTGCATACACATGGCTTCACCTTTTACAGAGATTTTGGTTTTTTGCTTTTCTTAGGAAAAAAACCCCATAACTGCACTGAACTAAGGATTTGACTTGTGATGAGTATTATAATTATGGAGAGTAACTTAAAAATTCCAGCCTTGGTCTGATACAGAATATGCAGTCTTGGGCCTGGTTAATATTTACTAGAGTGGCAAACAAGGAAATCAAATTGAAATGTATGTACCACCCCCACTGCTGCTGCTGCTGGCCTGTGTGTGGAATGACAGAGAACTGAGGACATTATTCACTCCAAAGCTCTCTTGATTTGCCTGGCACATCACCCTTGTCTGTTTAGAAAATACAAATAATATGGCTGAAGCTTCTGCAGCAAACCCACCATTTTCTTTCCTCCTCAAGGTCTTATCCAACAAATCTATTATGCCATCTGTGCAATATGCAGTTAGCAGAGCAATTTTGAAAATACCTGGCACCAAAGCCCAAGAGATTCCATAAATTCTGCAAGTTACAACTCAAAAATTCCCTGACCTACATCCCTCCTTTTGCAATTATCTTTGGGAAAGAAAGGAAATCTTTGGTACCTGCTGTACCCCTAAAGCCTATACAGGTTTCAGCAGCAGATGTCTCCTCTGCCAAGATCAAGAATGACAACAGTGAAAGTGTTTATATCTAGGAGAACAGGGGAATTCATGTACAGAAGTTTTGCATAGTTAAGTTCTCTGTAGATAACTGAATTATTGATTAAAACACAATTACCTAGCAGTTCCAGCCCTCTGGACAACTGTTTTCTTACTGTTATAATTTTGTGATCATACAATGTATTTAAACCTACCTGTAATAAATTTTTCTTTCTAAACTTTCAGGAAGTGCATTTGAAGAACACAAGTAGAGGGAACACAGGAAACAGAAACTACAGAATGTAAGAACATGCCATCCACAAGAATGAAGAATGAATGTGCCATCTGCAGGATACTTTGCTGTAAATAAATTATTCGTTAAACATTGGAAGACTTAAAAAAACCTTTGTTTTAAAAAGCTTGATGCAATTTCAACCAATGGGCATTCTCCCAGTGAACAATGCAACTAAACATTCCAATATTAAGTCTTTAGAGAACAGAACATTTTAACCAGACCAGAGCTAAAAAAAATTCTGTGGTTGATATATTGCTGTTTGTTAACCTGTTTTAAATGTCCTGCACGAAAACTCAAAGTCCTGTGCCCCTCAAAAGCCTACAAATTTTTGGGCTTTTGATGGATCCAATTGCACTAAATTAACCTATGAACACTGGCTGCTGGAGTCATTCATCAGCCTTGTCTAAGTGGTGGTTTTTTTATTTGCACTTCTTAACAAGCAACAGGCTGTTTGTTTTACAGTGTCTGAAAACATTGTTTGTCTACCCCTTCATATTTGCACAGTTTTACATTCCCAGTAACAGCAGCAGTAAGGTAACATATACAGTTTTAAACATCCATTAATTCCATCTCTGGCATTTCGACAAGATATGGGTTATAGATGCACTTGTTTTAAGACAGTTTTATTCTTCCTTCTCTTGCAAACATGCAAATTTTTTTTGCAATTTGTGAGACAAAAGATTTTTAAAAGCAGTTCAAGCATACATAGGCTCTCGAACCAGTAATGATTCTTCCAGGTAATTATTTTGTAACAGTATAGGTAACTTCTTTCTTCCTCCATATAATGCAGTATGTAAAATTTAGCATATCAACAATACACATATATCAAACAGTATGTAAAAAATCTCTGTTTTATAGTACAACGGTGCTATTTTATAGTTTGTTACATGAAAGGGTCTGGCCAAAACAGTAATAGGTAAAAGCAAATATGGAAACACCAAGCCAAAGATTAAATAACAAATTACTTGCAAAAATATTCAGCTTAAATCAACTAAAATGGCTTCAGATTTCAACATGAAAATAACTTTACCATCTTCAAAAGAAAATGCTTGTTTCCTCTTAGATACATGAAGGGTGGTATTTTGACATCTGATTATGTGGAACACAAACTCGTGTGTAGGCACAAAGAAGAAAATTTGAAAAACAATTTGAAAAACAAGTGACTTCAAAGAGTAGTCCACCAGGGCCTAAATGTTTCTGAAATATCAGCATTCTGTTCAATCATAAAGGGGTACTCAAGCCCCCCTCCATTTGAATTCTTCCCACAACCAGATGTGGCTTACCTGACTGTGAGTTGGGCTGCATCTCTCTGTAAATCAGAAAAGCTAATGTAATCACCAGATTACTAATGTAGAATGAGTCCTTGAGGACAGATTACCCATAGCATCCTTACACCCTCACGAGTGCCATTCATGTGCTCTTGTGGGAGTCAGAGATGCCCAGAAAATCCCTGCCATGTAACTCTGACAGGCCTTGCAGAGGTTCTTCCTTGAATAACACCTCTGCTGCTTTTCTGTAAATCAGCCCAGTGTAAATTTGGGATAAGCAGCCAACAGTGTCCCAAGGTGAGCATCAAACCTGTCTGTGAGAGAAGGGAAGGCAGACGAAGAGGGAGGGAGGAGGAAGGCACTTTTCCACCCTGTCCAAGAACTCCAATGCAGTCCCATTCAACTTTTTCCCCTCACCGTGCTGCATGTGGTAGGCTCAGGCAAGGGATGAAGCGTTTCTTGGTCAGCTCCAAAAACAGCATAGGAAGGGAGCAGTTAGGGAGGTGGCAGATTAGATCTATAAAGGAAGTATCTCCTTTTGAAATCTGCTCAAATCTGCCCTACTTTCTACTGCAGTATCCCTTCTGGAGAAGGAAGGGTTCTAAAAGCAAAAGAGGCAGTGTATAACTATTGACTTAAACCCAAGAGAAAGTTCTCTCCAGACTGCATATGTACAGCTCCTCAATAGTCCCTTGTGAAAGAAGCAGGAAAGGTCATAAAAGTCTAACAAATTATTGTAGTTCCTTTTCTATTCCCATAAAAAATTTGTGGTTTGTATTTTTAACAAGTGCAATGTATTCCTATACAACTCTTTAAACCCTCTGCTTTCTGTGAGATGGATGTCTATATGCACAATAAGCTGCCATAGCAATGTAAAAGTAGAACAGCAAATGAATAAAAAGAATATGTCACAGCTCTCACTGACTGAGATAGTTATGTTGAAAAAGGAAGAAAGTAAAGAGAAACAGATGGGAAAACTAACCTAAATTATTTACCACCAATTCAATAAACAGAGTTAGCAATTCTGATACCTGTCACAGTTTCTACAGGCCTTTTTTTGGCAGGGGGGATGGAGAGGGAAGGACTTTCTTTAGTGGCTATAGGAATTCTGCAATGCAATCTAAGAACAAGCCATTATTTTACAGAATACATTTACAGAATACATATTTCCATTTCAAGCCCCATGACCCTTTCTGTCCCCTGTCTCTTCTGAAGTTCTAAGGGGAAGAAGGAAGAAAGGTGTGAAGGCAAAAAGCAATTTGAGATCTGTGGCAGCAATTTTCTTTGTAGATAACTTTTTTACTGATGTGCTTTTAACTGAATAACTATACATCATTTTGCATTAATTCCTGCAAATTAATTCAAATTTTTGGTCTTATCTTGGGATTCACACATTCACATTCGTGCCACCATATTTCTCCTGTTGAAAAACCATAATTAGAAAATGTCACTAGGAGACAGCAATATTTATCACAATTTGACAACTGTCTAAAGAAACTGGAGTAATTCTTGAAAGCAGCTAAAATAAATACTGAATAGCTGCAAACTTCAAAGGCAACACTTTGCTTTACTAGAAAGTAAATGAGATCACAAAATGGGAAGTAGCTCCAGCCCCACAGAGGTGAGAAATGCATGGGTGGGGAATGCACTTTGTATAAGAAATCTCCAGTCATAAGGCAGGGAGCACATGGTAAATCAGTTAGTTTGAAAGATAAAGCATTAGCTTAATAATCACAATAAACCCACTACTTAAAGAAGTTGAACCATGAACTAAAGCATCTCTCTCCCAAATGTACAAAGCAGTGTGCCTTGAAAAACTTCTAATTAGAGAAATTGAAAGGTTCAGCTGGATTTTTAAAAGCACTCCAGATATTTAGGAACAGGGCTCCCACCAGATGCTACTGATTCTCATAAATCACCAAAAATGGTAAACAAAAGCCCATTTCTCATCCTTCCCTATTGTATAAGCCACATGACAAAGATCACAGATCTCTGCTTTCCAGAATAGACCTAAAATTCCAACTATTACACAGAATATCATTGAAATGCATAATTTAAAAAGCAAATTAAGCCTCATTCTTTTCAGTCAGTCGAAAAAGATATAAATCCACTTCAGTTAGTATCTCTCTTTCATCAAGGTAGTAAAATTAAGTCTCATCTCCATAGTAAACATAATTATTAATTTAAATGGAAAATCAATAAATTCTTTATTCTGCTCAAAATGTAGTTATAAACCCACACTTCCACAAAGGACTTGTATGAGCTTATTTCCACCATTCAGCCAAGAGAGACAAGAAAATCAAAGCCTGGGATATTGCATCCAGTCCTGGTAGACACATGAAAATAACCCCCTTTATTCCCAAGGCAGCTTACTCTGCTGATCTCTTTGCTAAGACTGAAGGGTGAATTAGTGGTGAGCTTTCTTTACAGAAGTGAATTCCACACACAACTAGGAGCCATGGTCAGCTGCCCCTGAGCTCCTTGTTCTCTCAGTACCAATGGTCAAAGTTGATTAATGAAGATTTCAGGACAAGCCCTGTGTCTTCTTGGCTCTCCATTCAACAAGCAAGAGTATGATATGACAAGATCAGAAAAGTGTATTTGCATATTTGCTTTACCTGTTACTGATTTGGCCAACAATGCCAAAGTGGTGCTATTGTTTTGTTTAAGAAAGTACTTGACTAAAATATAAAAGAAAGCATAAATATTTTTTTAATGTATGAAAATTACATAGGTATGGTTATTAAAATAGAAATAAAACTAGCCATAACTTTTCAACTTTTTGTCACTCAAAAAAAAGCAAAGTAATCTTATATCGATGCAGCTGGATCAGGAATAAGAGTCAAAATGCCACAAAAATTCATAGACTTCAAATGAAATTCTGAATCCTTATTCCAAGTGAGAAATTCAGATGAAAAGAGTTAGAAGTCAGGGAACTGAAAGCCTTGATGCGACTGAAAGCTTTTCAGATTGTGCAAGTCCTATATCACACCAGAGATTTTTAAGCCACACTCTAGTCTGAAATCAGTGTAGAGTTTGGCTTGGTCAGTGGCATGATATCATTGAGATTTTCTCTGTGCACACATTTTCAGTTTTACCTGATTACTTTCTTACTCATGGCACATAATCAAAAACTTAATGTTCTTAAAACCCACAAAAGATGCAAGCATGTCTGAAGTTAACAAGGAATGAAAAAAATTATTCTTAACAGGAAATTGTTGGTTTTTTTAATTCTCATCAGTTCCAAATTGTGAGAAAAAGTTGAAATATATGGCTAACAGTCTGTGAATTATTTTTCTTATATTACTTTATGTGGTCACTATGAACAACCTTACGTGCAAAATTTCACATTTCATTTTTCTGTTTTGAAATTATCCTAAGTTAAGCCCAAAAAGAGATTCTTGGAACCTATAGGCCAAATAGAATACTTATGTTGTTCTGATGAAGGTATAATCAATATATTTAAAATGTTTTATTTTTAGTCTGAAAAGGAATAGTAATAATTTATTTGGGAGGGTCTGCTTATACTGGTCCCTCTTTTTAGGTTACTGGTCAGTGGAAATTAGTCTTCCAAACACCCAGCTTCTAATCAAAACCAATGTTTTTCCTTCCTCCTGCTCCACCCAGCAAACTTAGTTAAAAGACTATTGCAACATAATTTTATTGTTTGTCTGTTTGTTTGGGAGGGTTGTTTTGCTTTGATTCACTTTGTTTTGATTCTGGGGGCAAGGGATAAGGAGGAGGAGATGAGTGATATTTTTTTCTCTTGGGTACAATCCGCATAAAATAAAGAATTTTTCTTAATGAGATTACTAATTATCCAATTCATGTGTGGAAGTGGCATTCAGTAAAGCAACCAGATTAAATTTGTCTTGAAACAAGGAAAGAAAGATTTCAACACAAAGTTGTTACCCATTCTGCTCCCACACTAAACATGTTGCTTGTGACAGCATTGGAATATTTTACTGGACTATAAATGCCCAAACACACAGTGTCTGATATATATGATATATAGAAATCTTCTTTGACTTTTTTTTTTTTTTTACATAAAGGGTGTTATAGGAATGCCAGAAATTTGATTACAAGTCATGCAGTAATGAGATTCCATTCTGGCAGAGGCCAAAATAGGAAGGACCTCCCTAATGGTTACATTAAAATCTTACAGTAGCTGCATAAAAGGTGTTGTTGTGTATATATACACATATACAGACACATGTGCATATATATGGGTATATATAGACAATGCTACAGCGTGTGCATGTCTATGTGCATGTGTGTGTGCACGTGCTTATTATGATTTTCTTTTTCCTGTCAAGTAAAATTTGAAATGCTTGCTTTTTTCTCTTCAGATCTTATGGATTATATTCAGTAATCCAACTGGAATCTAATTTTAGAAGAGCATTGTGTAATATGGATGTCACAATTTAGGTCCTGTCTTTGTTTTTCATACCTAAAGAAATGACCAGATATTTAAACCCTAAGACACCTCTTCATTGTCATCAGGCAAATAAATTTATCTGTTTAGATATGGATACAAAATACTAATTCTAAGGGCCATATTATAAAAACCTGTATTAAAATTTTATCTTCTATTTAATTTTTATCCATAAAACTTCTATTAAGTGTGTTTTTTTAAGTGTAAGCAGCTCTTCGAAGTAAGAATACTAGGTAATATAAACAGAGCAGAATGATGATTTCTGTCATCACCTCAACTATTATTTTTGCCATTTATATGGTTTTTGTAAGAATAATTCATCCCTCTCTACAGCACTCTTAACTATATCAGAAATGGAAAAAGCTTAGCAAATTCCTTATGCCCCAAATTATTTATAATAATTCTTGATTTCTCTGTGTTCTTCAGTAGCTTTTTATTTTGCCAGCTTAGCTCACAAAAGTCATAAAAAGCACCAATGTGATACTTCTGCTGCTAAACATTCTTTCCTACAAATATTAAACATGCACTCACCTAAAATATCTATATATTCACACTTCATTAAGAAACAAAACAAGTACAGTTGAGAGATATTTTTTGCACCATTTTTTAACTAAATCAAAGGCATTTCATTTTATTGTATTTTCCATTCATTAGTATAATTTCTATCCTCTAATGCAGCAACAAAATACCTGCAGAACAAAAAGGACTCTATGCTGACAAATTGGATCATGCTTCATGTACTCATGTTAAAGAAAAAGGTTTATTCAGATAACTAGACAAACAACTGATTAAATGAACCCCCTATTTGTAGTGAAATATTTAACCTCGTAAATTCAAAAATCAAATGAATGTTCCACTCTTCCTGGTTGACTGGCATTAACCTGATTTATGGTGTGAAAAAATCCTCACTTCAACAATGATCAAAGAATCCAAAACAAACAGACTAAAGTTTTATCAATTAAGAGGTAAAATGTCCTTATTTTGTGCACAGCAATGAATTATATCCTTTTTTTTTACACTAGAATTTCAAATGCAATTGATATAAATGCTGCATAAGAATTATGGTTCTCTCCATTATCTCCACTTAGAGACAAGTTTGAATATAATACAGCACATACAAGTGACAGCATATGATGTACTGTGTGATACAGTCATATCTTTTCATTTATTACCATTTCTAAGGAATTAGTCCAACAGAATTCTATAGAAATCCTGTGCAAGTTGAAAAAATTAATTCTCACAAGTGTAAAAAGATAATAGTTGCCTGATTAAACTAAGTCTCATCAGACATGAGTCATAAAAGGCTCCACTGAAAGCAGATTGGTACTTCATTATATTCTGAACAGCTTCACCTGTAGTCTGACACCTCTCATTGCTTTTGTCAGAATGTGATGGTTCTGTTTCACAGTTTCTTAATCCTTGGAGTCTTAAGGTTGAATATTAAACATGTTTATCAAGACCAAGGATATCAGGAAACAAAATGAAAGTAGAAGAAGCAGCACCACCTGCTGCTGATAATCAAATCCTGTATAAGTTTTCTCCCAAATTACTGCAAAGCCACCCAGAATGCTAAACAAAGAGATTAGTAGCACTTGCTTTTCAGAATAGTCTTTCCATAAGGAGTAACTGTCCTCTCTTTCTTCAGTGTTGGACCTCAGTTGGTATCCTGACTAAAACTGGGGTTTCCATGATGCAAAGCATGAATGTGGATACATGAGTTTCTGATTTCACTACTGAATAATCCTACTATTAACATTTCAAGTCATTATAACCAAACAGTGACAAGTGTTAAGTGTTCATTTACTAGAAACCATTTAAATATCTATTAAAGTTCTAACTGGATTTATTCTTTCTTTTTTATTTTCTCGTGCTTACTCATAATACAATGTCACTACTTGATGACAAATAATATTTCATACTGTGTATGTAACATCATTGTGTTGCAGAATCCCCCAAATACCTCAACAATGTCTTTGTTGCGCTATTCTCCCCATCTAGCACTTATAAGCTTTTTTAGTAACAACCAATAAATCAAAAAAAAATGGAGCTCTTAATATGTACAAATATAAAAATTCAAGAAGTTTTGCTAGTTTGCAGTTCATGTAATGCCATCTTGACCATTCTCTTCCCCTCTCTCTATGAGCTGTCTAGAACAGTAAACTTTGCTCCATAAATAATAGTGTATTCATGCTTTTAAAGGCTTTTATATGCATTTATGGTAGGTAAAGGTTGGAAGAGGTAGTTGACTGATTTTCACTTTTATCTACTTTAATTTCAGTAAAGGGCTTTGTCACTCTGTATACATAAAGGCTAATGCACCCTTTGGTTTGTAGAATGTACTGAAATGTTTGCAACCCTCTTGGTATCAGGTCCAAAATGTGAAACATTACTGTTGAGAGGGTATCTTTCTAATGTATTTGTATGTATAGTTTACACCTCTGTGAGGTCTAATAAAGGATTATGGTTAATAAAAAATGTGTTGAAAATTCATCATCCATGCAGATTTTGCAGCAATTTGCATTCTTCTTTCCTCTTCCCTGGTATATACATTTCAATTTTCTCAGAATACACTAAAATCAGGACATACCTTAGCAGGATGATCAGGCTGCATTCATCCTAAAATAGAGCTGGCATGGAAAGTGGCTCAAGAGCCTCGATGAAAGGAAGTGTCAGCAGATGAAATTACGGAATCTATAGATAAAATTGATAGAAGTGAATGACCAGGAGCTGACTGTGTTCATGCACAGAGGAACATGATTGAACTCTGCTTTACAGAGGTCTCTCAAAAGCTCCTCACTACAACAGAACTGAGTGGTAGCCAGTATCTGGCTTGTCTATCACTTCTGTTCTCAAGAACAGAATCTGTGGGTAGGTGAATAAATACTATATGAAAAATATGCTATCTTGTAGGAAAAAGAAGATTGTTGTGGGGTAAGCTTCAGAAATCCATTGGGAGTTCTTTTTTAAAAAAAGAACCTAGTCAAGGAAAAACAGAGTGATCTGGTATTTCCTAAATGTTTGTAAATTAGGTCCCTCCAAAGTTATTTAAAACCTAATCCATATTATCCAAAGTTATTTAAAACCTAAATTGCCATGCAAAGAGAGGCAAGTTCTTCATACCTGCACAGTGCTGATTAAAAAGCAGAGGAGGGACAACAGTAGGAATGCCCAGTTGATAGTGGAGTGGCACTGTATGTGAAACCTTGATGCAATCTGTTACAGCACCCTCAGTGTTCAACCTTTCCCGAAAGGAGCAGGAGAAGGGGTGGACAGTAAGAACTCAGTTTGTTGGTGATATTAAGGCAATCAGACTGATCAGGCACGATGGTGGTAAATCTAATGCAGACCATTCCCAGTTGTCAACTTGTCCTTCAATGTGCACGCCCACAGCTCATGGCCCTCTCAGATGGGTGCACTATTGGCCTTTTTCAGCCACTAAACTCACACACTTTCCTTAATCTTTCCAATATGATTGAGAACTGCCTCACAACACCACAGTGCAACTCCCTTTGCACCCTCCTACGTATCCCCTGTGTTCCCAAACACTTGTGTATCTCCATTTGGCTGAAGTGCTTCATAATTCCATCTACTTTACTTCTGGGAAATGCTCCTCTCTGCCAGTGAGGTCTGGTGCTGCAAGGCTTGAGGACAGCCTCACCACGGCAAAAACTGAGAAAAATATGCCTCTGGTCTGGGAAGTCCCAAAATTGTCAATCAGTGGAGAGTAGGAGTTTCACTGCCTGTTGCATTGTTCTGGTATTTTTCCTTAGATATTGATTTAGGCTAAAGAGCAAAACAATTTACTGGATTTACCCCGTTTTATCTTTCCTCTGACTCCTTGTGTTTTAATCTTGCTGTCATAGTAGACATTCCAGATTCCAAATGCTCAATCTCTAAGGGCACAATCCCTGAAGTGATACCCTTCATACAAAATTCTCTCTATTTAAACATTTACAGGCAATAATGCTTAAACTCATACTTTTATCCTTATTGTTAATTGAGCAATTTAGGGAGATTTTGGGTTAAAAATAATTATTCAGCAATATTCAACACATTTTCATTTTTACATTCTCATTACAAGATTCAATCAACAGAGATCCAATGGAGAGTCTGGCAGTACAGTCAAGGGAAAAGTGTAAAAATCCATTCTTTCTAATCTTTATCACAGTTTTTTAAAGCTGTTAATCATATTTCTTCCATTGTACTACAGGTTTTTAATCTTACATGAATTGTAAGATTACAATTGTTGATATCTACAACTGGATGGTAGGCTATGCTAACACAAGCAAAATAAGAACACAGAATGAAGAAATGTACAACAAATTACTAACAGTTCAGAAAAAATAAAAACTTCTATGTTCAGCCTCTTTCTTCAGTTGTGTGCTTCCTCAGACACAGAGAAATAAATTTATAGGTATTTTGATCTAAGAATTGTTGCATATTAACCAAACCTGGAAATTGACTTGGAAATCATCTTATTTATTGCCCTAACTTGAAACAGGTTTTGGATCACAACTAAAGAAAAAGAATCAGTCTAGAAAACCATTGCTACATGAAGAACAGCAGGACTTGTGGAACCTTAGTGAAAATTAGGACTATCAACAACAGCAATTAATAATGTCATGGAAGACAGTCTTATTTTATTAGTGCAAGTTTATACTGAATACTAGAGAGAACTAGATTGATTTTTTTTTTATATACATGGACAACTTCATTAAGCTAGATGTACCTTTACCTATATTTTCATACAGCTTTACTTGGTTTAAAATACCCTTTATTCTTACATTATTACCTAAATTTTGGCTCTTACAACTTCTATCTAAAAAGTGTATACAAGAGATATAACAAGTAAAAATATGAAGTGGATTAGTGGTGGTTTAAGCCAATGTCTCATCTCTGTGAAAAGGAGTTACCTCTGAGCAGTGTTTTCCCAACTGAGAGGGTGACAGAGCTATTAACATTCCCCACATGTTGCTCGATGCATCAGACGTACACAGATTTTCTGCCGGCATTCTGCAAAGAAGTCATTTGTCATCTCTGTATTTTGACAACCAAAACACTGAGAAGAAATTGAACAGATCAGGAAGAGAAGTGTTAGTCAAACTGAGATAAAACAAAGATTAAAGCTGGATTTTCAGATTACCACTGGGCTGATTTTGTTTGTTTGGGGAGTTCTTTGACTTAATCTTTAATAAAACAACCATTTCAATTAAAATGCACTTTGTATCAGACTCCAAGCTCTCCAGGACTTGCTTCTCAGCATGTGTGCTCTCCACTAAGTAATGTTTTCACTCTTTTTGTTTTCTTTTTCCTTCTGTTCCATATGCCACCTATTCTTGCTAGATGGTGACCTGATGTAATAGGAAAAGGGGCAGATGTCTTCCCAGCCCTTGCAACAAAAAAAGCTGGTAAAGTCTACTGATTTGGGCATGCTGAGAGATAAAGGTTTGAATGCCATCAGGCTAAACATGGAATGAAATCAGATCTCCCATTGATTCTGCACATACCTCAATTAGTTTAAAATTTGCAGGGGGAGGAGGCAAAGCCACAATACCAGAATTTTTGGGGTGCCCAGTGCTACACCTTTAAGCATGCCTTCAGCCTCTCATGGCACGCAGCAAAACTGCAATCACTTGAAGATATTTTGGGTTCAAAATAAAGCAGGGAAAACCAGTTATTTCCACCATTAACAGAGCACAGAGAAGCTGCTGATTTTTTTTCAGTTTTTGTCTAGGCTTTAGTATTTCAGATACATTTTTCTTTAATTATTTAACTTTCTGTCACATCTATAATTTTTATTCTAAATCAGTTTACAGAGAATCAGTCTCTTACTTGTGTTCAAATTCATATGGTTTTTATTAAAACTACCTGCCTGCAGAATCCCCACCAGAATTGGTATTCATATTGTGCAAGGGGGAGAGTTTTCTTCATTTCACATTCTTCAAACCCTTACTTTCCAAATAATGCTTTATATCATTGCCTCTCCTGCAGATCTTCATCTGGATATTGTTATCATTGTTGGTATTTCCCAGCTTCAAATATTTTTTTGTACACATAACTTCTAGAGCCAAATCAGTCAGTAAATTTCTTGGTAATTTAACATGCTGAAAACAAGCCTGTACTGCGTTAAGCACATTCTATTGTTGTTTAGTAATCAATAAATAAGCAATTGACTTCAGACAAAACACTTCAAGTAGCCTTTTATGCAAATAAATCTTACTATGAAACGTATTTCCTGCTGCTTGTGTTTTGTTTAAACAACATTTCTCTTATTGATCCATCTTTTAAACTTCATTCAAATATTACATATTCTCTGCCATGCCAGCCAGAACCACTGCACCAGTAAATATTAAAACATGCCTTCCTATACTTAATCTCATTTTTTGCCCTACTATCTCAGCATCCATACTGTTTTGAATCCCAAAACCAAGATAATTTAAGGCTGAACTTGCAGCATGCTAACTGCATCCATGGCCTCCAGCGAGTCAAGGAATTTCACGAGCACCTTACAAACTTAGATCTCACATTCAAGTATGGACACTTCTACTGCCCTCAGAGGTAACCACTGACATCCAGGTTCTCCTTTTTAAACTTTCCAAGTTTACAGCTTGTGTTTTTATACCCTGTAGAATGCCAGAGCCCAGCAAGTCCGGCTCTGAATATTTCTGTAATTTTGAAGATGAAGTCAATCTTCTTTCTAACCATTCTATTCTGAGACAGACTGGAACTTTCCTGGGCACTAAATAAAGAAATTCTCTGGTTTGAATTATTTCTCTTTTAGTCTTTCTACATTTCTGTTTCCTTTCTAAAAGGAAGCAGACTGGTTCTTTAAACTTACTTATTCTAAGCTCCAGTGCAGCAACAGAATTACCAGGATGAAATGCCATCCAAGACTTGGGCCAAGACTCAGTAAGTTATTTTAATCAGTACATAAATATATACCATAAAGAGGACCATTTAAAAAAAAACCCTTCTCAAAAATGAAAGTGATATTGACACAATTATTAAAATTCTTACTCCAGAAATATTTTCCCCTGTAAGTTAATATAGATATATTTTTCCTTTATGAACTCATGATATGCCTCTTGCTACTTAGCAGAAGGCTTTGCAATGAGTTTTATTCTTTTTCAATTTCTCTCCTTTTTTCTTCCCTCACTGACATTCTTCAACAATATTTAATATGTAGTACATTTAAACTGTATTTCATGTAAGGATTTTCAATTACTATATGTCTTTCAGATAAATTAAAAATTATAAACTTGAGGCTTCTTATATTTCATATAGCTCAAAATTGTCCCCTGGCCAGATTAAAGCTCCCTTGACTAGATTTTGTTTGGCTTGTTTCCATTTACGCTGTCTTACTTTTCTCCTTTCCTTTACCTTCTTCTATTCCTTTGTCTGATTAAAAACAAAACAAACAAACAAACAAAAAAAAAAAAAAAAAACAAAAAAAACCCCCAAAACCAAAACAAAAAAAAAAAAAGAAACAAAAAAACCCCAAAAAAATAACCAACCCTAATCAACATATTTTTTTCTTTGATCTTTGAAGGAGCATTCTCAAAGAGTAAGGTTATTCAGTGGCTCCTAGCACCATGAAGATTTTTAATTTCCTTACACCATCTGTTTTCTTTATGCAAGTAGATCTTTTCAGGTAACATCGTTGACTGAGGAGCTGCCACCTCCACCATTTGTTGGAGTCAGCTTCCCAGAAAGTGTACATACAATCACATTAAGCTAATAAATATAGAATCACACAACATTCTGAATTGGAAGGTTCACTGAAGTCCAGCTCCTGGCCCTGCACAGGACAGCACCAAGAATCACATCATGTGCTTGACAGCACTGTCCAAAACCTTTTTGAACTCCAATGACCTCCCTGGGGAGCCTGTACCAGTGCCCAGCCACCCTCTGGGTGATAAACTTTTCCTGATATCCATGCCAAACCTCCCCTGGCACAAGTTCATGGAGGTCCCTCAGGCCCAGAGAGAGGAGATCAGTGTCTGCCCCTCCTCTTCCCCTCCTGAGGAAGCTGTAATCTGTAAGAAAAGAACATTCTGTAAATGTGTGATTGAATTTTCATCTGAAACTAACTTTCCAGTATCTGATAAACTATTGCTTCAGAAAATGGCAATTAATATATATCCTGTCCTAAAACTATCCTTGCTGTCATTATCTTTAGCATTCATCAGTACTGCAAGGACTTTCCTCTTTACTCTCTGCTCCTTTTTCAACGGTTGTGTTCTGTGCAAACAAGTTTCTTGGTACAAAATGTATCAATGTACAAAATGAAGTGCTAAACATTCTTCCCCATCCCTCACATTCGAATAATTATCCATCCCTCCTCACATTCTAATAATTATCTATCCAGAGAATCTCTCAGAAAATACTTTTCACACTACATGCCTTCTTGTGTGAGAGTAAACCTAGGCCATGAGCAAGAAACTTTGTCTCATCCTTGCAGTGCTTTCTATTTCTTCAAGCTTCCCAGCAGCAAATAAACACAGTAACTTATTTACTTAAAGCTGAAAATTTCCAAAGAATATTTTGCAAACCTCCTTCATTATACCTCTTACATTCCCAAATGTGATAAATGAATCACACTGGTTTTATTTTATTATGGATTGGACGGAATAACTTCCCAATATACATCAGCACAATAGTGTCAGATACAGGTAAATTGTCTATGGGACCTTGATTAAAAAAATCAGAATTAATCCATGACAACACAGTGCTTTTCTAGTATCTTGTGATTTCTTCCTGACTTGTAATATCAGTTTCTTAAACTCTCTCAACCTTTAGAGAAAGCAAGAATCATTAGATGTATGCAGCAATGCTTGTGCAGATGAGAGATTCTCCAGCTGCACAAAAAGATGACTTAATGTGCGATATACTATTTGAAAAGGTTATCAAACCTATCAGCGCAAAAGTGGAACAAACAAATGCAATTTTTATTTGGAATGTCTCTTCTATTCTAAAAATTTTTTTCAATATTTTGCTAAAAGAATCCATGATAATTTATAATACAGTGGATTCTTTCCTATGCAGCTTTCCCCCTTATCCAAAAATGTCTGTTATTGCGAAATTTTAGAATGATCATACAACTACACATATTGCTCAGGAAGAGAATAAATCTGTGAAATTTTAACCTAAAAAGTTTCAGGGAACTGAAAGGACAAATGCAAAAATATAAAAGCTAATACATAATAGTAAATATATAATAATCTATGACAAAAGCCCCTCTAAATACTCTCAGTTTAGAAATATGTTGTGTGGTACCTCAGATTACTGAAGCCTGAACACATTATCAAGGTGATATGCCATATAATTTGAACATAATAAAAAAGTTGACAGAAACTAGTACAGATAATTATGTTATGAGATCATGGAGGAATAATTCTTTTTACTTCTGGAACATATGACAGCGTTTTTCAGAAGAAAATTAAGCAGAATTATCTTCTTTTTGCATCAAACAAAAGCAAAAGAATGAATTCTAGCTAATTTGCTAAAAATCAGATAATTCAAAACAAAATCAAGAGCAGCACTCAAGAATGCCAGCACTGGTTTTATACTCACTGTTAAAACCAAATACTTTGCTACAGCCATTCTATTATTCTAGAGTCCGAAAACAGAGCATCAAGTGTAGAACAGACCTGATGAGAAAGAAATTGACACCAAAGAAGTGCTGTCAAGCACTTATACAAGCATTTATACAATGTCCTTATCCAGTTACAAAGAGATTATCCATATTTATATATCATGGGACAATGCCAATTCACTAATTTAAATCTATTGCTTATGTCTTTAGGTTTGCCTTTTAATCATTGCTAATCACTGTTTTAAACTCTTTATTTGCCAAAAAATTAATCTGTATGCTAAAACACTTACACAAAGTCAAGCTAGGCCTTTCAGAGTAACTTCAAAAAAAATTGAGCTATTTGCATTCATTTGAACATATTGTTAGATCAACATAGCAGATATGTGCATATATATGTATATAAAATAGATTTATCTCACTTACAATGCTATACAGGTTAAGTATGAAAGTCTCAGCCATTGGAATCTACCAGACTGCAAATTCAAAAGGTGAAGGACAGTAAGCTGCTTTTCTAACATCAGCCTAGAAATCTTACTGAAACTACTTAGTACCATCCTGAGATAGAGTCCTTCTGAACAGGCCTGTAAACTAAAACAGTTTTCTACAACCATTGGCAACACTTACCATGCACTAGTTTCAACTGCAATCCAAATTATATACCTATCAATAACAGGTTTATTTTTATTATTCTTCTTTCCAAACAGAGTCTCATTGGTTTCCTGAAAAAACATAGATAGAAATTCAGCTACCAAGAGAAATGGTAAAGGAATTTTGTCTCTGACAATCATTTGAGAAATCCATGTCTAGATGGGATCAAAACAGGAATTTGAATCATGAAAGTAATCAAGTGATATTGAATTAGGAGAAATAAGCAATGGATACATGTTTCTCAACCCTTTCTTTGCCAGTAGGGTTGCACAACAGAGACTATGCTGTCAAAATGGCAAAAACTTCAAAACAGACAAAAATCTTTGTGCAAGACCAATAGCTGAAATTTGAAGGAGGCATAGATTTCAGATTCATGCAGTACCTTTTTATGGCTATATTATTTTAGGTTCTGTCTCTGGAGCAAATTCTCAGCATAGACTCGGGGCTATGCACAGCCTGCAAAATGTTTGGCTCTCTAAAATAAATTTTTTTTCTTAAAAAAATGCATGTTTTTGGTGACTTATCTTTCAATAACACAAAAACCAATGCAAGTTCCCTAGCTCCATAGCAATGGAAATCCTAAGAGTTTATACACATTTATTACAGTGCCGGAGTGAAAATATTTACAGTTAGTAGGGCAGTTAATAGAGTATTTCACTGTTATATTGTTGTTTACTAGAAAAAAAAAATCTGATTTCTCTCCTTGGAATTCCATAGTTGTAAAGCAACCAAAAAGAGAAAATTTTGGTATAACACAGAATTAAGGAAAACCAGACAGGAAAGGAAAATCAAACATGCTGAATGGAAACCTACAAGTGAGAAAGCTTCAGCCTGCTGTGAGCAAGAAAGAGGAGCAGTAACACCAAGGAGACAACAGATTGAGAAACTGAAGCATAGGGAACATTTGCCAGGGATGACTGACCAGGCTATCTCTAAGGATAGAAACTTATGCAGTGCACATTTGGTTTCTTTAACCCTCGATTTTAACAAAGTCTTTTTTGCTTCCTTGCTTTCAGTCCTGTCTTTTTATTCCTCTTCTAGCTCCCACCACCCCAGTTTGCTCCTTAGCTTTACTTCTCTAACTTCTTGCAGCAATTTTAGCCTCAGCATATTCAATGAGCTTAGTTGAATTTGGCACTCACCTGATGGTTTAAAGTGACAGAAACAGAACTTTGAGAAGGTTTGGAGAGAAGCTGCAGCTCCCTGACTTCAGTATAGCTGAGTGTATGACAGCTCAAATGTGATGCAATTCTGACTAATGGAATAATACCACTCATATGTTATGTGCAGTAGATGAGAGCAGCTCAGAATAATTCAATTATACATTCCTTATATTAAAAAACTAACAGTAATTCAGCTATAAGCCTGCCCAAAAGCCCCATCCAAAATAAAGTATGATCAGTTGAAACCCCTTGTATTAGTGGAGCCAAAGAATGGTTTCAGGTTGACTGGTGTTTGGTTTTGTTTGTTTTACTAGAAAGACATAGAGCATGACTATTCTTGTAAAGCAAATATTTTTACAGTCCATCAACCTTGTAACAGATAAGTAAAAAACAAGTTGGGGAAAAAACATCTAAAATTCTTGTGCATATATTCATGGCATTCAATGCAGAGAGAAATCAAGCTTTTCAGCTTTGATGTCTTGTTTTGAGACTGGTTAATCAAACACATAGTGGCTCTCTGTACAATTCCAGCTACAGGTTTAGCTCCTACATATAACAACTGGTGAAGGCACTGTCAAAAGAAAATTCCTGAGTCTGTGCACAAGAATAAACTGGAAACTTATCCTTCCCAACATTATGAAAAACACACTCATGATATGGCACTGAGCTTTAGAGTGCTAACATTCCAAGGCTCATGCACCAGGCAACATTCCTGTCAGCCAATTTTGCATGCCAGATGTCTTAGAGGAAATGAGAACCTGGAAGGGAGAAACCAATAGAAAAAAAATACTAGATTTATTTCATGAAAACACGATCAAGTTCTTTTAGCACAGAGAAAACTATAGACCGAATTCTGAAGGTCTTAAACTAAGCAAAAATCTCACTACAATCAAGAAATTTACTGATTATAAATCATAGATTTTGGCTCAATATGATTAGTGCAAGACAAGACCTCTAATATCATGCAGTTAATGAAAATTTTATATGGATGTCCTAACATTTCCCATAATCACTAAGCTCATAAACACATAGGGAATAGGAAAAGGGAAGGGGGGAGAAAAAGGGATTTTAGGACTTGAACCATTAACTTAAGTGGGTTTCTAAGGGAAGCTGTATTTGATAAATGAAAAGGTTACCTAAAAGTTAATAATAAGAAGAGCACATGGGACCAACAAATATGATAGGAAAAAGACCCCTCTATTTCCATAGCTAATCTTAGAATGGTTTGGGTTGGAAGGGACCTTAAAGATGATCTGGTTCCTGTCCAAGGGCAGGGATACCTTCCACTAAATCAGGTAGATCAGGGCCCAATCCAACCTGACCTGGAACCCCTTCCAGGCATGGGACATCCACAATTTCTCTGGACAACCTGCTCCAGTGCCTCACTACTCTCACAGCGAAGTTCTTCTTAACACCTAAATGGAATTCATGTCTCTTCACTTTCAAATCAATCTGGAAAAACATTGAGGATACTGTATCCCTCATCCTGAGTACTTGATTGATACCTTGATATTTTTCAGAGTAAGGTGTTTTATTACTTACTTTTATATCCTACTATTTGTATTAAATTATGATTCTTTTAATTCATACTTCAATGAGAAAAAAGTGTGCTACTAATGATTGGTTTTGCTGTTTTCATTTGTGTAAAATTTTGCAAGAAAGAAACTCAAAGCCTTCCACACATTTCTGCAGGATGAGATTCTAAAATGCTTGACCAGAGTGAGATGCCTCCAAGTAAGAAAGAACCTGAACTAGAGTAAAAAAACCTTAACATTTAGCACTTGTTACTCTATGTAAGCTCCATGAAAAGAATTTTACTGATCTGTTTTATTTGAAGTCACATTTCTTGTCCCTCACTGACCTTTACTGAAAGACAGTGCACGGAGAGGACTAGATATTAGTGCAAATTTGCAACTGGAAAATATTTATCCTTAGAAGTTACAAATTAATGCAGGGGAAAGAAATTTTGAAGAAGGAAGTCTAATTAGGAATCTTGTGTTACTGAAAAAAGAAGTTAGGAAAAAACATAGGTAGCTACTGTCAGTGGTTTTGCAGTTCAGAAAGGTTAAATTGGAGATTTTTATTATTTATTTTCCAAGGTAATGCTGGCATGCTGGAAAAGACAGAGAGAGAAAATGCTTTTTGGCCATTTTCAGGGAGTGAAGGACAGTCTGTCAACCAAAACGAAATGATCATATGAACAGGGTGAGTTAAGATAAGGTTTTTCTAGTGTTGTTTATGTGAAAGGACTCACACCTCCTGATGGCAGAAGTCGAAATACCTTTGAAATAAATGTACTTTGGTATTCCACAGTATTAATTAAACCACTTCACCTTAAATATTACACAACTGCAGACACTTACTTTAATTTTTTTCATTTTTTAATCTGTAATGTGAAATATTTGATTATTATGCACACTTTAGGCACTAAAATAACATGCAGAAGTCTTAGGAAATATTTTAATGGGGAGAGGGAAGAATGTGATGATTTTAGGATAAGCATATCTATAATAAAATTATAACCAGCATATCTATAATAAAATTAGCAGAAATACATCAATAAGGAATTTGGGATAAACTTTAGAATTGTATTTAAAACATAGTTTCCTCACCTAAATAAAAATAATTTCCAATTTTTGACATGGGAATAAAGAGTGAGAGAGCTAGGATCAGTTATCCATGAGAAGAAAGATTCAAGGGAGAATGTGCATAAATCTCAGATGCAAGGCACTACAGAAGACTGAGCCAGGCAATTTTCAATAGTAAGCACTGAAAGTTAAAGAGGGAACATAAAATAAAGGAAATTGGTCTCATATGTAGCAAAACCCCTTTTTAAATGTCAGAGTTGAACACCAGAACAGGTTGCCCAGAGAAGCTGTAAAGTCTTTGCCCTTGGAGATGTGGAAGCCCACCTGCAAATGGGCTTGGTCTCCAAAACACTGTGCTGCAGTTGATTCTGCTTTGAGGAAGAAAGTTCATCCCATCCCACCTCAATGAATCTATGCTTTTGTAACAACAGAATAGAATAAATTAGGTTTCTTTAAAAATTATAGTAGCTAATTAATGATGTGAATTTATGTTTACCAAATGAAGTGCAATAGAAGTATTGATACTTTAGCAAGAAGTGGATAGGTGGACAAACCCAACAGCAAAGTTTGCTGTGCCTCTTTCCAAAATGACCGGCCCCACTTATTGTAAAAGAACTATGCAAGCAAGAACTATTTTTAATTTCTCGGTCTAACAATTTGCACAGAGATGTCATCTTACAGTACGTTCAAAGCAATTTTACTACATTTGATGGTGTTATTCAACACTATCTGCAATGGGTTTGCCTTAGCTAAATGAAGAATATGACAGAGCATTGAAATAATCTGACATTCCTCCATCCCATAATGTCTCTATTACAGTTTCTTACCTATTTTTAAGCATTAACTTTTGACCATTTTGTATCTGAACTTCCCCAAGTTTATGCTGGATTATTAAAAAAAGGTTGCTGATTAGCTAAGACAGCAACTGCCTCTTCATGATACATATCTTGATGTCCTTGCCATAAAAATGGGATCCCATTCTAACATAAGAACAAATAAGCAAAGAAAATGCCAACAGTATGATGCCTTCTACATGGGAACGTCCACATCTTTTTAGATTTATTGTCAAACTTCACAGATATGTAGATGGGTAGCTAACAATTAAGCATGATTTGTGGGTGTTCAATATTGCAGAAGAATTATAGGTGGCTGCAATGTGTGAAGATGTCTCTTTAAAGAACATTTACTTATGTTAGATCCATGTAAATCCCCAGAGTGAAGTATATCAAATGTAGACATCTTATGTCAACACAAAGATTTAAAGGAACCAGTATTATTTCTGGTATCCCTAGCAAAATAAAAAGTAATTATAAAGAAGAAAATTAAAACTATCAATGTAATGGAGAATCATCAAAATGACAAGAAGAATATTCCATTGCTTCCAAGAAGGTGCTTCATATTTGGATTAACATACACATTCCCGCTGTGGATGAGCCTTTCCCAATAGCTTTTAACATCTTACTTGACCTACATTTAAAACCAACATTGCAATGCTCATATTCCCATGTTTGCAAATTAATAAAATTCTCCTGCAAGTTTCTAGTCCAATGTCCTTGAAAGCACTTTGGTGATGAAGAAAGCAGTAACCAGCTGCTGCTTCACAGATGCTGAAAAAGCATGGAACAAATGATACTGATTGTAATGATATGTTGCAAAAGCAATAGCAGTGGAGCACTTCTGTTGAAGACAGCCTTCCTGTTAAACAGAAGACCAAGCACAGACTCTTCCTCTTGTTCTGTACAATATGACTGCTACAGATTGCAAATCTCTTAAAAAGCCAACAGGGTTTCTGACTAAAATTGAAAAGAAATTAGAAATCCAGCTAAGGGCCAAACAATATGAGCTGAGACTCCAGTGTTAGTGGAAATTATATAAAGCTTTCAGTTAGCTAGTAGGACATGGGAATTGCAATCAGACAACATCCAAGTACAGATTTCTTAAATTTAAGTTAATTTACTAAAGTTATTTTATTTTCCTTAACTTTTGCTTGATATTCTTTTCTACTGACAGCTACAAATCTTACTTTTCTGTGTCTTAAAAGATATATTAATTTCTCTTAAAACATTAAAACATACAAGGATATTTGATTGAAAACCGGAGGTTTTCTGCTGCCCAGAAAATGCTAGCATCAAAAAACAAATTCCAAAACAAAAAAAAACCCAAAAAACCAAACCACCAAACCAAAAAACCCAGGAAAATACAAATCCAGGTAAGAACAATATAAATACCAATCAAGAATTAATTACACTGTATTTCAGTTTTTCAGTAAAGAAAAAAATGTTCTTACAGACTGTTTGTCTGCCCAGACTAAAAACATAATTTGACATGGTGAAGAATGAAGTCATCCTAAAACCTTGGAGGAAATACAAGATGTTAGCCATTTTAGGAGAACCAAGTAATTTAATCTCTGTGTCAAATTTTACACACTTGGAAATACTAACAGTGACGATAACAATTAACATCTTTTAAAAAGCATTATTTACACTGTCTCCTTTGTGAAGCCTTTCAAAATGTATTACATTTTTATAACAAAGGTAAACATAGAAAGGGTTACTACCTAAGAGAGAGCTCTCTGAAGAATTATATAACAAACTGGGAATGGTGAGTTGTTAACAAACATAGATCTTATATTCTGTAAAAAGGAAAATGAACTTTTGGAATTGATAGAGTGGGTAGGTAAATAATTTTATAGGAGAGAAATTCACTTTCCTTGATGATAGATGACAACAAAGTTTGTACCATCTCTGAACAGTCAAGGGCCATTGGCTAAACTACAAAGAAACACATTTAATAACAAAATGGGAGGGCAAAAAGTGAGAATAAGTGAACACTTATTTCAGACAAACTCAAATACCAAGAACAAAATCATGCCACCAAAGGGCATGTAAAGAATTTATCTGCCTATTTCTTGGGCTCCTAGAACCCTAATACAAGCTACAATTGGAATTTTTCTTTTTTGAATGTATATTTAATGCAGTTGATATTGCACAAACCTGATGGAATCAGCTGCATGACTGAGCAACATCCTCACTGGGTCTAATCTATTCAAGAGGAATCAATCTGATAAGAAGGGAAGAGCAACATTTTCTTAAAAAAAAAAAAATTGAGATTAGTGTCAAACCTGACAGGTTGTCTTTTTAGAACTTATTGGAGTCCAAGATGCCATTATTGTAGTAGTTGAATGCCAAATCAAGAAAAGAACTCATCAATCTTGTTGTGACTGAGTTAAGTCACAGCTGGGGCAGTTTCAATCTCTTAATGCTTAATTCACTGACTCTGACAATAGGTAAAGATCAGGGTGAACCTTTGGGGTAAAACTCTACTCTTCATGAGAGAAACATCACCTCTCTGTGCTGTCTGTGCTTGGTTTTGGATAGGTCAATATTATATGAACCTCCCAAAATTAGATCAGTTTTGGTGGTTCTGCAGGTATATTTCCATTATCACCAAGCCCAAAGGCACTGCCAGAGTTTCTAAAGACCTTGGCAGATGCAGACAGAATCTGAGGCTTGACTTAAAGTCTTTTAACTTTCTTCTGCCTCTTGGTAGCAAGGACTGTACTTGGCTGTCACACTGTACTAGATACCCTTATAAGGTCATTTGACCTTATAATCCTCTTTTCCTGACAATCTTTTTTTTTTTTTTCCATTTGCTGATTGTATATGAGATGCAACAAAACTTCAGTGACCTTAAATAATTTTGCTTCTGTCAGGAAAATTCCACCTTGGTAGCTACATACACCCACCAGCTGAAGGGTTCCAAAGCACGAGCTCCTTCTTGTTGACTTCGCTGTTCACAGGGGGAAGTTGGTTCCTAAATTCTAAAAGGAAAACAGGCTGATTAAAAAAAAAAATGAACTCTGTTTTTCAAACCCATTACCTGCTTTCCATTATTTAATTGGCATTTCCATAGAATTCTTTTTTGCATGTATTATAACTGCAGATCCTGCCTCCTGCCTGGGGACCCAAATTCTCATGCTACCATCCAAAACCAGACCATGAAGTAGAAGCAGCTGGCTCTCAGCAGAAACAAAGAACTGCTCTGACAAAGTCCCACACAGCAACTCTAAAAGAAACTTTCAAAGGTAGGTTTTCTTCCTTATGATGGTCAATTTTAAAATGCTTTCAAATACTTCCCCAACTGCAAGTTCCTTAGTACATTTTCATAAAAATCAAGACTTCAATAACAAAAGTTCACTCATTATATATATACATATATATACATACATACACGATTAATTTTAATTCTTATTGTATCTGGAATTGTTTGCTGCTTCAATAGATTCTTTAAATTTTAAGCCATTTGCTTAGCAAAGGCATTTGCTTATTATGGGCAGACAAGATAGACCTCTAATGCCTGCATCCAAAATTTAAAAAAGGAGGATGCAATGAGTCAAAATTATTAGATAATGCAAAAAACTGAATCTAGTAGTTGGGTCTACATTCTAACTAGAGTTATTTGAATTATTTTGGCACAAAATATGGCTAAATATATTATTTATTATTTTTCATAACTAAGCATTCATCTGGAAAAGAGATATTAATGTCTCTGGCACAAAAAATTCAAAATCTCAGACAATCTTTTCCCTACAATCTTTTTCAGTGTTTTTCCATCACACTGAAGTCCACATAACTGCAAGAAAACAAATATATTATTCTACTAAGTACAAAATAGCCATACTCAGTGCAAATGTCAGCTCTTCTGAGTAGCTCTTTATTGTTAAACATGAAAAAAATTTAGCTCTCAACAAAAAAAAAGGGGGAAAGAAAATAAACCTCTTACTCTCAATTACCAAATTAAATACATTTCTCATCATCATCAAATAAATAAAATGCTCTTTTTTTTTTTTTTTTGCTATCATGCTACCATGACAAATAAAGTTAAGTGATAAGAAGCAAAAAAACAGTCCATGAAAAAAAGTTCTTTCATCACTGAGATCAAGTAGTCTCACACTCATAAGTCACATTTAGAACCTACAAAAAAACTGGTGTGGATTTTCTGTTTCAGCAGCTATTCATCTGAAAAACTCAATATTTTAAGAATGCTTTCTTCTTCCTTAGACTTCTAGTAACTTTCTAGATTTTTGACAGTCATCCAAACTCACCAGTACATAGCAGCAGCAAATAGCTACAGAGACATTCATATCCTTTCTTGTAAAAATAATATATTTAAAAGTCATAGTAACTTCAGTAGGAGTAATTATTTATGCTTCCAAGTTCTGTGAGTTTACTCAAGTTCCAAAGACAGTTTTGGACTATACTTGAGCACTTTTAAACAAGATTTGGAGCCCAGTTTTGATCCAGTCTAAATTTAGATTCAAGCAGCTCTGGCCTACCCAAGCTACACTGATTCAGGCTGATGTAGTAAAGGTTGTGTTTTGGGGGGTTTCCTGTTTTAACAAATTAAAATAGTTTTCAAAAGAAATCAGAACATAAGCATGTTATAAGAGATGTTAGAATTACATGTTTTAAAGTGTTTAGGCTAAGGTAAAAAGGCTGACACATTCCTTATTTCATGCTCTATTTGGCTGCAAGCAAAAGAAGTCTTCAGGAAAAGAAGAACTACCCATGATAGTGTTATGAACACTGGGCAGAATAAGAGTTTGTGAAGTTTAGAGTAAAAAGAACTGAGAGGTTGAAATCAGTGTGGGGGATACCCTTTCAGTTTTTCACAAGACATGAATCTGAAATACATTCATATGTAACAATTTTCAGTAAACAAAACTCTAGATGCAACTTTATCTAGATTCAAGATCCTGAACTATCAGCTGCTAAATCAGGTTCACGTCTATTTATAATTATTATTATATATACTCTATATAATATAAATATTTTATATAAGTATATGTAAATATATATATATATATAAGAAATATATTTATATTGAATATTTCCAATCTAGAAAAAACATTCATAATATATGGGGCTGTTGCATCAATTTCAGGGTAGGATAATCAAAGCTTATAACTTTGCCAAAAGAATTTTTACCTGTAGTTGGCCAAAGTATTGGAACTTACTCAATTTACAAAATCTATATTTCCATGGGATGGACTCTAATTTTTTTTTTATTTGCTCCCTATAAATGAAATCACAGTCTTTCTTCTTCACTTCCAAATTAATGCTTGCTTTCTTTTAAATAATCTCATGTGAAAAACTAGATACATAGTGAACTCTAGGGAAAGACCTGTGTATATCAGAAAGCCGAGGTTACACTTCTCATATTCCCAGTTAAGGCTGCCTAAAAAAGCAAACACTAAGTCAGAAAGGGAGGTATGCCCAGTCTCCTTAAAATGGTACCTTGCCACATGAAGGAACTCAGGGTTAACTGAGGACTAACTTTATTTAGCCACCTAACAGCATTGCCACCATGATCATACCAGTCCATTTAGCGCATTAAAGCAACAGAAAATGGAAAAGTGGACTCTGACACAGCAGCAGCAGAGGCATCCATTGATCCTATTTACACATGACAACTCTGACTTGTAATCCAGCCTAGAGGCAAATGTGCATTTATCACCAACCTAAAGCCATATTCAAGGTATAGGACTGAAATGTGGGGGAAGGCCACAGTTCTGCTGCCTGTGCTGTGTCTGTTCAAGGACAGAGGAAAAGTTTCAGAACTGACTCAGTACCTTTTACCAGCACTAAATTCATATTTGGAAAAAACAAGACATAAAAAGGCAATGACTATAATATGCTAAATGAGAGGCAGTACTCTAGGCCAACTATTATTATTTTTGCCTTCAGGCTGCAATTCTTTATGCCACTAAGCTTCTGGTGACTCACACCACCATATTGTACCAACAATGCTCTCAAAATGCAAATTGCTAATGACTTCTTTTAGCCCAATATAAACCTAGGAAACAAGTGCAATTCAATGCAGTATTTCAAGCAGTGCTGTAAACATCTTTGCACAATAGTTTAAGCTAATGGCACTCAAAGTTTTATCTTATGCCTAAAGCTATTGTCATACTGAATAGCTAAGATATAATCTTTGGAAAAGAGCATTAGCATTCTTTCAAAAGGCACACTGCTTCACAGAGTTAAAATACCTTTTATATACTTGAATGAGTATCAGAAGAACACAGCACAACAAATTCTTTCCCTTTCTAAATAGATTTCTATTATTTTTAAGACTCAACCATTTTAAAGTACTTGCCTTATTGTGAGCAACAATTTCTGGGAAATCAGCCAGAATACCCGATACCTGTTGAACTGGGAATGAACATGAGGAATTAAGAGCTCTGTGTGTAGTTGCAGGACCTTGATGTTGCTATGCTCATGGAGACATGGTATGGTGTTTCATACAGTGTCGAAACAGATGGAAACAGGCTCTTTACAAAGGACAAGCCATGAAGATGAGGCAGTGGAGATGTCCTTTATGTGACAGAACATTTGGAATGCACGGAGGCCACTGAGAGCATTAAAGGGCAGCCCAGTGTGGGTGACCTTACACTGGATGTCTGCTCCAGGCCACCTGGCAAGGAAAAACAAGCACATGAGATCTGCTGACACCTAGAACAAGAACTCTGATCAGGGGTACTATTTTCACTCAGTGAAAAGTAAAAGACATTCCAACAAGACTAAACAGCATGCAGATCACCTCACCCTTAGACCACAGGTGAAAGACTAGCATCCCACTAATTTTCTGCCTTTTCCCCACTATTTTCAGATCAGACAAGGTTAGGTAATGCATTCAGTTTCTATTTAGATACAATGTCACACCACAAGTACATTTCTCAGTGAATAATCTACAGGTGAATAAATTACTTAAGTCTAGTGAGGCACATGTAAAATATGCAGTGCAAATGTGCTCACTTCTCATCAGTTTTTGGAGCCAGACAGATATAAACCTAAGAACTGAACAGGATGGTGGGTGCCAGAGAGAAGTATTTGCTTCCCAGCCTTCTGCTAAATAATAGTGGCTTTTTCAAATCAATGTTAAGTAGAATTACATTAATGCAATTTTTTTCTTTTGAGGGTAAAATTAAATGCCAGTGACAAGAACTACCATTCACCCTCACTCTACTAAATTTCCCTTATTATTTCATAATAATGAAATTATTAAACTGGAATAGAAAAAGACCTGTTATAATTCTGCTGTCAATACCACTGTACTATATTACCTGTCCCAGCCACAAAACAGCAGTTGATGAGCAGATGCACACTGACATTAAAAACCATTTTTAGGGGCCTTGATCGCAATAGAACAGTGTAATCCTTGTAACATGGAGTGTTAACACAGCAGCACTGCTGCAAAAGGCAGGAGTTACCAGAGTTAATCACTGGTTCTACTGTTGCCAGGAGTGTTAGAAATGGGGTTAAGTGTTCTGTTGTTATAAATCCGCTTCACTTTTTATTCTCTAAACAGGATGAAGCAAATGTGATTATTTACAATCTCACTTGCAGCAGTTCTTTGTCACTCCTTTCATAAATAGTATTTCTGCTACTGTAGTTTCTCACTTTCAGAAGCACTTAGCACAAATACAGAAAAAATTCTTAACAAATTATTTTTATGGATGTGTTTACATGTATTTTACATGAAAGATCACACTACAGTAAGTGTTCTAGTTCAAAAAGTGATAATTGTACATCTGTGAATGCTTCAGACAGACCTGATTTTGATTATTTTATTTAGTGCTTAACTAACACTTAAGCTTCTCTTAATAGCTAAATGCAGGCACAGCTCCTCTTTTAAACTTTGCCACTCATAGTTTTAAATCCTACTAATGAATTACTCATTGCCTTATTAGTTTAGAAGGAATAATTCTCCAAACTAATAATATTTTCAAGGACTTTAGATACATTACGTGATAGAAAAATGAACTTCAAAAGAATAAAATCCATTTTATAATTTCCTAGCATTTCTTCTTTACAAATTTATCCCCACGTATCCCTTTTTAACCTTTTAATTCATAATTTTAAAACTATCTTAGTATTTGTAACCTATTTAACTTAAAAATAGGTATTTTATATATGGGCAACTATAAAACCCAGTGTTTCTTCACTAGCCTAAAATTAAAACAACCTAACCCCTATTTTAAGACTTTTGAAAATGAATTTGAAATATGGTAGAATAATGGCAAATTACTAGAACAGATACAGAAACTACACAGAGAATTTACAAGCTTTATTACACATACAGAGAAAAAACCCAAACAAAACTGCCAGAAATTATCAGGAAACCTTAAGACTACAATACTTCTTATAAAAAATGCAAGAATGTTCTATTGAAGAGAACATCTCGATTCTAGGAATAAACAATACACAAGTAGTGGAACATGTTACACTAATGAAAAAATAACAATAGACATTAAGAAAGACTAGGCTGTAGAAGTGAAAGAATGGTTCTTAGCATCTGGAAATATAATTTTGTATGTTGTATGCCAGAAACAAAATCAAATGTAATACCTCTTGCATACCTACCTATGGCAAATGAAAAAACAGCAGAATTCTAGTTATTACTGCTAAAATTTAAAAATATAGCCTCTATTCACTCCAAGGAGTTTTGCCTATATACAAAAAAATACTGGGCTGCAGACACACTCTGAGCTATGTTGTGCATGGACCTAATTGCCTTTGCAGGTATTTCTCTGTTTACAGGACATTTTCCAGTGGGTGAATATGCAGACAGTGCTGCTAAAAGAGGATTGTTGGGCACTGACTGTGCAGTTCAGCTTCTGGCCTTAGTGCAGCTATTGGGACACCTCACCCGACAAATACAGGGACTGCACTAACTGCAAAGGATTGATTTCTCATTAGTTTTGTGAATATCAAGCACCACATGAAAAAGTATGCAACATACTTCATGCTGACCCAAGCTTTATGTGGCAAAATAGAGAAAAAAAAATCTGCATTTACTTTTACTTTTGATGCTAAAAATGATTTGCAAATGAAATCTCCTTCCTAATTGGAAAATCTGCAGGAACAGAAAGCATGCCATTTACCATAGGTGTTTATATGGACCTCTGATTAAACTTTGATTTATCTATCAAAGAAAGCATTGATACCTCACTTATTCCCAAAAGCACAGGGCCATGAACTTCCTGAGTTCAATTCCATGAACTTCCAGACTTATCTTGCATTTTCAACTCAATGTCAATTTGAAAAGCGTATTTCTTTCCTAGGTTCTGCAAACAAAATATCATTAAAGAAGATACAGTTCCAGCACTCTTTATTTTAATTTAAAGACTAACCAGAAATATTAGGGAAAAGCACACCATTTAAAAGCAAGCTGTGTTCATAAGAAAAGTTCATATAAAAATTAAGGAGGACAATTTTTGTGAATGTGAAGAACAAAGCAGCAATGGTCCTCTTTAAACCTACAAAAATAATGTCAGATATGCAGGCACAAAATACTATCAGTAAGTACAGAGAGGTTCTGTTTTCTCAGCATGCAAGGGTCCCATTAAGAAAGGACTTAGAGATGAACAGAAAAAAATTAGCAGAAATTAAAAGAAACACTCTTAGTCAAACAAGAAAAAAATATAAGCACTCTTCTGCAAATAGGACAAAGCATATGATCAGCTTGAAAGGAAAAAAGCTACATTACTTCACAGTAAAGCCTTTCCTCATCAGCAAGGTCTGCAAACCTCTCTAAATCACAAAGTAACCTTACAAGCTCCTGCCTTGATGCTCTCACTCAGCAGCAACTGGCAGAAATGATCTTCTAGGCCTTCCCTTTGGAATCCCCCAAGGACTTGTGCTCTTGTGCCCAGAGTAGTGAACACAACCCTTTCCTACAAACTAGAGTGCTCACAATTACAATCAACACTTACACACTTACCTGGTATCTTACCTGCCTTTTAGAAAAGTGGCCAGCTGTCTCCAAGACCCAATATTGCCAGACACAGGAGATGTAACATAACAAAATTTATTACTGACCTTTGACTGCATTATCTATTTTTGGACGCACTTTGTCAACACTAATGTGCTCAGCATTTGGGGATTCCAATAACTGCTGTTCCTAATTTCATAAACTACATGACATTTCTCCATGTGAATTTCCCCCCCAAACACTCTGACTCTAGCCTGAGTTCTAGTCCATCACATGCCAACAATATTTGTTTATTAAGCCTGTGACATTTTAACATGCAAGATGATATATTTCATTGTCTGACTAAGCTATAAATGTCAGGGCAAAAAACCTCAATGAGACTCATTTTTCAGTCCCAGAATACTCAAAGAAAACTAATGTTATTATGTTTTTTAGTACATGTACTTTTACACAGATGGTTCTACTTTAATGAAAAGCTATTGCTGATCAGTACAAGAAGTATTTTGAATTTATATTTATTTTCTACCTATGAAGTCTTTCAGACTACTACTAATTAAATATTCTGCTGGCTTTTTGACCAAGGAATAGAAGAAAGATGCATTCAGATCTTTTAATTCTTAAAACAATTGTTCTATGGCAAATGGTGTATAGGGAATGCGTTCTATAACCCCACTTATGTATGGTATGGATTTGACATTTGTGAGACCCTAAGACCTCAGCCTCCAACACATGAAATTTCTATATGACAGAGACCTCCTATGTTTGCAAGTTATTGTAAATCTTGGCACAGACACAAAGGTTAGAAAACACTGCATTTTCATTTGCAGACTTAATTAAATGTTTATCATACTTTTCAAAGTAAACCATGAAATACATCATCCACATGAACTTCTTATATTGATATTTTAAACTATAATTCACAATTACTTTTAACATTAATAGCCCCTACTATTTCTCTACCTTTTCACTATTCTAGTTCAATAACTGATGGTCAAATTCTACTGTTCCCTAGAACAGGTATATGTCTAGGTCTAATTGTGAGTTTAACTTCAGTCATCTCTTCTGGTTGATAAAACGCAAACTGATTTGACAAGCTTCATCTCTAAATTATTATAAGAAGAAAGAAGCTAGTGTTTAAAATTGGAAAGATATGTTACTCAGCTTCTCTTGATAATTAAAAACAATTTTTCATTAAGCACTACAGCTCTCACAAAAATATGTAAAGTTAATGACAATACCTAGCAAAATGTAGAGCTTGATTATTTCTAATGAAAAATTATGTAAAGAACTGCAATTAAGTCATCGGAAGCATGATTTTGCATAATCATCATGTGGAAAATACTGCAGGGATTATCTTATTCAATATAATCAATGTCATATGTAACTGTTTAGCTTTTGTACCCATTTTAGGATGCTGATGATAAACAATTTCCTTACCATTCTAGAAATGTTTGACTGTTTATGAAAGAAAACTCGACAACAGGAAAAAATCTAGATGATTGCAACTGACACATTTTCCTAACATAAAAACACTGTTGGTTTTTTGGATTATCTGTGACTTCATCTACAAAAATACTCAAGAGATTATGTAATCAGAAATAATAGTGCAAGGAGAGGGCCAGAAAAGGACTAATACGTAATTGTGCTTGAGCAGCAGCTTACTATCAAAGTACCACAATAATGCTTAAAAACCTTTTTTCCTCTTTCAACTTACATATGCAAGGAGGACATAAACAAAACAGCTTGGCATTGAACCTGGACAATTTAATATCTTAAAAAAAGGTTTTTAACATATTGCCCCATGACTTTGAGAACAAAAATATTCAGTTTATAGACAAAATTACATATTATACATAAATAAGAAATAAAGTCAGATTCAGAAGTTAATTGTGGCATAGTCTTCATACAAAATTGCCCAGAAGCATAGAACTATATCATATAAATTAATTTCTCTTTATTTTCTTTAACTTCTGTTTCTATTCATACTCAACAGCTCCACAGAATGTAATAAATATGAACTTGCTGTACATTCACTAAATATGAAATAAATTTAAAAAACTCTCTTCACCTCTTTCCACCAATGAATATATGGCTAAATGCGTGGCACTGCATTTCCCACTAACAAATATAATGTTTCCACAGTCAAAAGCCTTATGCTACATTTTCTGGAATGTTCTATGGCTTTATTAAATATACTAACATAAAGTATGTTAATGCAATTACATCTTAAAATAAACATGATAAATGTGTATTAATTAGAACCCACAAATAAATACTGAGAAAAGTTAATGGTTAAAACTATTTGTGCAGAAAGTGGTGATAGTGCAAGACAGATTTTTTTACTTGCAAGACAAAGTCAGTTTATCACTTCAGGTTAAAAATACTTATGCTAAATGTTAAACTCAGACATTCATTAAATAAACTAGAATAATTTTCACTATAAAAGATCAGAAATAAAACCAATTCATTCTGATCACTTACAGATAATGTTATTAAACTTGTTTCTACTCACTTTTACACTCTAAAGTGTTTTTGTTGAATATTATAGATTATTTGCTAGATGAAGTAATAAATCAGATAGACAATGCAGGTTTAAATAGATATCTGCTGAAACAGGAGATATAAATGAAAGTTAAACTAATAGCATACTAATGTTTAGGAAAATCTAAATTTAGCAAACATACTCCCCTGTGGTGTAAAAGTTAATTCAGCAATTCTGGATTCCTCTTCTCACCCAGACTATTACATGAGTTTGTCCCAAGCAGAACTCTAATCAGAGCAAAGTTTATTCCTCAGAAATTCAAAGTTGGGATCTTATTTGCCCGGCTCTTTTCTTCCAGGGCCCTGAACACCATTTTATGGTCACTGCAGACAAAGCTATCACAATCTTCATAGCCAGTTCCTAATTTTTGGCACCAAGTCCATTAGAGGAGTGCTCTGCCTCATCAGGCCTTAAGTCAACTTGTGTCAAGTCATCATCACTGCACTCCCAATGTCTCCTGGAATGTGTGTGACTTGCTCTGTTGTCCTTCCAGTAGGAAGAAATTTATAATTTTACATAAAATCCAATCTTAAATCCTGATTGTTCCTTGCCAGAAATTGCCTAACATGTTTATTTAAAATGAATGTTTGCAATTACAGATGGCAACTCTGAACCAACAGGTAGTGGTCACCAAACTTGATTGTGATTGCATATTAGTAATATCTTACAAGTTGTAAACTAGCTCAACTGAATCAAATCTTAGCAGTTCAGAAAAATAGCTAACAGCTGAAGATCCAATATACACCAATATTTATGCAAAAAATTTATAATTATTAGTAGCTCAAGTTTACACATATTTTTACTTTGGTATGGGTAAGCAATGGGTAAATGTAATCTTTCCCTCATGCTTTGGTCAAGAAAAACATTTGTCAAAAATATACATGAGATTTCAAGACTGTAACTACATAAAATATCCCCACATAATTAAGACAATGGTGGGGTGGGGTTTTCCCCCCTCAATAGTCCCATTATTTTGAAGGGCTAGTTGGTTTGCAGTGTGATACTGTAGACAAGTCTTCAATACATGCCAAGGAACATTCAGATCCTAAGTACAACAACACTGGCAAATCACAATAGATCTAGAAGGTTCCATGCAAAGTAGCAAGAAGTCTTCTGGCTAAAACTGTAACCCTCATTAATTCTTTGCATACATGTAGCACTTCCACCTATAAAAATCATCATCTTGCATGGAACTATCATAAGTACTCAGCTGCCTCATACTGGTAGGTAGAGCATAAAGGGCAGCAACCCTTGCTCACTTTATCACCCACAACTCAATGTCCACAGCAGGCAGTGCCAGCAGAAGTGAGAACAGAGTATGATATGGGAAGTGTGCTGATAATATGTCAGAGGATCAGTCATGCTGTCAGCAAATGATTTTTCTTTGAACATGAATCAATGTGGATGCAAGGATGAATGGCAGACAGCATCCACCAAAATGCTGAGACAGAATAATTTCAGCTGCAAATAATACTTCTAACCAAAACCTAGCTACAAAATGAATGACCAAGATGAAGTCCTTGAAGTCAAAGTTTGGAAAAGGTCATTGTAGCACTACACTTATCAAAGAAGGCAGCTTTTTGTCGTCATCTTCTTGCAGAAGTTCCATACCTTCTCAGTGAATTCTCATGTGCTGCTCCTCATAGCACTGACGACTTCTTCACAGCACAGCTAACAAACTCCATCTCTCTTCACAGCACAACCAACAAACTGCAAACCTCTCCTCACCCAGCTAACCCACTCTTTTGTAGCACTCACCATTATTGGACACAGCTGTGGCCTGTTAAGGGCAGGCCTGTTCCTAATCTTTGGTGATTAGCACAGCAGCAACTCCTCAGGTGTGAGATTGCCTTCTGCACTATCTTTAATTTCTTTCATTCTATCCCTCCACAGTTCTTGTTGATTACCTTTGGGAAAATAACACTTAATATTCGAGATATGGGGCATGTAAAACAAGTGCTAAACATAGGGATATCCTAGTCTAACCATTTTAATTTTTTGCTTGGAAATAACTGAGTCTTGTAAAATACGAAACTCTGGCTAAGGTAAACCTTTCACGATCCTATATCAATGCAAATACTGATTGATATTTCACTGACAGCAGTGCTATCTTCCATAAAAGACATCTCTGATTAAAACAGAGCACCAGATCATAGTTAGAAGAGGATAATTTAAAGTAGGCTGATTTTGCTTCTAATTAAATAACATCTGGTGTAATTCTTTACCTTGTGGCATTGTTCTTTGTAGACCTTGATGCTCATCTGTCCAGTGGACTGCTGCCATGGCTAGCAGTCCTGGCACCAGTGTACACAGACTTGTTCAAAGCCTGCAGAAAGGCTAGATAACAACAATCCACCCATCTGGATTGTCAACACCAAAGAAGCTGACATCTGCCAGAGTAATTTGGCTGACTCCAACAGGCCCTCATTTATGGGAATTACCAGGCATGCTGGCATAGAGCGACATGGTATGTCCAGAAACTTAGTTGATTTCTCCTGGACAGCTTCCATCAGAATCTCCAGTATGACTGCCATTCTGTGCAGGAACTCTTGAGAGCTTTTATAAGTATCTGGCTGTACTTTTGAGTATCAGTGGTAGCACAGTCTCTTCTGCAGACAAAGGTAATACACAGTAGAAACTGTATGATTAACAGCCTGCAATTCCTCTTCCTCAGAGCCTGCGAGACAGATGTTTCAATCATACACAAAGTTCACATACTTGGGATGAAAAAGACATGACTGGAATTGATATAACAGAAGCAGGTACAATTTGGTTAGATTGTTAGCATAGATAATAAAGAAAATACGTTCAAGGATACGAGAGTCACTAAATCATAACGTGACTCCCAGTCCTTGGATAACAACCACAAGCATTGCAACAATTAAGGGAACACACATACTGTCCCATTGTCCTCACCATTGTGCTAATGCCATATGAATGGCAGGAGTAGCATCAAACAATGGTTTCGCTTGGAAAGGACCTCAAAGATTACCTGGTTCCAACCCCTTGTTGCTAGAGTAAACAGTAAAGAGCCAAAATCACAGACTGGTAGGGCACACCAGAGAGAGAATACCTGGTGGGTCCTTGTAGGTTTTAAATTTTACTTCATAATAACAGAATTAAAAAATAACTGATTCTTTTTGCAGAATTCATGAGGAGAAACCCAGACCCACACCTTAGGTATGTGGCCCAGCTTACCATGTGAAAATAGAGCACTTCTGTGTGTAAACACCTCTGACTTCTGTGTTTATTTAAGGAATATCTCACAAAATAGCATATCTCAAAAATGTACCTGACATCCAAAACAGTATAAAAATATTTCATGGACTCATAATGCAGCATTATTATTCCATAACTACCAAGATTCCAAACAACTGATGTTTATACTCTGTCATAAGAAAAAAGCATTAGTAGAAAAAATTCAGATGAAAATGCAATTGTGTTTAAATGAGACTGAAATGTAAAAATAAAAATAAACAAAAACAAAGAACTATACTTAAACAAAAAATTTGACATTTTTGGTAAAAAAAAAAAACCCAGGTGAAAACCAGTAAATGATTTTGATTTTGATGAAGTGCCAATTTACTGAACAATTGCTCTGCTAAAAAGAAATAGAGTAGAGTTGGATTCATTCCGCTTTCTACATGAGAGCTGCATCTTATCACACAAACTGACTCAGAGGATCCAGCTCAGTAAGAGAACCTGGACTGACATGTATAGGACACAGCTACATCAATAGGATTCATGGATAATAGGAACAACATTGATAGCAGCATTCATTTACCTTACCCAGACCCCTTTCAGATAATAGCAAAGAGAAGAACTGCTGCTCTGCTCCTCTGAAACACCAGCTGTGGTCAGTCTTACCATCACTGTGTACCAGCAAGAGCATTCACTGCTCTTTAAGGGGCTTAATCCAACAATGGTTCCTGCACCATTGGTAAAGAGCTGACAATAATCAACATTCCTAAAAAAGTTTTCCTGCCTTCATGTCAGTTATGCAAAATAAATTACTCCCCTCAGCACTATCAAAACCATATGAACAGTAATGGTGAAGTGTAGAAATTACAGGAATTTTAGCAGGCTTGCACTGGATAGCCAGCTTCAAAGCCTCTCACAGACATCCTGTGCTCAAATGAAGCTCAAAATTGCAGTTGCACCTCCTGCTTTTTCCTGTATTTTTTTCTTGGCTGAAATCCTCTCATATGCCTGCAAAGCAAAGGGGCCCAGTCTTTTTTATCCTCTTTATTGTCCTCATAAGGAAGTTCCTGCTGTTGGTTACAGAATAATTGAGTGTGCCTTGTTTTTACATGAAAACAGAATATTTCACTATCACCACTGGTTTTTTCTTAATTAAGAAACTACTATGGCTTGAGCAATCTCCCTCTTTTCCTCTTTCCACTTCATTGATTAATTGGGCACCCTTAATAGACTTACACATGGATTGCTTTGCAAAAGGTTCTTGAGAAGAAGAAACTTAGGGAGGCAGGGATATATTTCGGGGGGGTTAATTTGTTTTTAAACAGTGAATCAGTTAATTCTAAATGTAGTTTATTGGCAAATCTTTCCTACAAGAACAGACCATTTTATATAATAGAAATAATTCTAAAAAAGGCCAGACACAGTGACCAATATGTTTATCCCTAACTTTGCTAGAAGAAACTATGCATAAATTGTTCTCTGCTGATGCTGCACAACTCCTTAAGAAATACTCACATTTTTATGTACTTGCTTCAAATGAAATTCAGAAATGCCTTTCAAAACAAGCAACAGAAAATATTTTTAAAGTCTCTCCAACTGTGAAATTAATTTGTAACGCAAACAAATGTAACATTTCATTCTATAAATACACAGACTGGAATTCAACAGAGGGCTGAAATGGATACCTCGGATCTTGGGCAGAAATTTGGTAAAAATAATTTAGTTTGTGGGGTTTCACCCCCACCCTTTTCTTGTACATTCTCCTGACACATTTATAGAAGATGACTTTTAGGTTCTCCAAATATTTAGAGCTGTGCTACTGCACAAGTCCAGAGCTGATCTCTCATTGCAGCATTGTGCCTATTTCATGCTAAATCAATTCACTGATTCCAGGTGACTACCAATTCAGCAGGAGGAACAACAAAACAGTGCTAAGCAAGAGTCTTAATTTCCTACAGTCAATAATGAAGTGTGCTAATTACCTCTTATCTGCCCTGTGAACTGCTGACACGCTCTGTCCATTTTTAGCACAGAGAATCTCCACTTTAACACCTGCTTGTTTGGTTTGGTGGGAAGGGTTTGGAACTAAAACACTGAGGTATTTAGATAGAACACACAAGAAGGGATTAGTATTTCCACAAATCAGACTAAAATACAGCTGTTTGTATAAAATGTGCAAGATCCAAACTAAAAATAAAACAAAAAAATCACCTTTTAAAATCAGAAGTAGTAAGCCACTGGGCAAATTAACATTGACCAATTGGTTTTGTGCTATTTTAAGATTGACTAAAATGATTTATTAAGGTGACTTAAATAGTATCTCCTGTATTGTGAAGTTTTTCAATTCTGATAATAGAAAATAATTGAATTTATACAATACATACTGCTGCATTTATTCTTCACTCAATAGGATTAGGAAATAGGAATTGAGCACTTGTACACAGCAATTACAGCAGTTACAAGACCAAATGAAACTACTCCAATTGTTTTGTAACCCATTCCTAGAATTCAAAATGAGTACAGAGAAAGTCCAGATATGTTATCATCTAGATTTTATTTACTTATATATACACCACATGAGATTTCTGATGTTAAGAGTTCATATTTTGTTGTAACAAAGTAGAAGCAAGAAGAATTTCTCAAAGTAATGGTTATTGTTCTGAAAGCACTACTGGGTTAATAATACTATTTATAACTTTAAGTCAAAATAATGGCAAAACACAAAACGATGCATTAAAACATTTTAGATTTTTACTAAAATTCTAGTTGCAGGAGGAATAAATAAAAATGTAGATGTCAGAGTGCTAGGATTTCCAAGGCATTATGAAGAGCTGTACACAACACACGCATTGCACATCTGCAGGTGTACAAATGTTTTCTGCTTGTTCAGAGCAGTTGATAAGTCATTGAATCTACAGACACGTGCTCTGCATTTCTTGGCAGCCTAGTTAGAAGCTTCTACTCATTATCACTCACAATCACCTTGGATCTTCAACAAACCTTAAAAATTATCAACTACTTCAAGAAGCAGTAGAAGATCCTGGGGCAAGTACCATAATTTTGCCCCGACAAACATATTCCTTCACTGACATCAGCTTGTGTCTCATAGTAGAAAACTAGCCAGATGCTGTAGACAGACAAACTGAATGATCCAGGTCAGCTGTGTTTTGTATTAAATGATAGAAGCATTAAAAAGTGAGCCTTGTGTGAGAAGCTGCACACCTGGGGGTGCCAGAGCTCCAGAGAAGCAGAAGCTCCTGCCCCCTACTCCAATTACTGGGTTGATAGCTTGTTTTCCAACTCTTAGACCAACATATGAAAAAGAACAGCTTTCTGCCACCACAGCTCCAGAGCACTCCTGTTCTGTCGAGGCTGAGCTAAATGAAAAGTACCTGCAAGAGAGCATATATGGCTTTTGCTTTATTAATTGAACAAAACTGTACAAATACTTAATGTGAGGGAAAAATAAAAATTATTGGATGATATGTATTAAACCCTGTACAATCAACTCTCAAATTTGTCTCCTCTGTAGACAGGCAGTTAAAGTCAAAGGAAAGAAAACACTTCATTAGCCAAAGGCAAGTACAGGCTCTACAGCAAGGAAATGAAAATAATGAGAAGCAACAATTCTGTTTTTGAGAGATGCTTTGCCCAGAAATGCACTTTTCTCATTTGGAGAAAGAGAGGACACCAAAAATGCTTTAGTCAAAATCTGCTTAGTCCAGCATGACATATTTTCCCATGAAATGTCTTATCAAGAAGTTACTTTGGCAAGGCAGGTGGTTTTCCAGGAAGTTCAGCAGGGAACAGGGGCCAATTTCCTGGAGCTTGGCCTTGAATAGCAGCATGGTCCCCTGCACTAAGCTAAAGGATGAAACATGAAGCACTAGCTAAGAGGCACACGGCCAATGGATGTGTGGTTTCTGTCACCAACACTAACAGATTAGCTAAATTTCAGCCGGCCCTATTTGCTTTCCAGATAAGGCAGAAAACCCCAAGCCAAACAAAAACAGCCAACAATAACAACAAAAATCAGCCCCACACAACAACAATGCAACAGTAGTGTGCAGAAATGCTTATATTTTCTTCCACAAGGTAAAAAATACATTTCAAAGAAATTTTAAATGAAAAACAGAAGTTTTCTTTCTACATTCTTAGCATATTTGACTATGTTATATTTGTAGCAGAGAAAGGTCCACTTTCAGTAAGAAAACACAAACATAGTTAATTAGGTACTAACAAATATTTCTAGCCATTAGCTCTTTGGTATAATGCAACCTGACATAACAGACATCAGAACACAAATTAATTACTTCAGATTTAACATGGTAGCAGTCTAAGACATTCTCAACTTTCCAGAATTTCAGCTCTTTTGTGAATCCAGATTCACAACTGTGATGCATCACACCGCAATCCCTCTTATGTAGATTAGTTACTCTTCTTAAATTGCCTTAACCAGAGGTAAGGCTTTATAAACAACTCAAATGGACATCACTTTTCCTGTGAACTTTGCTGTGTTGATCCACCAAAAGAAACTAATCTCTTCTAAAAACATACAAAGAAACAAATTAGGTATGACAAAGAAATGTTTTAGTGCTAAACAGATGGGATTAGAAGGATTATAGAAAAGGTTACTCCTTGATATGAGTCATTTTAAAAGCATGAACTCATCAGCCTTTGAAGTAGTTTCCATTCAACCTGTAAAATATATAAAGTGTGCCATTCCAGAAATGGAAAACACAATTATTTACCACTGGAAAAGATTTCTTAGAATTTGAGAAGTGCCAAACCTTTATGCAAGCATTAAATGACTAAAAAATGTGCATCTCATCATATCTCCTAATTCTTTCCTTTCTCTCTCTTTTTTCTCAAGGTTGTCTGCTCTCAGTTTCAAAGTCTCTGCAAGAGGTAGAAGATGAAGATATGTTGCTTGCTGCATTAAATCTAGGAAAAACTCTACAAAATGGAGATAAAAGTATGAACAGAGGAGTTATACCTTTGCTGAAGTACTACAAGACTGAAGACAGCAGTGTTTTCAATGATAAGAATGCTGGAAACACAAAGTCTTTGGTGAGTTTTCAGTTTTAAATTTTGGCTTAATTGTAAAATTGAAATTCATTTATATCCCTTTAGAAAACAAGTGCAACACTTTAAAGCAATAACCAGGTAAATATATAAAAACACCAGTTCAACATAACATAGTCAAGAAAGAAAATACAACTCTATATATCTAATGCCAAGATTCTAAATGTGTAACTTGGAGAGTTGAATTAAATCTGATTTTCACAGACAGTAGCCAAAACTTGGAGGATGGGGGTTGGGGTGAGGGGGATGAGAAGAAACCTATATTTATATTTGATGATGTCCCTATATGTAGCAACAGGTTTTTAACTTTGCCAAGCATGGAACTCATTTAATTATGTCCATTACACCATTTTGGCCAAGGATGCAATACAGGTCATAACTATTAAGGTATGATTTTGAAACATAAAATAATTGCACTGTTGGAATACAAAGAACAAAATGTGATACAACTGACTTTAAATTAAGATAAACCTCTTGTCTTCCCACAAAACAGGACAGAGGTTCCAGGCATGATTTCTTCAATCATGTTATGCCAATCAACTTAGGTGGAAAGCAACTACCTTATCCTGCACTGAAGGGAGCCATGACTTTTCCAGCTGACACTGAAATTCAAAATATTGAGTCAATACAGGAAAGAGAGACCACAGATGAAGAAAATTCAGCTAAATTACCTATTGGAAGAAGAGATTTTGACAGTAAATATATTTTATTTTTGCACAGAAAATTATTTCATTTTGGTAAAGTACACTGCAATGTCAATATAGCAATTTGTTAAATGTTCATTTAGAGACTACATGACTGTTATGATTTGGTGCACAGGGGAGGGAGCATTTGTTAAATTAATATTTCCAGAAGCCATAAGAATTCTGGTTCTTTGATGATTTAAATTTTCAAGCTCTTTTTCTCTCCTGCAGTCCTCAGGTGTATGCTGGGAAGAGTCTATCGACCTTGTTGGCAAGTGTGAAAACTACTTATCTCCACCACCTTCTCTGAAGATTAAACATTTTATTCTGAATTTAATGTAATTTGAAGTTACTGAGTGTTAGTGTAACTGTACATACACATCCAAACTTAATTTCCCATTGCATTGTAGAGGAATACATAATTCATTACCAAAAATAACAGTGTAATTATTAACAATGTACTGTTATTAAAAAATAAAATACTTCAGCATAATCCAGACTTGTAAGTAACTGTCTACTATAATACACAAGCTACTTTCAATTATTTACATCTGAAAGGAAGTAATTCATAAATTTAATCTCTTTTCTTGCAAAATTTTACAACTATCAAGACCCCATGTATGTGAAAACAAAAACTTAGAGCTGAAAAAAGCGAGTTAATTTTGCCTGACCAGCAATCAACTTATTCTTACTTGCACTTTTGGTCTGTTTTCTTTTTCCACCAATTTTGCTGTCCAATTCCTTCTTAGAGCTGCTTGAAGTCTTAAGTCTTTTAGTATTTTTTTGCAAAGATGGTTCACTTTCCTTGTCACAGATTATTTTGTCATTATTCAAATCCATCTGTTCATTCTCAGAGTTCTTGTTCCTTGGCTGACAACTCAGCTTTCCCATCTCTGTATAACTTCTAGTCTGGTGAACACTTTCAGAAATAGTTCCAAGCCCTGGTACATCAAGACAGGAATTTGGACCTTCTGTCATGTAAGAATATCAAAAACATATGTGAGGAAATAAAAAGTTACCTGGGAACACACATCCTTTTTCTATAAGGACTGCCATGTTATTTTTTTTTAATCAAAAATAATGTATTACCAATAAAACAAAGCTATGCTTGTCGCTGCTATTAAATCTGCTATGTGCTCATAAGTGCATTGCCAATTTAAAATTACATTGCTCAAAAACATGTAAGAACTAACTTAGGGAAGTGGATTTATAACTTTAAGATATTGGAAGAGAGGGTTAAAGGGCATAAAAATTTTATATATTATAAAGTTTGTACTGCAGTAAAACAAATTTCCCCCCCTTTTAATGGCAAAAATATAAATTGCACATGGCTTACTTTTGTAGAATAAGAACAGATATGTCATATATGCAACATATATCACATTTTTACTGCAAGATAGCATCAACACACTTTTCAAACATTTATATTTTCAAAGAATTGGCACTACAATTTTATTGCAAAAAGATTTAACTGGCACATGAAACATGGAGAACAATGAGACATTTTTGTTCCTTTTCTTGAAAATATTTGAGTTATACTAAAGGCTTTTTGGATAGCATTTAAAGTATTACCCATCACATTTATTCATTCAATCCTACCACAGCTTACCTGTGGGCTTTCCAGCTTTTAAATGTTGCTTTGGTATGGGATGTTTGCAGGTTGGAATTGCATGGGAATGCTGGCCACTCATTTCACTCAAATCATTTTTATATGTACAGGCAAACTGGGATTTAATTGAAGATTGCTTCATCTGCAAATACCAATCTGCTATTAGCTTCTATATTTTAAAAAAGTGAAAGACAACACCAGCAAGACTTGTATAATAATGAGCTTTACCATTCTTTTCACATAAAATACCAGAAAAATGGATACGTTCACATTAAAAAGGAAAATAAGATATTAATTTACAAAGCATAAGGGCTTTCAAGAATAATCATTTATTATTCTATTAAAAGTACTAAAATAATTCCAAACTATGTTTTCAGCTCATTCAGAAAGGTATACATTAACTCTTAGATCTTCAAACTAAGCCACTTCACCATTGAATGCCAATGTCTAACTCCTCATTTGCCAAAACATGCCCATTTAGTTCAAGTCCCAGGTAAAATTTCCTCAGCTTATTCTTAAGTTACAGCTCCACATCAGCTAAGAATTTTGGGTCAAGCATTGTACTTTCTGTACAATTGACCATAAATGGTATAGGTTCTGCAAGAAAAATTCTACCCTCACTTCCATTTGAAAGTCCACTGGATTATATAGATTATATTGAAAAACATAGCACAGAGCAGATAACTACAGTACAATTGGATTTTTAGCTAATAATTGCATCACAACAGCACAGGCAAATTTAAATTCATTTGAGCTGAACAAGTGCTTCAGTAAAAGCATCAGAGAAAAGAACAAGTAATAAGCACTGTTACAAAATAAATATTACTACATAAATAGATAGCAGGAGTGATTTGTTGAATAAGAGGTTTACAGACAATTTTCTGATTAAAAGGTTTGCATTATGCAAGTCTACTTTTCTTCTTAGCACAAGCAAGATTAAACCTGCAGTTCAGATTTGACCCTTAGAGATACACTTTTCTTCTAATTTAAATTCTCAGATTTAGACAGAAAGAAAGATAATAATGTTGCCAGAAACATCCTTTCCCAGAGGAAGTCATCCACAAAATTCAGTCGCAATTGATGCCACTTTGATCAGATCCTGCTTTCCTACATATAGGGTAACAGACTGGAGATTATCACTGAGAAGCAACCTAGATATCTACTCATGGTACTGCTATTGGCCAAGTGAATACACTGAGTATTTGGAAAAAAAAAAAAAACACATTCATTTAAAGAAACAGTTGTTCTTTCTGGTTCAATAAGGCTGGACATAGATAGTTTTAATTTAGTCCTCAGTATTCCCTTCAAGAGTCAAAAACAACAAGTCTTCTCTGCTGACTATCACTGCAATTTGTTTGGGCCACATAACAGACTGGGAAAGAAAAGGAGATTTAACAGGGCAAGCTAGCAAGCCTGACTCTCAAAAACTCAGATCTCTTTCTAGAGTTAATCTTCTTTGTATTTTAAAATATTTACCACAAAATAAGACTACATACAGAGATATTTACAAGGTTCATATGCTTCAAGATTATGCCTCAGCTCACTGACTGTAAGTAGAATTATAGAATATGCTGAGTTGGGAGGGACCCACAACAACCATCAAGTCCAGCTCCTGGCCCTGCACAGGACACCCCAAGAATGACACTACGTGCCAGAGAGCATTGTCCAAACACTTGAATTCTGTCAGGCTTGGTAGTGCAACCATTACCCTAGTGAGCCTGTTCCAGTGCCCAATCAACATTCAGGTGAACATCTTTTTCCTGATATCCAACCTAAGCCCCTCAAAAAGCTTCAAGGCATTCCCTTGTGTCCTATTGCTGGCCACTTGAGAGTAGAGATCAGTCTGCACCTCCTCTTCCTCTTGTGAGGAAGCTCTAGACTGTATATGTCATTATTTTCTTTTCAGAAAGTGTTTTGAAGGATAGAGCAGCTGTCTAATTTAAATTTAGTGACCATCATATTGTACAATTACAATATTAAGGAGATACAGGACTTGCATTTCTTCTCAGATCCAGGTTACTGTAATATTAATGAAAAATATTTTCCAGTACTTGTATGTTTTTGAAAAAACTTCATCATAGCCCTTTACAAATTCCTCAATTCTGAATTACTGTTAAGTAAATGACACACATAAAAATTATACAACTTGAATGGCTTTCTATCACATTCATATTGCAAGAAGCAAATAAACTACAATTTTGCAAAGTTGATTAATCTATAATAAATACAGCATGAAGAACATAAAATTTGAGCAAGAAAGTCTGACAGTTACCATTCTATAACCAGCAATTTTTTTTTAAAAACAGCATTTCTTTTTACCACGCCCATCTCTCACTTCACTAATTCAGTTTGTAGGGATAAAATATGTGGAGTCAACAGACAGAAGTCAAGCTCAAACACTGGAAAACTCACAACATAAACCCATCTGTGTTTCAACTTCACTGAAGCTTGAAATATGTCTATTGCATCACATACCAGTCAGGCATTTGCAAACAGGACACACAAAGCTCTACCAAATCAGACTGGATGCTAGAACTAATCCAGAGGGTGCATATAGAGTGTAAGACACCTTTGTTGAAGTAGTCAAACTTCTCAAATAGTCTAGGAACATATATTCACTAGTATAAAGAACTGTGCTACAGTTCCATACTGTATTACATTGGTTGAAGTAGCAATAAGCACGTTTTAACAGCCTGAAGGCAGCAGAAAGGAGCACAAGTCTAGCATTGAATTACCAAGTAGAGCTTCCCTGGAATGTTTTTAAGAAGAAAGATCAACCTAAAATTTACTTGAAGCACACAATGAAACCTATCAACAGCTTGAAAAAGCTCACAGAAAAAAAGCTCTTAGAGTTCTTGTATATTAAATTCCCTAAAACTCACTACTTTAAGAGCACCACTCCAACGACCCACAGCTCTGGGAGAGAAAAAATGTTGGGAGATCAGTTTGCTGCACACAAATGGCACACAATAAACTCAGCCTTACTATTCCTTCTCCTCTTCACAAGCAAGTCAGATGTTGCTCTTATCCCCATAAAAAGAAAAGTTCTGCTGCATTTCAGAAAAAAAGGTTCACTGTTACCCTTCTTCAGCTGGGAGAAAGAAGAATAGAATTTACAACTGTTTCAGCACAGGTAGGCCAATTAGAAATCCTAATAAGCAGATAAAGCAGTACATTCTCCCACCTTAACATCTGTATCTAGAGAAAGCTTTCAGTTGTTCAAGATGCCCATATAAAACATTTGCTTTTATGTGAAATATTAATGGTGAATGCTCTATTTATTTCTAAAAGTTAGATTATAATCTGTTCCAGATCTCCTTCCAGCATCTGCATACAGACAGTACTGCCAATATTTAGTCACTAAGAATGTTGAGATTTGGTTTTTATGCACTGGAACGGCATAATAGAATTTGAAAACCTACATCAGTAACAACAAACACATGTTTTTATTTTCTAGCCAAACAACTAGAGTACTATTTGGAAGGGAAAAAGAGATAAAAAGAAAATTTATTTTCTCCATCCTTACCCTTGTCCTTTGAGAAAAAGATATTCAAGGTAACTTGAAAGAGGAAGTTGAAAAAGGGAAAGGAGTAAAAAAGGACAAGTAACAAAATAATAAATTATATCTTTGCCAAACAAAGGTATATTACTAAAAAATATCCTGGATATCTCAGGTAGTAGAAAGCTTTTATTGTTCTGCAACAATCTATTTTTTTTAGCACAATATTGTACCAGCCTTTTGCTATCCCAAAATAACCTGCTACTGTTTTGAGAACATAACCCCAAATCACCTAATTATTGGCTTTCAAACAAAACTCACAGCTATGGATACTAAACAAAGTAGTTTAGGGGTCTTGTAGAAATGAAAGTGGTATTTTCTACACAAATGTGGTTTATCAACTGACACCATTCTTTCCTCAGATTTTGTGCTGAACATGTAACCTTTTCATTCTATTTACTTCCCTCCTCTACTAAACTACCAATCAACTTTGCTGTTCTCCATAATTATATTGCATTTAGGAAACAAACATTTCTTGCAACAATAGATGAGACTACTACGTGAAGATTGTTTTCTCTATTACTATGACTCTTCTGCTCACAATTACAGTGGGCATACAGGAAAACTCTTGATAACTTCCTGTTAATAGTTTTCCAAGTCACAGTTTATTTGTACTGGAATCACAAATAGGCAAAACAATTCTCTCAAGTAACAGCATTTAGAGAACTAAGCTATGAAAAATAACAGCAGTGCATGAAGCTAGATATTAAGTCATTTTATAGAGACATGAAAAAGTCACACGAGAAAAGCAAACCAAGATTTTTGCTTTTTTCTTGGAAGGATTTCTGTACACAGTAAAATTACAATGAACTTCAAGCATGCCAAGATTTGTTAGAGTTCTTAAGCCACAAATTCTTCTTAAAACTAGATCTGCAGCTATGTTCCCAACTGGAGGGAAATAGTGCCTCATATAGGAAAGGTTGTCTCCGGTTACATTAAGAAAAAAACCACACCAAACTACTGAAAGTCCTTGCAGCTGTTTCAGGCTAAGTCTGCTAACAGTGCAGCAGGCTTTCTAAAACAATATATCAAAAGGCCAAAACAATCTTAACTTTGCAAAAAAAGATCTGTTACACTCTCATATATTGCATGCTTACAGCCTAATAACTTTGATTCTTCAGTTTTTAGTTCTGAAGTTCTCAGTTCCACTCAATCCCATTAGTTCAGGAACAGATTTCACCTACAACTTGAAGATCTCAATATTTTGCAGTGCAGAACACAAACAAAAATCTTATTATGCAACTTTTTTTGTCCTAAATTGCTCCTCAGGCTAAACAAAGCAGGTTATTGTAACAGCCTGTTCATTCCCCTCTCACACCACTAAGCAGAGCTTTAATAACCCATAGAAATCTACAAAATAACTAGTCACTTACAGGGTTTCTACTCATTTCACATAAACAGAAATATGAGTCAAAAAAGCAGACATAAGGCTGGATGAATCCTTTTCAGATAAAACAATTCTCTCCTGTCCAATTAGGCTGCTTATGTATTTCAGTAAAGCAGACAAGTGACATAACAAGGACAGCTGACAAGAGACATAACTCAATACATGTTCCACAGACCTTTCTGAATTAGAGACTCCTTCTACAAAACACCTTTCACCAGTGACACTTCACTGAAACAACAGATAAACTAGAAACTAAATTGGCTCCCAAAGGAAAAACCAAGTTTCATATTCTTATTCTTACCTACTTCTGCTAGAGGAAATGAAACAATGCAACATGCTTGTTCCCCAGACTTCCTTCTCATCAAGCAATAAGAGCAACAGCTTTGCTTCCGAACAAATGCCAATACAGTTGGGTGATATTTCTGTGTTTCTTCCAGTATTTAATGAGGATTGAAAGACGAAAAATATTTCTTTGTCATTCACTGTTGCCAGGAATTTGTTTTGGCACAATGGAAACATCCACAAGATTTATTTTATTTCTGAACACCATTTCCAGTTCATAGCTACCTGTTTATTTTATCCACTCTTCTTATTTTTAGATACTAAAACACATAGTGATGATGTGCCCTAGGTCTAAATATTATCAGTCTGCATTCCTCTATATAATTCCACAGAAGTTGAGAACTCAGATCCTCTTAAGAAAAGAGGAGAAAACAACTTTTTATCTCTTGCTTCTTTAAAATTTTATTTTTAATTAAGGTGTTTCTCTTTTTTCTTTCTTCATTTAGATATAGGGACTGAGCAAACAACCAAACTAAACACCACTACTCTGTTTTTCTTCCCTTCTCAAATGTCATGGAAAAGGTAACTTTTATGGGATAAGTCCTAATGAGACATCCTAAACTTATAATGTAGACTAACCACCTAACACCCATCAGAGGCAGCATGGTAAAAAGGCACTTAAGACAGTCTTTTGGAACTAAAGTTACTATCACATACATGGCAAAAGAAACCTCTCTGAAGGATCACAGATATTGAGAAGAAACATTGTATTGCTACTCCCTTACTTAAAAAAAAATCTAGTATCTCCTGAATCAATTACTAGCACTATGCATAACAAAATTTGTAACTGTGAATTTTACAAGCAACCTGTACACATTTCAAGATGTTTGCATGGAATAATAACAGAGACTGACACCCAGTGTAAGATGGTAAATATTACTACAGCACCTGAGATCTACAGCTTTTGAGAAGGAATTCTCTCTGCTATGTGCTCTACAGAAAGGACAGAGTAAAATTTACTTCTACCAAGAGACATTACAATCCTAGACAAGAAATATATGGATTCACAGCAAAAGGAACTGAAATTAGTCACTGTAATGGGCATTTATCTCAACAAAAAGCATGACTAAGATGTGGGGAGAGGTTGATTTAAAGTTACTGAAAGAGGTTTGAAAGGAGTATAATGAGTTCTGCAGATATCTATAGGAAATCCCTTCAGCATTAAGCAACAGTATAAAAGTTAAAAGGGTTCAGCTGAAAATTAACAAATGAACAACAAAGACTGGTACTGCAGGCTGAATGTAAGCAAGGGCAGACCAAAGCAAGAAACCAAATAATGAATGGATTCATACAGCTTATATGTACCACAATTTAAAGGAACAGACTGAGATGGAAACAATAGGATGGCATCTAGTGTCTAATCACTTTGATAACAATCTTTTGAACAGTAATCTCAGTGAAGAAACGTGGGCTAAAGTTGCAACTATCAAGGCCAAGAAAAACATACAGCAGCACATCAAAAAGTAAAACCAACACCTAGTGAATTACACTTGAGTAGATATAGAAAAAAATATTCCAGAAATGCCATGGAATGAAAATAAAGCATGTAGAATATTTTCTTCAGTATTACACAAATACACCAGGAAAGACAGACCTACCACCTCAAGATCAAGAGCTGGGCATCCACAGGATAGTGTAGAATTAACAGAAGACAGCAATTTTGGCAAGAGGGACACTTAGGTCACTCAATCTGCGAATTGGTGACAGTTGAAGTTTTGTTTGTAGATGTATGCAGCCACAAAGAAGGTACAGAAAGAGAAAAGAAGAGAAAGATATGGACTTAGAATATGGAGAAGTAGAAACATGCAAAAGAAACTGCAGAAGTTGTTAGAGACGTAGAGAGAAAAAAATAAAACGAAATATCAACATTTTAAGAAAGAAGTAGGATTTGATATGAGAGGGTGGAAATCAAAATGGATGGCAGAGAAGTGAGTCTTAGTTATAAAAGTCATTAGTTGATCAGCAACAACCATTTTAGTTGACTCATTTTTGCTTGTTTCTGCTAAAAACATGTCAAACCAGCAAATGTCTCAAATGTGACAGGTAATTACTTTTAGATAATAATTTTTGCACTTTGATATTGAACACAACTGTTCATGTATCCAATTACAAAGGTTTCATTAGGATAAGAGAATTAAGTATTTCAACATTTTATACAAACATCATTATATTTTTTCTATTTGATGAGTACAGCTGCAATTTAAATATGTTGTTTACATAAAATAAAGATACTTTATCAATTTTTCATAATTTGCCTATAAGTTTTAAACTAAATTTCGCCCTAATTAGTGCATGTATCCAAAATGCTTGTCCTTGATCCAATACACAAAAAAGGACTCAGTATGAAGTCAGAGCATATTTAAAATGCATGCTGAAAATACTGACAGTGCTTTTCATTTTGATGTCTTTCTACTTCTTAGACATGTACTATGTGTTCAAGTTTATCTAATGTCCAGTGAAAGATATTTTTCCATTGTGATGTTCTAAAACCAGTACTGATGGCTTAGAATACCTATTCCTAACATGCTAATTAGATTTGTGTTTTTACATATTGTCAGGACTAAATCTGTAAAAATATTATGCCACTACTTTTATTTAGCTTTCTGTTGAAATACTGCAGAAGACAACCTCTACCTCCATCCATAGTCCCAACACTCAAGTTTGCCAACTTTAAGGAAAAAGACTTTGTAAAATGCAGTGCACTGAAAGACAGCAATTTTCAGAAACACTGTTCTTTTGAATAGAACCCCTCACAATACTAATGTGCTCTTGTAAAGTTCCTTTTCATCTACAAAAGCAAACATTAGCAGCTTTATTTTACTGTTCACAAAGCAATGTTATAGAAATGTCCTCAGAGTGGTACAAATAAAAAGCATCCAAAGAAAAAAAGCAATGAAACCATCACTATTACACTTTTTCAATGTCTATTTCATCAGAACTAAAATCAGGTGCCTGTATTCAGTTTAATCTCTGTTTTCAGATAGCTTGGTTTATTTCTATGGTCCTGAAATACACAGATTGGTAAATGAAGAGAGATTAATTCAGTACACCTTCACTAAGAAATCGTGATTAAGAAGTACTTCTAAGTTTAAAGCCTCTCTCTTCTGGAGCTTTAGATATTTCTATTCACATTACAATACTGCTGTAGTTGGGCCATTTCCACAGGCTCATCACAATTACATTTCTTTAGCTGTGGGATGAAAATCTCAGAAACCTGGCTGAATTGTAACACTGCTACTATTATTTTATCACTATTATTACAATGCCTCTAGATTTGCATAGCAATTCCTACAGAGTACCTTAATTACTTTTTCATCCATAGATTTCAGAATACGTTGTCTGAGAGGTTTTGGAGAAGAGCCACTGGATTGTGCTGGAGATCTATATTAAAAAGAAAAGTATTTAGGATATGTAAAAGCAATTCATTAATAAAAACTGTTGCCATACAAAGTTCCTCAGAAACAGAAAGGCAAATACCTTTACTCTCCAAGCTTTACCTAATTTTCTGCTTTCTTAAGGAACAACATACACTGTGACACCTCAAAAGAGCACAAAGAAAGCAAACCTACAGTTCCAGTTTCTGGTACTCATTTTGCAGTGTGTTTCCAATATTGAAGCTCTGCAGACACAGTATTATTATTATTTGTAATGCTAGTGATGATCATCTAAGCCACCATTCCACTTCCATCCTCCTGAATAGCATCTGGTTGACATTCAATATAGTTTTCCACATATTTCACACAAAATGTTTCCACTCTCTTACACATCATTATGTAAGTAGTTATATACATCAAGGAAAAAACTTAATGCCTAAAATGAAAAAAATTAATGATGCATATAAAGGGAAATTTTTTGGTCTTGAAATAGGAACTAATCTGTGCATTTGTAAGTAATTACTTCTCTGTTTAAGGTCATGGCACATCAATGTGTATATGAACACAGGTTCTTCAACAATAATTCATTATTTATTTAGCTCATTTTGTCCAATTTTTCACAAATAAAATTTGGTTTCTCTTGTTCTTTATTTTATTTATTTCTAGTTGTCTCTGGTGCAAAATTTCTGCCGTCCTTGCAATGGTTCTCCTATCTTAATTGCCAAAATACGTAGTTTCAAAATAGCTTCATCATGTTACTGTCTACACCATTGTTCTGGTTCATGAATCCTCTTTGTAACCAATAATTCTTTGTAACCCAATTCTCAGCATCCTGTTTTTTCAACAGCTGATGATTCCTCAGCGTGCATGGATAGGTGAGTTTCCATGTCAGTGCCCACAGAAATGGGTTTGAGTATCCTTCATAGAGTTTGTGCAGCCTAGAAATGCACTATATCAAAAAATCCATGTTACAAAAGTATCTTGAAAATACAGAAAATACTAATGAAGATTCAGAAAACTTTTGAAAACTCAAAACTGTTCTAAAATTGCTTTCCCTTTACACCTAATCTCACAGCAGACTGCATGTTGGTTATTTGCTTCGTGTAAGTAACGTCAATGCTTTGTCAGACTCAGATCCTTAAAAAAAAGCACAAAGTAACACAACAAAAGAAACCTCCTAATACTTACCTGAAGAGTGTCAAAACAGAGGTGATGCCACACAAATTTAAGTTTTCATTGTCACACAACAGGTCTGCTTTGTTCTGGGTAGGAGGACTGACAGCTTCTTCATCCAGAAGAACTAGCAAGACTTTTATAGTATCCCTGCCACAATAAGCAGTGCCATGATTTATGGAATGTAATTTTGGCTGTAAGTAAACAAAAAAGGAACATAAAACAGCAAAGTTCATCAAGCCAGACCAATAGCTCAGCTCCAAAATCAATCTACATCAGCATAAGGTGTGAGAATCCCCTCCTTCCCTTTTACAGTAAGTGGAATTTATGCAGAATTTCTCCATAGGAAAATTTTTCTCATCCCAAGTAGTTAGTGAAGTTTAGATCACTGACAGCTACATGTATGCACTTATGAGTAAGTCACACAAAAATATATAAATCTATGATGAAACTGTGCAGCAGAAATGAACCTCCTATTTTCTGGTACACAAACACATCCTGGTGAAGTCCAACCACTCTAACAATCTGCTAAAGCAGTTGGTTAAAAGCGAGATTTCCATCAAGATTTGACAATAGAGGTACGTGGCACAATTTCCTGTTGTTTGGGTGAATTCCCCATAATTTTCCACTAGAAGAATTCCTTACAGAAAAACCCAATCCGCATCTGGAAGTGCTCAATGCAACAGTCAGCAGTACAGATGGAGAAATCCATAGCCACTGTGGGACTTAAAATATCTTGAAAGTTGCTGTATTTTTCTTTAAAGGTACTAGGATTTCCACAGAGAAATTTAGGGCTTAATACACAGTGGTAGTTATTTAAAAACTATAGGCTGTCTTATTCACTAATACACAGAAACTCTGACTTTATTCTGAAGGGCAAGACAAGCAATGAACTGCATTTATCTAATCAGTTAACTGCTTTTAAACACAGTCTTGAAAAGATCAAATTCTATTTTTCTCTCTATTTGATTACATCAATTAGTGTATGTAGCTTTCAAGAAACCATAGCAACACATGTCAGTCAGCTACTATAAGTTATAATCAATAGCTAGAAATAGGAATTACAGAAATGGATGTTACTTGGCTTTACAGAATTGGCCTATTTCAGTACCATTTAATTTCCTCAAAATGTATTCTGAAACTCTTCAGTCATTACATCACCATAACAGATTTTTATTAAATGTCACATGTGCAATTGTGATTTTGTCTTAATGAAAGAAGTACAAACTTGGCATCATCTTGACTGATGATACACAAAGAAAAAAATAATCTTTAGAAATAAATTTCAGAAATCTCAAGTACTACAACACCAGAGGCTCACTCTATACTAACCATGGATAAAAGTCCAAGGCAAAATAAGAATTCTATGTAAGACAACAAAAAGATCTCAGTAAGACAAAAAGAAATCATGCTTATAAATGAGTCTAATCATGAATCAAATTATTTTTTTAAATAACATAGTTACAGCCAGATTCCAGTAGTAATTTTCTTAGGAAGAAATAAATCATAAATTCCTATTAATCACTTGTGCAGTCTTCAACACAAAATAGTGCTTCCTGCTGCATAAAGTAATAACTTCTCCTGGAGCTCCAGATTCTTATAATCCAGGTATTTGGAGAAAAACTGAGCAATGATGGAAGAAAACTGCCACTGCCAGGAGAAATGCAAATATTTTTCTAACAAAGTTACACTTTTCAGGTACATTTTATGAGGAAGCAGCTTTACCAGGAGCTAGTGGAGGCATAATTTTCACCTCTACACTTAAGACCGTATTTTAAATTTGCACTCAAAGAAATTATTTAATCTCTGGCATAAGAAAAACAGTCTAACATCCTATCAAACCAACTTAAATTGAGTATAGATCATTTTTTCTGAAAAACTACAGCATCAGGGGGCTTTCTTATTAAGTGAAATTAAAACAAAACCCCCAAGTTCTATGTAAGAATCAGAACAAAGCATTAATCTTTGCTATCCCGAGATCTTAATAGAACAATACAGATGCTCTAACTTCTAATAGAGTTTGAATTAATTTGGAAAACTTATTGGACTTTCTAAATTTTGCTTTCTCTCTTCATTACAAAAGGTAACCTGCCCCTCCATATGTTTAGTAATATCCACACCAAGTGGTTTCTCCACACCAAGTTCCACTAAAATATGCCATTTGGTATCACTATCTTAGCATTTGTCTAAGCTCCGTTTTTTACTCTTCAGCTCTCTGAATCATATGCTTAAGGACAATTGTTAAAACAGAAATTCGTCACAATTTTCACAGACTTCACTTAAATCAACAAAAAACTCCCCACACCAAAATAACAAACACGATGCTGACAAAGGCAAACAATTTACACACATGCTACCCCTCATCCCTCCACAATTACAAAAAAATAAGTCTCCCCACAGTTATTCTGTTCTCTACCAATGTTCAATCCACATTTGCCCATTACCTCTCTCAACTACTGTCCTTATTTCTAATTCCTCAGGCCCCACAAAGGACTGCGCTGGCTGACCCAGGTTAGCTGCCAGGTGCTCACTAAGCTGCTCTATCCTTCCTCCTCCTAAACAGAATAGGAAGTGAAAAACTCTTGAAAACATCCAATGGAAGTAAGATGAGGACAGATTGTTCACTTACAAATCATAAACAAAAGAGATCTGACTTTATGAAATTAATCTAATTTATTGACATTTAATCATAATGGGATCCCTTTCTTCTTCCCAGACTCAACTTCACTCTTAACTTTTCTAACTCCTTTCCTCAAATGGCACAGGGGGATGGGGAATGAGGATTGCAGCCAGTTTCTAACACTTGGTCTTTTCTGCTGCTTCTTCCTCAGACTCTTCCTCTTCTCCTCTATGTGGAATACCTCTCTGGTATTCATGAATACCTCTCAGCCCTTCATGAACTTCTCCACTGCAGGCCCTCCCCACATCATCAGGATACAACCATCTTTGCCATCTTCTGCCTCAACAAGGATCTGCTAAGCATTCCTACAGAGTCATCAGACTATGAATTTCTGGAGAACAGTAAGAAATAAATATTTTGGAAAAGCAACTCTGCATTTCTCTGAAGAATGAAGTTTTAATAAAATGCTTTTACCTGGCTTATAATAATCTACATGATTTTTTTTAAATTTTGTTGGTAACACAAGTAGCTAAATAAAGACAGACCTGATGATAGTTATAATTTTCTCATAGGGGAAAGAGAAACAAATAGAAGGGCATGAAAGAAAAACACAGCAATTCACTGAATAAATATTCATAGCAAAGAGGAAAATGAGGATGAAATATATATCCAACATACTCAGTGGAAACACACATTTAAACCAGACTAACTAGCCAATAGGGTCTGGCTGGTTTTACCTGTCTTAAAAAAGAAAAAGGATACTGAAGGTTTCATTAAAATTTGTTAAAAATCTTTTGCTACCACGGCATAAATCCAATGACTTCACAAAACAAAGCATCCTAACAATTCTAAACACATTGAAGGTGTCTATAATTTTTTTTAATTTGCTAGAAAAACAAATGACATTAGATACCTTATACATCAATTATGTAAAATAAAATAATAAAAGTTGGTTGATTTTTTCATCACAAAAAGATAATAATCTAAACCTGAGTAGATTCACAGTACATGAACCACAAATAGAAATCTTGTATTATGCCTTTAACACCTTACTTACAGAACTTTAAATATCCTGATTCCTTCCATGAAAACAAAGTCATTAATAGTTTCATTGCTGTCTTGAAACACTAAAATAGAAAAGCTTACACATTATTGTTTGGGGCTTTAATTCCCTTCCCACTCCACATTCGACCATGCTTTAGATTTCTTACATATTTAACCTTACACTTTGAAGGCCTTACCCTTTGAAATACTTCATGCTGTGCTAATTAAAAGCTGTGTATTTTTATAAAAATTACTGATACACGTTCTCAAATCTTAATTCTACTTTCATGAGGTTCTTTTGTTTGGAAATTTGTTATAGACTTACTGCTTTGAAACTATTGGCAAATCTGACACTTCTAAGTATCTAAATTTATAATAACTGCACAACCAAATTAAGCTTTGGAGAGTATTTTACTTGCAATTTTAAGGTAAGAAATTTCGTTTATGTAAATCAGTTCTTTGATATCCACAGTGTAATCCTCAAGTATAAGTCTTTCAAAATCACAGCGTAGAGAAAATGACTACTTTTATACAGTTAAGAAAAAGATTATACTCTATAGATAGTCTTTTAAAAATGTAAAAAGAAAAAAAAAAAACCCGGGCAAAAGATTTTTGGTTTCTTATAAAGCTCAACAGCAAAAAGAACAAAAGAAGTCCCATTACCCGTGCTGGACTGACTCCAGTAGTGCTAGCAATCGAGGTTTCCTGTTGTGAATCGATAATATTTTTAATCTTCAAATCCAAGTCTTGTACAGCTTCCTCTACTGCCTGACAGAAAGGATCCCCATTGCTTCGGCCTTTTATCAAATGCATCTTCACTGTTGACAGAATTCGCCCCCCTGCAATTCTGAAAATAGGCACAGGGTCATCTCTACATTAATCTTGGCAACACTTGAGTACACCTATTAATGCTGAACATTGCCAGCCTTCCCTGCTCATCACAGAGAGCAGCTTTGATCTTTCAAATCAAACAGCAGCATAGATGTATTGTCCAACACAATAGTTTGCTAAAAAAAATAATTATAAGGTAATGAATTCAGCATTTAGTAATACTCTGAGCTGCAATACAAAACTAATGATACTCCTTAGAGGTTCAAAGAAAAGTACTTTCTTTAAACCTGTATGTACACTTTTGCTCAAACTGTTAAGTGTAAACAAAATTTTTCACTCAAATATGCATTCCTGTTTAATATCCCATTATATTTGAGTTTCTGTGCTTTGTGAAGGTGCTTCAAAATCCCAATCTTCTTTCAGTTTTATTTAAATAGACAGTGATTAGACCACATGAACTTCCCTATTAGTGATAAAGGCACACTCCATTAATCTCTTTCTTCAGCACGTGTCTTACCACTTTAATTAAGATTTTGTGAAAAAGAGAATAAGCTCCTTGAGTTAAAAGCTTAACAATTTTTTCCAGTACCTAAACAAAACACTATGTATGTTCTACCATTGCTTTGTCTTGGGCAAAGAAAATAAAGCATTACAAGAACCACTCAGCTCTCCTATATAATAATGCATGTCTTCCCCAAAGCTTTTTTTTTTTCCTAAATAAAGTTTGCAGTTCACATCAAAGCAGAAATGAGCTGTTTTGAGCTGTTATTGGCACCTACAATAGAATTTTTAGTACATTTATGATACTTCAAACAGTTCTGTCAATACCCCAAAGCAATGGCTTCATTACTTCAGGCCATATAACCAAGAGTGACATGACTCCATTTTCAGCTTCCTCCATCCTTACTGGTTTCCTTCATGCTCCTGCCAATTTGCCCTAAAAGGGGAACTTGCAACTGCAAATGAAGATTTATTTTGTACACATGACATTCTGAAGAGAAATTTTAGAATTCCAGTTGGGAGAACCTTCATCAAACGAAACTCTTCATGTCTACATTCATATAAAATACAAAATAATTGGGCAGAACTAGATAAAAATAGGAATTGAGTCAGAGGAAAAATAGTTTGTTTATATTGTTTCCACTTAAAATACATGGAGGGAACTGAGCCAGAGATCTTAATATTTTGGCTTATTCTGGCTGAAAAAGACTTCTCTAAAAACTTGAAAAAACTGACATTAACATGAAACTTTGGGGGGGAATTGTTGTTGGGTTTTTTTAACAGGAAAAAAACAAATATTCCCACACAATTCTCAACTTCAACTTTTACAGACTAAAGATTATACAATTCACATTAGATTTGCAGGCTTCATTAAACAGAAAAACTTATGCTTTGAAGAAATTTAAGCTCTGTGTATGCACTTGGCCAGAAGAAAAATCACCATGTCCAGTCTCTCTGTAGGCATGTCAAGACCCATCCAGATCTTGGAAATGACAGTTGAAAAAATATAAAAAAATCTATTGTACCACTTCTCCAAACCCCACAATTCAACCACAAAAGAATTAAAAGATCAAAGGGAGGGAAAAAATCCACTTCTAGTTGTCAAGAGGTAAGGGGAGAGAAATGTTGAAGAAGAGCTCTGTTTCAGAGATGCATATAGGAACTGCAGCCAAGTCTCCTGATGATTCTTGCCAGACTGATCTGTTTCCCTCAATCCTAAACTTATATTCTACAAAATCATATCCTCAAATGAGAAAAGTATTAAATGAGAACTAAACTTAGAACTTCAAGACAAATGAGCAGGTGAAGGGATTGACTTAAATTCCCTGTTAAAATCTGGTTCAGTTATCTGTCTACAGATCTGTTGAACATACTTGTAAATAAGTAATAAATTTATCATTTCCACACATTTATACCCATATGTATCCTGGAAGAAAAAAATATTATTATACAACTAGTACTGGGCACTAGCACAGTTAATTAACATAAGCATGCCCTTAATTTAAATGCTTTGCTCTGCATGTAACTCAATTATAGATTCATAGATTTTCAATGGGAAAAAATAACCTTTCACAAAAATATTTTGTTTATTTTTTTGCCTCTATTGCCCAATGCCAACTAAAGATATTGGCTAGTAGAAACAAAGTTCATTTAATCTCTTCTTCTCCCCATAGTCCTTTTCCAGAAAAGAGCTCCAGTCTCCTATCAGATATACAGAGTACTAACTGGAGCAAGGAAAAGTTTATTTATACTTCAACTAGAATTTATATCAACGGGCCAAGACATAAAAGGCTGATTCAATGTGTGTGGATTAGCACCGAAATGCCCTGCCACAGATCATGCCAATTTACACCAGAACACAAGTTGTGTTGTGTCATTAGACACATATATGTTTTTATATATATATATTCATATAGATATAACTATAAACTGCTGAATCTAGTTATTAGATCCATTTCTAGTGAGGTTCAAAAAGATTAAAAGCATGATGATAAAAGGACAATGTGGTAAAAAAGCACCTGGGGTGTTTGGGATTTTGTTCATTTTACAAAGATAACACCCTATTATAGATTGCTCTGTTATTACTCTTTCATAGATTTATATTACTCAGAAGAACAGTTGAACTTGAATGAACTTTAAAATAACTGATATAAAAAAATTTTTATAGGAATAAAAGTTGGAAACTGCTATCCACTTTGCAGCTCCTAACAGCTAGAAGGACCCCAAAGGTTTGTTTTAAATATGGAATTACATGGCATCGCTTAAGATAATTTTTACAGCAGAAAAAGAACTTTTGTTCTTTTTAATTCTGACAGAGAAGGAAAAAAATTATTTGAATTCAAGAATGAACTTGATATATTAAACAAAGCAATGCCATTTGTCTAAGGCAATTGGAAAGACCTTATCCCTTCTAGTCAGTGCTCCTGCTAAAAGGTTTTTTGTGATGTTCCATGCAGATCACAGGTTACTGAGATAAGCTACTCTAGGATAAAGTGCTTCAGTATCATCCCATCCACAGTCTAAACTGGAGGAGGACTCTCATCAAATCCAGTCATCAGTTGCCACTATGGCAGAGGTTTTAAAAGAGCATTTTCTTAAGAGCTAGTAATATGATACTGCTCAAAGTCACATGCAACATTTCTTTGTTCAAAAGGTATGAACTGAAAGAAAACTCAACCAGAAAATCAAATTCTTTTTCTATTATAAAAATAACCAAAGGAAATTCATCAGTGTTATTATAAATGGAAGAAAAACCCAAACACTTTAGAAACAACCACATCCCACCATCCAACAGAATGTTTAAACACAGATGCCTGAAGTAAGTAGTACAGTGGCAGTTGTCAAATGAATGCATCCAGTCAAGTTCAAATGTGACCATTAGCATAGCATGAAAATTCACAACTATTTTTGACCAACTGACAGGAGTGGCTTACCTTCTCCAGCTCTTTGAGCACTAAAACAGTTGACAGCTCAAGCAGAATTCACCTATCTCATAGCTAGAGAACAAAAAATGTCTACGCATAGATTTAATGAATCATATGTTAAAAATCCATTATTTGCACCAGGGCTTCTAAAGAGTTTAAAAAAAATAGTGCAGTGTAAAAACTCCACTTGTTACACAGGCACTGGCAAATCTGATCTTGTGTTACTGGTTCTTCTACCAAAAATATTGACATTTCTTGTGCCCCCTAGAACCCTTTTTGCCTTACATTGTCTGAGTCTCAACCTTACCTTTCTCTATCTCATTTTCCTTATCAAACCGTCTTTCCTTATGTAGAAGTAACTAATTTATAAGAAACTAATAGCACACTTTGTCTATTTTGTTGTTACTGAGCTTGTCATATAAACAAGCTCCTCTGCTGACCAAAAATCTAAATTACAATGGCAAGAGCTCTCCCTCCAGAACTCAGGCCTTAGTGTGAAAAGTTATGATGCAGGAGCACTTTTATTTACTTTCTGAAAATACATCTTTTTTGGAAAAGATTAAAATAGCAAAAACAAAGAAAAAAATGTTGAGGATATGGACAATATTCAAAACCTGATAAAAAGCAGAGTCCTGAAGTCTATTCCAAGAACAGAAAAGAATATTTCAAAATTCTATTATACTAAGGTCAACATTGTTATTCATTCATTTCAACTTCAACACAGGTAAAAACTAGATAACATATACACAGCAATCTGACTTAGGTAGTGGGAACAAGTGTCTTAAAAGAAATCACAAACACCCAGTAATCACAGGGTTGGAGGAGATCACAGCCTTCTCCTTTGTTACGGATTTAAAAGATGCTTTAGAACTTGACAGCAACTGCTCAGTTCTCCAATTTTTTAATTTAGAGCTATAGAAAGAGAGCAGCAGTAATTCCATTCTCAAACACAAAGCAGCAAGATACCGACTAGAGTTCCATCTACCTAGGTAGAAGAATGGGACAAAATGTGTCTAGGAAGAAATACTATACAAATGTTTCTAAAGGAGCACTAACTGTGCTTTTAAAGCAAATCTAAAGGCTTATTTCTTATAAGCATAATTTTTTTAAAAATTAGTAGTTCATGTTCATTTAGATTTCAAAATTTCAACAATAAAATCCTATCACAGATATGATTTTATGTTTATCAACATAAAATCATAGATTTTAAATGTATCTGTAAAGGAAAAAACTATATCAAAGCACTCACAGTACTTAAAAATTCCACTTCCAAAAATGTATGTATGATTATTAATCTAATTTTCCAACAGATATCAAAATTAAGTGAAGACTCTTCCTTAGAGCCTTTGGAGCTTCACAGATCATTATATCTATAACAAAAACACAGCAAAAAAAGAAACCTGTTGCAGAGTATTTTTCCATCTTGCTGCTGCTACTTTTGCTGTATTGGCTAAAATTTCTCGTTCAGCTCGTTGGAAGAAATTAGAGCGACTCTTCAAATTCTCCATCCCAAGCTTTGCTACTCAAGTCTGGTGACAAAGTTGCTCTAAAAGTAAACAGTTTTCTTCCTAGAATAAGTCTTGATGAGCAGCCATTGAATTCCCTGTGAGAAAGTTCTAAAAGGCAAAGGCGCTCAGGCAAGCTGTTATTAATCATAATAACATAAATTATATTATACTATAATAATATTACGAGCACAGGACCATTCCATCACAACACTTAGGAAAATATGCAGAAATATCAGCAGACAGCTTGGCTAAACAGTGAACTGATGACAGAGCTTGAATGCAAAAGGGCTTCACAAAGAATGGTGAAGAAGGGACATATGATAAATGATCTAGAAACATCACCTGGGCATTTAGGGATTTTATCAGGAAAACCAAAGCTTAGCTGGAGTTGACAATTACAAGGAATGATAAAGGAGCTTCACCTGCTGAACAAAGAAAATGAGGGACCTTTGCTGAAAGGCAGATTTTGTAACAATGTGGGCACAGATAAAACAGAAGTACTCTGTGCCTTCTTCACCTCAGTCTTTACCAATACTCTGATTAGAGAAATTTTTTCAGAAAAGAGCTGCCAGCACTGGAAAAAGAACAAATCAGACTTCACTTGACAGTACTATGTTCAAGAACATTGAACCAAATGGACTGCACCCAACAGCCTTAATAGAACTGGCAAATGCCCTCATAAGAGAACTTTACATCATCTTTGAAAAGTCAGGGTGACCAGGGTGACAAATGGAGAAAAGAAAATAATTGCAAAAAAACCAACAAAAAAAAAACACCTAAAAAACCCCATAAGGACAGCTTGGGAGAACACAACTTCATCAGACTCACTTTGTTCCTCAAGAAAATAATGCAAAGTCTTCTAAGAACACATATCTGAGCATATGAAGGATTAGGTGGTAGCATATGAAGGATTAGGTGGTAACTATAAGCATGCAGTTACCAAGTGTAAATTATGCCTGACCAATCTGTTTTTCCCTTTAACAAAATGACTGGATTTGCAGACCAGGGGAGAATGGTGGGTGCCATTTCCCTCGACTGTAGCAAGGTTTTTCAATACTGTCAGAGAATACTCTCAACATAGGAGTATTGATGTTACAGTCTGGATGGATGGACAATTAGAGGAGTTAACAACTGGTTGGATCATCATGCTCAGAAGGTATCAAACATATTGTAACAATGGAGTAATATAAGAGCCTATCCTGAAACCTGTTTTTTTTCCTATTATCTTTGGCAGTGACTCTCTAAAATTACATGCTCATCAAGTTTGCAGATGACACCAAATTGGATGGAACAGTCAATGCTCTTGAGGGCAGAGCTACCACGCAAAGACATACCTGAACAGACAAGAGGAACAGGCTGACAGGAACCACATGAAATTCAACAAGACATGCAAAGCCTTGGAAAGGAATAACCCCTTGCAATGATACAGGCTGGGGAGCAGCTCTGTGTAAAAAACCTTGGTGCATGTTCAGCAAGCAAGCTGCAAGCCAGGAGCATGCCTTGGCAGCAAAGAAGGCCTACAGTATCCTTGGCTGCGTCAACAGTAGCGTAGCCAGTAGTCTGAGGAATGTGATTATCCCTCTCTAATCAGCACTCGTTGGACCAAATTTAGAATACTGTGTCCAGTTTTGGGCCCCCAGTCCAGGAAAGACACTGATAAACTGGAGCAAGTTCAGCAGAGGGCTGCCAAGCTGGTCAGGCAGACATGCCCTGTGTGAAGCAGCTTCAGGAACAGCTTGTTCAGGCTGCAGAAGGGAAGGCTTCAGGGGGATTTACTAACAGCTTTCCAATACCTACAGGGTGGCAAGCAAGAACATGGAGCCAGACTCATGTTGACAGACAGTGAAAAAAGACAATAGGCATAAACTGAAACAAGAGAGGTCCCAACTCAATATAAGAAAACAAAAAACCCACAACTTTTCACCGTGAGGACAAAAGCAGTTGGAATAGGCTGCCAAAAGGGAGATTAAAAACCTCCAAGGATAGAGACAGTACAAAACTTGTCTGGACAAAGCCCTGATTAACCTGAGCTGACTCCATAATTGACCCTGCTTTGAGCGGGATGTTGGACCAAAAACTTTCTGATGTTCCTTCCAACCTGAATTATTCTATAATCCTAAGTTTAAGCAATCCTATATACAATGTTTTGCATATGCTTGCACAACTTTCCAGCAACTTTAGATCACAAACCTCCAGGGCTGTGTGAACACTATCCAATTAACTCAAACATTCAGCACAAGCCTAGATAGAGTTCAATTTGTTTTCTCTCCCCCTACACTACCGCACCTCGAGATGCAACCACCTTCCCAAAGGAAGCAGATAAGGAACAGCATTTTCCCTGTCGAGGGGAAGCAGAGAGCACAAACCCTCACGGTGGAGGCGAGCTGTGCGATGCTCCGGCGGGCTGCGGAGGCTGCAGGGCCCGGGATGCGGAGCCGCTCCGGGGCGAGCGGGCCCCGGCTCCGGTGTGAGCTGGGCGATGGTGACACCCAGCGGCCGCTGCCTGCGCCGAGGGCAGCGCCCAGCTGAGGGGAAAACATGCTGCCAACCTCCCAACTCTGCCGCTCTACAAAATTAATGAGGATTTTAACGTGTATGTATATGTACACACATCCCCCCATACCAACCATCAAGCACAGTAACCAGCATGACAGCTTCTGTCCTCCAATTTTAAGTCACAATTTTTAAACAAACTTGGGAAAAGTCATTTCAGGAGTTCTTCTGGAGTTCTAAAAAAAAGGGTTTCCAGAATGATGGATTAGAAGTGTAGCTTCTCATTTATACCAGCAGGAAAGAGCTTTCAGATCTTAAAGTGTATAATAATCATCCATTTCGCTGACAAATACAACACTGATATGCTCCTTGTCAAGAAGCAGGTGTAAAAAAGTAGAATATCCAAGTTTTCCATTGCCCAAGTCTTATATGCACAAATCTAGAAATAGTTTTAGCATTACAAGTTTTACAGAACCCCCAATGTTACGAATACTCATGCTACTGATTCTTGAAAGATTAGTGATGTCTTCTAATAGTAGACATCTAGAGAATGAGGAGAGGCAAACAGTTTCAACATGCCAGAGATTTTTAGGAATGTTGGCTTCAATGAATACACCTTGAAACTACCAAATTTCATTTTGTCTTTCCATTTCTCCTGCTATCAGGAGTGCCATATTTGAACCAAACCATCATAGTTTCATTAAACTTCCACTCTATTTGACAGATTTCCCTTTGTTCATCCGATCTACCATTCACTTTCTTAGCTGAATGACGGGGAGATGAGAAACACTTTTTGTTACTCTCCATAGGTTAGCAGATACTTGGTTGCACAGTAAGTTCAAAATATTCTTAAGCACTTCCCACCACTGTCCAAGATCTTCAATTTGGTTTCTAGATTCCCAAAGCAAAGGAATCAGGGAGATGAAGAAAGCCTCTTTTCAACATGCATCCCCACAGTGACCCACCGTTTATTTGGCTACTTTGTATTTTGTGCAATTACAAGTTTCATAAGATGTCCACTGTAACAGAATTAAACCTAAATAACAGATTTCTAATAATTAAGTAAAAAACACAGCATTTTTCTTGTGGCATAGCCAATACAGCGACCTGGTTAATGCAGGTTGGCCAATCTCCGCATCAAAGAGCAATGCTGCTGACAGGTTGTCTAGTTTGCCCTTGGATTTCTCAGTGGGTTTCTATAGATTAAGTAACTCAGGATTCTGCTGCATTGCTGCCTTTTTACTCCCTCTGGTCCTTACTTTGCAGCAGTAACAGAACTAGAGAAATTTTTTTGCACAGAACTGGATTCTCTGGAACTCCCAACAACTGGCCCACGACAAGCAGGACACACAGACAGTCCTCATCCCTGTGATACAGCAAACACTTGAAAACATCTATAGATACAGATGAAAAACATATTTTACATTGCCAGGATACAAAGGCCATGGGGAGCACAAGAGGTGCTACAAACAGCACAGTACAGCCATCTTCCACTCCTGGTCAGCAAGACAAACAGCAATACTTAAATGTGTACAGCCAATTTAACAAGATTTACACACCACAATAAATGACACAGCAGGTGCAGCAGAGAAAGCTACACAATAAATATCTAAGTGCTAAAAAGCATTTCCAAGCTCTAGAGAACTCACCCAGTGAGAAGCTGATAACTCCCAGCAACTATCCCACTATGATTTTTCTCACATTTAAACATTCTCTTTTAAACAGAGGAGTAATTAACAAGTTACAGCATTTTACGCTACACTTTTCTCAACTGTATTCACCTGATACAGTCTTTTCATCCTAAAAAGCTCATGTATATACATATTTTTCCATTTCTCATTTTTTATCAATATACAGTGACAGATATGATTTAAAGAAAGGAAAAATAGCATACACTATATGTTGAGCAAATAGTTTCTTTAATCACCAGCACAGACAGTATGTCTCTGGCATCCAGGATATTGAAATGAAAGAATAAAAAGCAGAATAAAAAAGTAAGACAAAACTGCAAAACAACTTCAGAAATACTCCCCACTTCCAGCTTCAATGGAAACTGAGCATTAACTTAAATAATGCTTACTTGTAATATTTTGTTTTCCACTGTGAGGATTAGACTCAATTCAAACTTGAAAAAAAAAAGATTGTTTAGTATCAAGGACAGAACTATTATAGCTGATTTGCCAAAGTTTTGTATGGAAAAATTACTGATTATAAATGACAAAATTATTAATTTCTATGAAGCTTAAGAAGATAGCTCTTCTCCCTGTAAGAATGCCAGTACTTACCAATTCAAACCCCTGTATTACATCTACACTTCTCTAATTAATCACAGATTTATAAGTCTGCCCAAAACACTAACTTCAGTTCTTCAAACACAAATCAAAATCAGCAACTCCACCACAGGCTCCCTAAAAAATAATTCTTATGCTTCATTTATATAGCTAAAATGAAAGATAGAAAAGGCTAAATAACCAACACTGTCATTTGTTAGCAGCAATAAAGACTCCTTTACAGAAGGGTAAACAGAATGAAATGACCAAAAGGAAGGAATTAAGCAGCAAGAAGTAAAGCACATATCAGTTTATGTACTTACCAGACTCACAAATTGGAAAGTGTGTTACTTCATTTACAACTAGGGAAGTAACCAAATCACCATACATATATAGATTTGATAAAAATTTAATACAAGAAAACCCTCAGAAATTCATAAGCTTACCCCAATTGTTTTTCAATTATATTTTCAAATAGGGTATTAATTTTTTTTAAATTTACTCTTAATTTAAAAATTTTGTTCAAGCACAAGAAAAGGAGGGGCTCACCAAGACCAAAATCTATTACCTTGTATTTAAGATTTCACCAACAATTTCCTGCAGCTTGTCAATAAAATTAACAAAGCTGGAAAGGCCTTTTACATGGGGTCTTAAAGGATCATACAAAGAAGATGCAGAGTCTCTTCCTCCAAGTTCTATGGTCCGGATAAAAGATGTTGCCATCTATTAGGAGAAATAGCCAGAAATATCAAACTACAGACAAACATGGACTGAACATACATTGAAATGAGCCTTTCCTACAGGTCTGTAAATTATGTAAAAACTGGCTGATAACTAGAAGATATAACTAGAAGTTACAGTGGCTGATAACTTGAAGTTTGATTTCAGGGAAGAAATAACTTGCCTGAAATTAAACAAAAGCTTCTAATTGCAAGCTCTGTACATCTCAATATTTGCAAGGTCAAAACTTAAAATGAATAATAGTATTTTTAAAAAAACCCACAAGCTAAAGTAAAAAAAACTCAAACTAATTTGATGTTTACACTGGCCTTTTGAAAGCTTAGGACAAAAAACTTATTAAATCACCAAAAAAACTGTTTTGTTGTTGTGGCTGTTCAAATGCTCCTGCTGGCCTCACAAAAACTGCTCTTATATTCAGAGGGCTCTCTATGACCCAAGGACAATTTAAAATAAACATGTGAACGTTGACTTCAGCTTATAACAATTTTCAGAGATGCAAATAATGTATATTTAAATCTTATCAGAAATAATGACAGCTAAGGCTTCTGTCATTCTGAAAGCGTCAATATATTTTTATATGCTGTAAGATAATGAAGATTTGCAAAAATCATACCTTAGAGTACAACCCCCAAAATTTTAAGGCAACAGTAAGAAAAAACCCCTAGCAGTTGTCCAGGAAGGTGAAAGTAAGGATAATAATCCAATGCATTTCACACAGATGCAGTAATGTTAATTCTACACACAAATTTTAATTTCAGAGTACAGAGCTAAATTATAAAGCTCTTAGGGCAGGAAAGAGAAAAACTGGAATAACTCTAGCACAGAAAGTAAACCTGCCAGTATTCCTGTCTTTGTGCTCAAGATTTCCTACAGATCAAGTACACGATTCATAGGACTTTGTCTTCCCAATGGAAAATACTCTCATTTTCAGGATTTTTTCATGACACAGATGACAGAAAAGGTGACTTTTTACACAGTAGAGCAGTTTCCGCTCTGGCAACCGTGACGAAGACACAGTAAATCCAGTCCAAACACATACATCTTTTTATACAATGTTCACAGAGCATTAGGAGCTAAAATAATTAAACCTGCAACTGAGATTTCACAACTTTTCCATATGTATTCAACCATAGAAGTTTGAGAATGCAGCCGCTTCAGTGACTACATACCCATACTGTTTTTAACTCAGACTGCTGTTGTGTGCACTGGGGTTACACTGCATGCAAAATTTAATGACTATTTTAAGTATGAGGGACTACAGTGGTTCTTTGGAGAAAGAACTCTTATTTGCCTTATTTCAACTATTTTTGAGATGGTTGTTTGCTCACAACTAAAACAGGATCCCATTTTAGAACTCCTGAGATACACACAAACTTCTTTTACTGTCCACCCTAAGATCCCATGACCAAACAAGAAACCGTTTCTCCCCACAAAATCTATTGTCTTTTTAGCTATAAAATCCTGTTCATGGTCTTTTTAGCTTTAAAATCCTGTTCTTAGTGGTACTTGACTCAGCTTGCAAACATCAGTGCTGCTTATTAGATTAAAGCCATATTCTCTGCTGAGAGATCTAATTTGGTGGCCCTGACTTCCAGGAAGATTCCTTTGACACACATACCAGAAAAATGGACATTTTTCTCTCCTGTGAGGCATGTTTGAGGTTAGTGAAGGCTTCTCTACCAAGTCCTCTGTCAGGAACATTTAGAATATGAGCCAATGCCAGATCATCCTTAGAATTAACCAAAAGGCTTAAATATGAACAGACAGACTTCTTTGCCAGGACTGCCACCTGCATGAGAAAACACCACACAAATTGGTCCTCCTGCTGCTGAAAATAATGTTTCATTTTATTTTAAAGTTAATTAGACATGTACTGATGTACCTTTTGGAAAACTATTAATTCAGCTTGCATAATTTCAAAAGGCTACTTTATGCATGAGGATTCTGGGAGTCTTGATGAGAACAAACATGATAAGTTAGAATTGCATAGATGGTACTTGAATATTCACAAGATGTTTGAGGGTTATTAAAATTGGTTAAAAATTTCTGTTTAGAAATCTCCTCACAGACATCCCTTTTCTATCTCAAAGCAAATATTAGCACCATTAAACCACGTAAGTTTGTCATTAACTTCAAAAAGACTAAGATTTTAAACTACTTGCCAGCTCTGCCACAGATTCAGTAATTTTTTTTCTTTTGGGTTCCAGGGGATTTCAATCAAAGAAACTCCACTGAGTTTGGGCATAATTTGTGATCCAGCCCCACCCACATAACCAATATATAACACTGTAATTGCTAATATTGCAGCACTGTTCGAGACACTGTGAGAACAGCCCCAGAATAGAAGAATTTGCAGTTTTGTTGCAAGGAAAGAAAAAAATAAATCTGAAAAAGGGGCCATTAACAGAAGAACACATAACAAGAAAAATTATACCTGCTATGGAATATCTTATACCACAGTACATAAACAACAAAAAATAGTTACAAAACCAAGCATGTATAAAGACAGTCCCCAGAGGAGGAAAAAAGAGCAAAGAATATTTTTACTGCACAAGTCAAAGCAGTAAGAAAGCCATGTGTTAGTGGTAGAAGTGATGTTTAGGGGAGAACCTCAGTTCAGAAAATATTTTCTTGTCCAGAAAGATTTTGAGTTGTACCCAAAGATTGATTTGAAATTGCCATTTATTATGAGAAAAGCAAGCTTGGAAATGACTAAAGCTCCAGCATTTCAAACACTGCCAGAAAGTACGCAGAGATTCTTATTTTGGTGGTTGAAAGAGTAAAGAGAAAGTCCTCAAGTCCTCTGTTGGGACAGCCAAAACTTGTTTGCTGTGCTCCAGCTACCACTACAGTGGCTGCTCAGATTTCTTCTATATGTAAGGGACTACAAGCTAATAAAATGAAATCAAAGGAGAGTACTTCAGTTATTTAATGTGCAGTCAAAGCAATGTTTTAGTGATGGTGTATTTGTAGAACAAATTTTTCTACAAGTGCCTGTCATGCTGGACTGCCCTCCAATACAAATTTCAGCACACAGCCCCATACACACCTACAAAATACTCAAGTGATACAGAATTTGGATATGCAGGTTGGTCTTTTTTCAAGCCAGCCACATGTGAATAACAATCATTGGAAAAGAAAACTATGTTATATTTCATCTTTTCAATAGATACAGAACATTACAAGAGACAAAAATGATTTTTACCTTCACATGCTCCTGGCCCTGTCTGTTGATTCGTGTAGGAGTAGAAAGAACTGAACCATTATTTTCTTGTGCATTCATTACACCAGAAATAAATTCCAACAGTTGAACCTTTAATAAAAAGGTGATAATAAACTTAAATATGAAGATGACTAGAGAGCAAAAGTGGGTTTAAAACCTGGTGTAAACCTGTCACTTTGCTAGTGTTTGAGGTCAGCACAGCCCTTACAGTCTACTTTTAGCTTTAGTCTTTTGAAGTACAACTGTTCTAGTACAGAAATGAAGAGTAAGATCAAAATTAACTTAAAAATTATCTCAAACAGTTATGTTATACACTTGCACTAAAACCCACTGCTTGCATTTTGGAGAACATTAATATGTTATGCCAAGTTCAGGAATAGCTCATTAACCCATCTAAGCTCTCTATCTTCCCCATGAAAACCAGGAGGAAAAGAAAAACACATTAAAACTCCCAAATAAACAAAAGACTTGCAATAAACTACAACAGAGCTGTAACTGAGTGGCTGAACTGGAACTTCTGAAAAAAAAACCCTTACATGCAAATACATACATTATACAGAAGTTCTTTTAAAGAGCATGGTGTTTTCAAAACAGTAATCATTGAAAATATTTTGCCTGCACATCAACATACAACCAAAACTCCATGGCACGTTAATTATTAAGCTTTGTTCCAGTTTTATCAAATCTCTACAGTTTATTTCTCATTCCAATTTATGGCAAGGATTCATTTATTCATAGAAGAGTTGTGGTACCTCACTATCCAGCAGGACGATAGAGAAATAATTTTTGAGTGAATTTAAAATCCCTTTACAAAAGTAAATTAATTAATTTAAACTCAAAGGCTACCCCAAAGTGAATAATCCAGAGCTCCTGTGAATAATTAGAAGTATCATAAATCCATAACTGGAACCAAAAATATGTCAAAACAACATAAGACGTCAAACAAACATAATACTCACAGGGTATATGCTTTCATCTTCAGCTAAAAGTCCAAGACTACAGCACTTCTGATATATATCTATTAAATCTAACATATTGCTTCTTGCTAAGAAGGCATGATAGGCTTTTTTCACATCAGCATAATTTTCAGGTTCTTTCATGTTTTCATACAATCCCAGTTTGTCATGTAACAAATAGTTCCATGTTTCCAACACATCACTAAGTGATACTGTGAAGTCTCCATGGTGCTAACAGAACAAAAATAAAAAAGGCAAAAAAAAGTTTCATATTCAGCATAGTTTTGAAAACAAATTTAAAGCAAACTGCAAATATATAAACAACAAACATATATTTGAAAATCATTATAATTTAAATTGATCAGAAACAAAGTCTCACAGCTTTGCATCGACAGCTGAATTTTGTTATATTCTGTCAGTATTTGTTCCTGATCTTTAAAGTACCAGGCATGTATGAGAAAAATACAGTGAATGTTGCAGGATTACTTCTTGCATAAAGTTCTTTATTTGCAGAAATAGTTTTCAGCATAGGAGGCATTTACTTTCCAAAGGGAGTAAATATGGCTCTCTTACTTTGCTTTAAGCAGTAAACTGGGAAAATACACATCAATTTTAAAAAAAGGAGCTTTTCTTTCTTGTGCTAATACAGTTATACTTTATCATAACATTGATAGTGCTGCTACACAGTTCTAATAAATACATTAAAGCCATGCACATCCCTGTTGCTACTACTATAATTAATATTAGCTATGCAGTATAGACTACATTCTTTTGGTGAAAAATATCAGATTTTGTTCCATGTGCCCATCTGCAATCTCCTCCAACCACTTGCTTTTACCACCTTCTCTTTCACAACTTGTCCTCCTCATTTTTGTCCACACCCTGCTCTTCAAACTGAGTACCAGCTCCCAGCTCCTGCTGGTAAACTTTTGTCCACACTTCAGGTATCTAAAGCACTCCTCAATATGTGGCAGCAAAAAAAGGTGGTTTTCACCACGTAATGTGAGAGAAATGCCCTGTGACCAAGTAACAAGCCCTGCTTTCAACTGTCCATAGTGGCAGATGGCTCCTACAGCAAAGGTTTAATTCTATTTCATGACATTTCCACATTAAGCAAATTAATTACTTATAAACACCATTAGCAACAGAACACATTAAATATGAAAATATGAAGAATTCCAATAATTTATGTTGTTCCAGCCCAAATGATCCCTCCTTTGGGTTCTAACACATTTAGCACAACTTTCTCAATAGACCTCATTAAATAGCCAATTCCAAAATCCTGGAAGTCAGCTATTTTGATATTGCCTAGGTGAAGAACAGGGAGAGTAAATTAAAGAACACTCACACATTAGCTTCAGAGCACTTTTCTGCCTTCTTATTTGAGCATGGGTTATGACAAGTCAGCACTATGAACTTACATATTACCAGAATGTTAAAACTGCATATGTGTTTTCTGAAAAGCACCTGATTTTCATTTCAGCCCCTCAAAAAATTAAACACACAATCATATTATAACTCAATTTAAACAGATCAAAGCAGCAGTAGATGGGGGAAAAAATGTTGTTTTCTCACTTTATTTTGAATCAAAATCCTTCAGGAGTACCAAGTTATTAGATACCTTATGAAGTTGTACTTTAAATCAAAACCTTTCCTCACCAGATCAAGGGCATGCAGAGATTAGCAAAGTTTATGTTAGTGCTGCAAAAATATTTTAAATCCAAATATTGCATTCCAGATATTAACCTTTGTGATCAAGCATTTACTGTGATGGCATATTCCATTACTTACACAGTCATTTTGTCAAGTCTCTGGTTTTAAAATTAATTTTAAAAATACTGTGGTGTTTTACAGTAAGCATTTGTCAACTGGCTAATAGCTTAAGGAAGTTCAAAAAGTCCCATGTTTTCATTCTATTATAGGCAGAAAAAGTATTTCATTTCATAGGAATAGAACCAATACAGTATTATAAAGTATCCCCACTTCCTGGTAATACATCATATTAAGTTACCTGGGGACTCTGGTTTTAGAATGTCTGAAATCCAGTAGCAACATTTCATGCTTCAAGACACCATTTTTTACTATTTTGAAGGTATTGTAACTTTTCTAGAGCTAACTACATAGCAAATCAATATCTATTTTGACAGCAAATTGTTTCAAAAACCAGAAAGTTGTGCATGTCAGCACCAAAATTTTGGCTTCCACCTTCTCCAAAGGCTCACCAACCCTTTTAGGAATACATGTGTAAAAGACTGCTTTAAGCACCACCTCTGTGTTGGGTCTATTCTTTCCAGACATACTCCCAGACTGCAGCGTTATTTTCTGGCTTTGTCCTTGAGTTGGGTGTCTTTGATTGCCAAGCAATATGTGTTCTATTTACCCTCTGTTAGAGGTATGACAGTTGTCTTCTATTAAGTGGGTAGTTTTTCCTTATGTCTTCCACAAGTACTCCTCCCTTTGGGGAGACATCTGCTGATAACAGGCCACTGAATGTCACTGCATGATTGATAAGAGCTACAGTATCCCATTGGGAGATGTGAGCCCAGAGGGAGGAGCCAAGCATTCCTAACTGGATATAATCTGGAGATTCGGGAACACCAGCACGGCTTCTCCACTGGATTTCCCAGAGGAACAGCAGCTGCCTCTCCTTCCACTGGATCGTCAGAGGAAGACTACACCCTTTTCTACAGGACCCCTGCTCCAGCAGAGCCACACCTGACACTCCAGGAGGGCTGCAGCCACAATTCCAATCGGACTGCTACCAACACCCTGACCCACAGGGTGTCAGGTTGTGTTCTGACTCTGTCAGTGTTGTTTTAGTTTACTGCATCATTTATTTTATTTTCTTCCCTAATAAAGATCTGCTATTCCTGCTCCCATATCTTTGCCTGAGAGCCCCACTTAATTTCAAATTTATAACAATTTGGAGGGAGGAGGTTTACAGTTTCCATTCAGGGGAGGCTCCTGCCTTCCTTAGCAGACACCTGGCTTTCCACTCTTAGCAGCCTCATCACAACATATTACAAGCAACATGTCACATAAAATTGCTACAAAGTTAGTTAGGACTATCTCATTACCAAAAGGGAGACAGATAGAACAGTTCAAGGGAGTAACACTTCAAAATTCCACATTTTTCTGCATTTGCCAACATGGAAACAGGATAATGAGGGAAATTATTTGAAGAAATACAAGACACCAAACAGAACACAATCTTCTTCAGTCAGCACGCAAAACGCACTCATGGAAGCACAGAACAGAACTAAACCACATACCAAAACTGCTTTTATGCAAAATCAGAAATAGAGAAATACAAATTTCAAAAGGGAAGAGATATTTCTAAAATCAACAATGAAGCAGTTTTTCCTCCAGTATCGAAGTTCTCATTCTAGAAGAGATTTACAACACATTTAAGTCTAAGAACTTAAACTCACAGATTCTGGAAAAATAATTGTTTTATACACTTCAGTTCCCCATCCCAGTAGCTAAAACAGCCATAGTCTGAAAATGACAGGTGATTATTTGACCTAACAACTAATCTTCTACCCCTGCTGATCCACAGGTACATACAATCAACTTAAAGCAATTGCTCTCAGCTGAATTTCATCTTGAAAATTGTTATTACTATTTCAAACCTTGAGGAAGGTTCTTCTTGAAAATGTTCCTAGATTTTAGATCTATACTAATCAATCTAGGTGAAAGGTACTTGTTTCCATCACAGACCTTATGCCACTTATCTTTATGCCACATGGCTACAACTGTGCCACAAACCAAAGTATTTTCAGAGGGATTCAGAGCACAGATTTTTTTTTTCCTTCATCCCTGCTGTTTGATCAGGGTTTATCACACTTTTTGCTACCCTTATTCTGGTGAAATTTAAGATTAATAGATTATAAAGCTTTTGAACTTCAAGTTCTCCTAAAAGCTTTGTTATTTTTCATTTCCACTGTGAATACAGGTGCTAGTTAAAACACAAAATCCATTAAAATTGTCCAGGCTCCTAAAGGAAGAGAAGTGTAATTTGGTTGTTTGTGATAGGTTTGATGTGTTGGGTTTTTCTCAATATAGTCCCACAATCACCTGTTAATGAAGTTATTTTTATTGCAGTAATTGACTTTACCAAGATAGATTTCCATTCTACAGGTGCTAACAATTCAAAATTATTGTATTTAAATCAAAATCAGAAACCTAACAAGGGACATGCCCACAACTGTAATACTCTTCATGTTAGTTTGAAGTTTCAGTGCTGGACAAAATAAACCAGACAGATTTTGCTTTAAGATTGTGAACTTCAAAATGGTTACCATCTAAAGAAATTGTGCTTCAGAGGCAGAACATCCAAATGCTAAAATAATTTTAATCCACATATGTAAGCCAAGGTTTGTCTTATTAGACCAACTAGTATAATCAGAAAAAAACATATCAGGGCTTTGAAAACTTGCTCTTTCTCCAGATCTGAAGGAGAGGCTAAGCATTTCAAAATTCAATTAGTTGAAAATAACTGCTATAATTTTTGTTAGAACATCTCTGAAAGAAAAGATATTTCTGGAAGAGGGGAATATTATCTGGAAGAGCCAAAAAAAAGGATAAAGTAGAATAAACTAATTACCTCTATTGGAAGAAGATAAACTTAGTGTAAGGAAAACAGGGAGCAATGAACCATAACCTTTTCATGTCTGTAAGTTTTGGCATACAGTAGAACAACACATTTTAACTCCTATTTTAGAGGTGGCTTTGGAAAACTGTTTGCAGTTTTCCCTTGAGAATCACAACAAATATGACAAACAGCAATCACCTCCACATGTAGTTTTGCATTAATGTCTTTTACCAGTTTTCCAAGAGCTAATTTTGATGCGCACTGATTTTCTCATTTTAACCTACACAAGTATTGTGAGGACACCAGGCTCCTGGCTGGAATATGTTACATTCCAACAAGTATAAATGTAGTTTCTTGGCATTCTAGTATCCTTCCTGTAATGTTTCTAACAATGGGGGAATTCTTAACCAGTTTTATACTTAATGTTTAGACAGGAGATACCCCCAGTCTGCACATTTTGGACTCCAAATGTTTTTCTGATGCACAAACTGAAGCAGGTTTTCTGTTTGTTTGGGTTTTTTATTGGCTTAGGGATTTCACTTTGAGGTGGTGCTCTTGTTTCTGGTATGTTTGTTGATTTGGTATGTTTGTTTTGGTTTTCTTACACTAAAGCTTTGTGCTATGCATTTGACTTACTACGCGCCACTGGAGAAAGTCTTCCAAAAACAGTCAGTATTGTTTTCACCAATAATTAGGTTAATTAACCTAAAAAGGTATCTTTAGGTTATTAAAACAAGTATTGCAATAGTTCTCCTTAGATGAGACACAGGCAAAGGCCTCATTATATATTGCAGTATATTGCAACTGTTTCTGGTATGTTTCAGACATCCTCCAGCTCTGACAAGTCACAATGCTTCTTTCAGAGACATTTTAGGGTTGCAACTCCTCTTCACCATTTGACACTTCATGTACACACACAAAGAAAGCCACAAAATCCCTACTGGTACTGGGCACACACTCACAACTTACAGGTACATACAGAAATTCATTCAGAAATGTTTTTGGAGCACCCAGGAAAAAAATGCACGCCAAATGCCACTGTTCTCCCATGCTGGTCTATAGCACAAAAGAAACAGAGGATGGAAATAAACAGAAGTGACATGGCCAGCAGAAGTACCCTAGTGTTTAAAGTTGGAGCTCAAGTACACACATAAAGCACTTCCATCCTCCAATCTGTCTCACAGTTCCTTTTACTAAACCCTGCTACAATAGTGCCCTTAATCATATTCATTTTCTTGCCTTGTTGCATCTGGCCCTCAGACACACCTTGTTTTAACAAACATCAAGGAAACAACCAAAATGTCATTTCAAGTTGGTGCCTATGGTTGAAACATACTGAAGAGAATGCTAACCTGTTTATTGACTTCAGCCATGGACAGTTGTAATGCCATCAACATGCAGTCTGCTCCACATATAGTAGTCCTTTCAGAGTTGGAAAATAAAGGCCATTGTCTTCTGAAGCACTTCACCAAATGTAAAATTTTTTGCTGGAAAGTAATCATTGTCTAGACTAGAAGACTGATATAATTAAGAAAAAAACAAATATAACTATGCCAGAGGAATATGCAGGTCTTCACTTCCCTACAAGCTGTGCAAACCCTTTTGTATCTTCTTAAAGACCAAGTTCCTAGAATAAACTCTTCCAACTAAACCAGACTTGCCTCACTGTGACAGAGCAACTATGAAGGTAAGGGGTTAAAAGTGCTTATGTATGTCACGCCTTCACAAAGCCCTTACTTTCTTTGTACATTATGCCAACATAAAGGAATGTTATCACAAATACAACTCTTTGTCTCCAAAAGCAGCCTCAGAGCGTCTTCAGTATTTTCTGCATTTGCTATACATATAGATGAGTGTCTACGAGGATATTTTAAACCTGGAAAAAAAGAGATTTAATATTTGTAAGACTTACTAACACAGATGACTCTAAACACTTTTGTTACCAATATAGTCTTATCCTTCTTAAAAAAAAATTGTTTTTTTTTAATTCTATAAACCATTATTTTCTCTAGCAATAATTGGAATACTTCATGCTTTGGTCTCTCACATTTGTCAAGATAAGGTAGATGACAATGTAGCAGAAGTTTGCTTTAAACTTGTTCTTTTCTGAAACAAAGTTTCCTAACACTACAGCCAGGAGAAATATCCATCCCATTTACTTCCAGAAGACAAAATTCAACCTTTGACCTTTTCCCACACAGCTGAGGCAATGCCCACAGCGCGTTTGTTTTTTGTTATTGGCATGAAATGTACCAAAATGAGGAAGTGGCAAGGAGGACAGGAGACATCGGGAAACAAGCACGGCTGCAACAGCAACTTCTCACTCTCCAAAACGCTTTAAGGGGACACTTGACTTAACAGTGCGAAAACGACACGGGGGTCACAGAGAAAGTCAGCGTGGGGCAGAGTAAAACCTCTCAAAAGGCTTTTTTTTTCTCACCACCCTGCGAGCTTTCCGAGGGGGACCATACCTGTCGCTTACACCGAAACAGCCCGAACAAGCCCAAACCCCTGCGGAGCCGTCCCTAACGCCCAGAAGCCGGAATGGGCATTACCATTGCGGCCTAGTGGTCCGGCTGGGCCATACCGGGCCCCGCAACCGTGCCCGGAGCGCTGCCGTGCCCTCAGCGCTGCCGCTGCCGCTGTGGCCGGGCCGGGCTGGGGCGCGGCGGCCCCGTTCAAATCCGCCGCGTGGCCCAATGGGCGCGGGGCCGCTGCCCCGGAAGCAGCCGCGCCGCTGCCGCTGCCGCCGGCCGGGGCGGGCGCTGCTGGGGAACCGTGCGGGAACGGGAGCCGGGGACGCCGAGGTGCGTATGGAGCGGGGTTGGGGCACCCCCGGCCCGGAGGAACTCGGGCAGCCTGGCTGGGCCCCGGAGGGAAAAGGAGGGAGTTGGTGGGCAAAGGATGCGCAGGGATGGCGGGAGGTAAAGCGCATCCACGCGGTCTGTTTGCCCTGATAGTGCTTCCTAAAGAAATGAAGGTAATGATACTCTTGGTGGTTTCAAGCTGGTCTGGTGGCCGATAATTCAGGCTGAGAAAGCTTGGAGAAGAGTTTGAGTGGGGCACCTTCCATCATCTCAAGCGGCGCTGCAGGAAAGCTGGAGTGAGACTTTGTCAGGAACTGTAGTGGTAGGACGAGGAGCAATGGGTACAAACTGAAAGACTGGAAACTTTATTTACGTGAGAGGAAGAAATTCTTTCCGGTGAGAAGGGTTAGCCACTGGAACAGGTTGCCTGGGGTGGATGTGAATGTCCCAGTCCTGGCAGTGTTCAGGGCCAGGTTGGATGAGGCATTGACAGCCTTGTCTGATGGAATATATCCCTACCCATGGCAGCAGGGTTTGGGACTACGTGATCTTAAAGTCCATTCCAACCCCTAAACACTCTAAGATTCTATAATGGCTTGTGTTCATGGGAAGCCTTGGAGGAAGAAAACTTTTGATAGAATTAAAACTTGCATTTGGCTTTAGGAGCAAAGCTATGCAGATTATATGGCTGAAGTATTTACAGTACTCTAGTGGACTGTTGTATGAATTAATACACAAGCACACAACTATGGAGAGCCTCTCTGTGTTTGAGGGATGCCTCTGTCAGAGCTGGCTGGCTCCCAAGCAAAACATCCAGTCTTGGATGCTGAGATCTTCTGATCATTTACACACCAAAATCTGTCAAAGGTCTGAGATTTCAAGCTGGTTTTCCACGTGGTGTGTAGTTAGAGATCTGATTTACCAAAAAGACATAAACTAACATCAAATCTGTACTGGGACTAAAAGGAATTGATTCTGAAATCAATTGTGTATCTTGGTCTCTTGTGTTCTAGCACAGAAACCTGGTTTTCATGAAAACTGGTTGAATGCACAATAGTATTTTCATTTACAGTTTTGCAACTTTGGTTAATTTAGTTTTTAGTTAGACTCACTGTCTGTAAAGAGGTAGACCAGTAAAGAGAATTTGAAGGTAGCGACATATTGTTTCTTCTCATTTGGTTGAAAATGCTAAAATGCTGTGTGTGACTCTTCTGGAGTATTTGCAGTTACTTGATTTTTTTATTGATGTGGGGTTGCCAGGGCTAGCACAAGATTTGCAGTTATTGCTGAAGTCTGTAAGAGAGTTCTGAATGTATGTTAGCGTAGTAAATATTTTGATTGATGAAACAAACAGGCTATATCTAATAAGCTTCAATACAGCTTTTGTGTTCTTGAACATGTTGTAGGAAATGTTTATTTGCTCTGCCACAAATACTTTACGATTTTTATTCATGCCATGAGACATCTGTCCTTTTTAAAATTTTGTGTAGGAATGTGGATTTTCATCCTGGAGAAGACATCGCTTCCGTGATACCTTGACTTAGTTGACTGAAAATGAAGCAAGATTCTACAAGAAACACTTCTTACACTGTGGATTGTGAGGATTATGTGCACGTGGTAAAATTCAATCCATTTGACAGTGGAGATTCATGTTCCCTCATTGCCTATGGTGGCAACAATTATGTGGTTGTTGGGACTTGCAGATTTCAGGTTCGTTGTTTTTGTCAGATGAAACTAACATGTCCCTGAAACTCACCTTGCCAGCTTCTCTACTGCAGGAAGACACTGGTCACTTTCCTGTTTCCTCCTCTCCCTGTGGTAAACAAGGGAGAATTTTACTTGTTTATTACACTAACAAGTCTAGGATACTTGTTTTTCAGGAAAAAAAAAAAATTATATATGTAAAATACACACTAATATATCTGTGCTAATTTTGTAGGTATTTCTTTTTAGGGATGAACTGTAGAAATACTTACCTAATTTTTTTTTTTCTCACAATTTTTTTTTGTTGGATCTCCCTCACAGACTGTTGGAAACGGTAAAATTTCTTACCTTCAGTTATTTACCGTTATATTGTGAAAAATTTTTAGATGGAAAACACTGAGTATTGTATATTTTTATACTGGATAAAATGTTTTTCATTAGATGGGGGTTTTTTTGCCTAGATGCTTGGCAATCCATGACAATTGCTTGGAATTTCTAAGCTTTTTTTCTTCCATCTTGCTTCTTTATTATACAATATTATTTTTGTAAATTGTCTACTATGATTAATAATGTAGCTGATATTTTTATTATTGTTGTTGTTATTCCCCATGGTCTTACTGTTGGAAATTTTCTGAAGAGCACCTAGTGCTAACCACAAAAACATACTGACATTTGTGTTGCTCACTACCTTGTTTCTGGTGTAGGCCTTGAAAAGGAAGTTAATTAACATTTTGACAAGCACTGACACAAGGTGTTTTTCTATCATTTTCATATCCTCCCTTCCCTTCCACATGTGGAGTCAGTGAGTATTTCAGAGTAGGAGAGGAAAATGTTATTCTTTCTTCCTGTTGAGAAGCATTGAAAAACTGTGGGTAATTTCATGCATCCTCAGCTGGGTTCTGCTTGGCCTCTACATTATGTAGAGAGGTTCTTTATCTTAAAGCAGAATTGTGACATAGAGAAAATTGTGTAGGAATATCCTTTGAGGTGCTCCATTGGATGTTCTGAAAACTTTTAAAAGCTTTTTAGGGGTCAGCTTATTGACAGAGTCCATAATCCCAACTCTTGTTTCATTTTTCCTGTTATCTGGTGCTCTGACACCAGTGGTAAGAATAAGCAAGCTTGTATTTAGGATTAGATGACAGAGGGCACCTTTTTATCTCCTGCTGTTTGAAAAGAGATGCTCTGGAAGTGACAGCATTTTTCCATGGTGTAAAAACAACTCAGAAAGAAGACAGATGAAATTACATGTTTGCTTTTGTTCTCATTGCTTCTTCTCACTGCAGTGTGTGCTAAATTAAATTGCCATGCTGTTCTAAGTGGCCTTAGTTGTATCTGTGAAGACACTGCTTGTACAGAGAATGAGCTCAGCATCTTCATAGCTCAGTTCTGATTTTTCTGCTCTTCATTGGCCTCTGGTTTGAGACTGCAATCTGTCATAATTTACTCATACTTTAATGTATTTCTAAGTACTTAAATATTTCAAGTTAATGTTTTCTGTATGTTCCAGGTTTTCTCTTTGAAGGTGTTATGATCTGAAGTGATCCCAATACATGTAATTTTGAAAGCCCTTTCATTTTGTGGCAATCTGATTTGTTAGAAGTCACCAAGACCTTGTTCTGAATCAGCTAACTGCAATATTTCTGTAGGAGGAGGATGCAGAAGTGGAAGGCATGCAATATAAGACACTAAGAACATTTCACCATGGAATCAGAGTTGATGCCATAGCATGGAGCCCTGAAACTAGACTTGATGCTATACCTCCCCAGATAAGGTACTTGACAATAAACAACCACAGTGAATCCTTGTCTCTTTCCTGTTTTCCCTAAATCCTTGATATTGGACTGTTCTAAGCTTATGAGTGAAATCTAATTCCTTAGAAATCACTGATGAATCTCTGAATTCTTCAGTAGAGTATTTGTTCTTATAGCCTTTTCTTTGTTCATTTGCTTGGTTTTTGTCCTCCTTGTTGTGCCACTTGACTCTCTCCCTACTGAACAAGCTGTAAACAATATCTTTTTAATTATTTTTATGGACCTCAGACATAGTTTCTTTGTACATCTCAGAGAAACCATTTCTTTTAAGAGCTTTAGTAAATGTGAGATCGTTTGAATGGCCCCATTTATAAAGCTATTTGCACTGATTTGCATCACATGTGCTGTGTTTCAGTGTAGGTAGATACTATTTGTGAGACCGTTTGAGGTGTAAATCTAGAAAATCTAGAAAGATAGTTAGCTATTAAGTGTAAACTTCTGAGTTAAAATGTACTCAGTAGTTTGTTTGATTCTTCAAAATTACCATATTTGCTTACTGCTCAATTTTCATACAGTCTTTTAGATTAAAATATGTTAAATAGAAATTGGTTTCTGAATTTTATATTTCAGTATTTTAGAACACTGATAGTGAAGATTGTTTTTTTTGCCTTACCACTTAACTTCTTCCAAGGAAAGTTTCAGCTGCATTTATGAGAGATATTTCAGGTAATTTGTAATTTATCCAGATTTGGCTTTGTAAAAATATCTGAATAAGTATTCTTGGCACTTGATGCACACTATTTTACAGATAAGCTCCAGTTGTAATTCTGCTTGTTGCCAAAGCAGAAAAGTTAAGATAGATGCTTTTGGGTGTTTCAAAATCTTTTTTTTTTTTTTGCATTTTTAAGATGAAGGAAAAGGCATCTTTGATTGATTAATAGGCAACCATTGCAATGTTGATTGACTGACAAGCCTTTTTTTTGTCTGTTGTGTGTAGGTTTTGTACTGCAGCTTCTGATAGGAAGTTAAGGCTGTTTACTTCAGACCTGCAGGACAAGAATGAATTTAAGGTAAGGGCAGCTGATGTGATTTTTAAAAGATTATTCCATTTTTAGTAAAGTCTAATCTTTAACTATCCTTCTACTCCACTTGTGAGAGATCTTAGGACCATCGCCTCTAAGGTAATAATTGTATTGTAAGTACCTTTCTGTCTTCAAAGTGGGAATTTCTGTAATTATCACCTACATGATCTTCTGATTTTCTTCAAAATTCTTCCTTTGAAACAATGTCCCAATATAGGTACTACTGTTAATTAGCTGTTTGTGCTATCCAGTGTAAAGATTTTTGGTGAGGTCTTAGCTAACAATAAGCAAAGCTAATTAATTTTAAAAAATGTGAGAGAGTATTCCTTTGCTTTTACTGCTTTAGAATATGATAATGCCTCTTTGATGAGAGTGGCTTATTGGGTATAAAGGAGAAAAAACCAGATTTTTATTTTTGGTGTGTTAATTTATATTGGTAAGACAATATAATTTGAGAGAGATTTGTCATTCAGAAATTAAGGGAATTGTGAATGTCAGTTATGTGGCCATACTGATAATAGAATTAATAAAGGCAAGGCATAAGAAGTAAAGATGGATGCTACTAAATGTCTTGAAAGAAAATGCTTTTTGTGTTGCTTCATGCATGCACATACTTTTAATTTCCTTCTTTTAGTGTTGGTCATACATGATTTTGCCACTGAGCAGTGAGATAACTCACATAGCTTGGTGGGATTTCTGACAAAATAGTTCTAAAAGTTCTTTATGCTCTTTGCTTGTGAGTTGATGTCTGTCATTCCATATTAAAGTTGTCTATTTGTGTAATATCTACAGTTTTTTGAATTTCAGACAAGAAGCTTTAATGTTAGCTGTGAGTTGAAGGATTTAACTTAGCAGAATGTAAAGTTTCTTTAATATTAGTTAATGGATCGATAATAAGTTGAAATAATGAAACAATGGGATAAATTTGGTGCTACAGACTCTAGTGAGCTAAATTCAACATCTGAGTTCTAATTTCTTAATTTATTTTGGGTTAATAAGGCCACAAGAAATAATGTGGTCAGCAGGAGGAAGGAAGTGTTTATCCTTCTGTACCTGGCACCTTGAATCCTCTCTTCAGTTTTGTGCCACTCAGGACAAGGAAGACATTGAGGCACTGGAGCATGTCCAGAGAAGGCAGTGGAGCTGGTGAGGGGCCTGGAGCAAAAATTCTTTGAGGGAAAGTCCAGTTGGGGTTGTTCTACATGGAGACAAGAAGGCTTGGGAGGAACCATACATCCTCTACAACCACCTGAAAGGAGGCTGTAGCCAGGTGGGGGTCAGCCAACAAGTCTCCCAGCCAACAAGTGGTAGGACAAGAGGAAATGGCCCCAAGTCATGCCAGAGGAGTTCAGATTGGGTATTAGTAAAAAATTCTTCTGTAAAAGGGTGGTCTAGCATTGGAACAGGCTGCCCATGGAAGCAGTGTGATCTCTGTGTTCACCTTAGAGATTTGGTGCTTAGGGATGGACCTGGCAGTGTTAAATTCGTGTTTGGACTCAGTGATCTCAGAAAGATCTCAGAGGTCTTTTCCAACCTTAATGATTCTATGATTGTGTGGCGCATATGCAATACAAATGAGAAGTGTTGGCTTGAATTTAACAGTAAAGCTGTTAGCTTTGTTTATGCCAGCTCCACCACTGAAATTAGCTGTCCAAGAACTTTAGTAAGGATGTACTCTGGCTGAGGAAAAAGTAAAAATACATACTTATTTTTTATGGGTCAGGCTTGGTCTAATGTTAAAAATAATCAGAAAACAGCTAAGAATACATATTTTTTACCTATTAGTGAGGAACTCATTAACAAAAAGAATGTGGACCTGTGTGTTTATGTCAGTAAAAGTTGTCTTTGAGACTCTCTTCTGGGGTTTTTTGATATAAAGTGTGGAAAACCATTTCTGGTAACCAATTAATTTCTTATATCTGGACAATTATTGTACTCTAGATTTCTTGTCAGGAAAAGTAACACCTAACTCTGATTTAAAGCACATGCAAAATCCCAGATGTTGACAAATTCTGGGTGAGCTATGCTGATCTGGCTTCCAATAAAGTTTGATACAGTGGCTTCTTATTAACAGTTAACTGATACCTCAGAAAACCTATTTCATAAACCTGAGGTTGAACTCATGACGAACATGTGGAAAATTTTGATCTATTATATGGTGCACACTTGTGACACATGGGATCTTCAGGAGAGGTCCAGACCATGGAAACACAGCTGAAGGAAGTATGTGACTACGTTCAGGATGTAATCTCTGAACATTTTGTCTTTTATAGTAAACAATTAGTACGTGTTGCTTCTGGAGGGATAGACAGAGTAACCTTACTCTGTTTTCCCCATGGAAAAACTGTCTTGCTGTAATTATCAACAAGGAACTTGAAGCACACTTGAGTTTTCCATTACTCTGTCGACACAACTAATCCAAAATTTATGGGTTGGATCAAGCCCAGAACAAAAGAAACAAAAGGTAAAATATGACTGATGGATCTTCGTGAAACCTTTTTCTTCTTTTGAGGTTTTCATTTGGAAATGAATTATGGCTTCCTTGTCCTGTTTCAAATTTTGCTTAATAAAAAGCATATTTCATCAGAACTGTAGAAGTAAAATGAGGCAGGATATTTGAATTCAGAATGCTGAAAATTGTCAAAAGACTTGGCATTCTGTCTAAATAGTTTAACATCATCTTAGGGCCTATTAGTTCTAGTATAATCCATTAGGCTTTAATAAAATAATGGAAAAAAATATTGGAAAAAATAAGTTGGCTGCTGAAAATGTTTCTGTATTGAAGTGATGAGGCATTCTTAAAACTTTTAGAGAGGGGGATTTAGTTATTGTGCGTGCTTGAGATTTTCTTTTTTTTTAATCTGTTCTGCATTTGTTCCTCAGAATAGCTACACTTAAAGATGGTGTGTTTTTCTTTGAGAAAACCGTGGAGCTTGTTTTCATTCCACCTTGTTTTCCTCTGCAATCTCTCAGTCTCATGCTGGTATCAGGAGGATATTTTTGTCTCACTTTTATGATACCTTGCTGGGCAAAACAAAAGCAGCTGTGCCTTGGGACTTAATCAGTGAGGCTGAATAGAAGAGGGTGGAACAGATACATCTACACATGGAAATTTGCCTGGCTTAGAATTTTTTGAGATTTCTTTCAAAAACACCATAGGTGTATTTAATGAGAGATTCAGAGATCAGAGTTACTTAACCAGTAATCAGAGTGCAGGTAGTAATGCATTCATTGCCTGGTCATTCTCCTCTTCCATTCTGAGATTTACTATCTTCTGCCTTCTAAATTCAGTGGTTGAAAAAATGATAAAAAGCTCTAGTGTGATTCACAGATCTCTGTCAAGCAAAAGCATCAAACTGACCTCTGTGCTAATACAAGGAGTAGTGGGAGGAATCTTTTCACCTGCAGTATGAATCTACACGAGTTAGATACTTTAAAGAAATCCAGTTATTGATAAAAACTATTTTACTTTGTATTAAAATTATTGTTTTATCTCAACACACACCTTTCCACTAGCAGGTCTGTTAAATATATTGGTGGAACAGTCAGCTCTAAGATAAAAGTATTTCTCTTTTCTGCTTGGCAGACATTTGATGGCCACACAGATTACATTAATGATCTGGTCTTTGCTCCCAACGAAGGTCAAGAAATTGCAAGTGTAAGTGATGATCACACCTGCAGGTATGCATTTTGTTCAAAACACTATTGAAAAACTAGTATTGGACTTTTTCTATCTGTGAATGTTTTATATGTCCACTTAAATAAATAAGTACTTATATTTTATTTTTAGTGTGCCTTCATGGCCCTCTAACAAGTCTAGTCCATTAACAAGATAAGAAATGGACTATTCTTGTTAACTTAAATTGTAGGCTGGCTTTTTGTTGTGATTTGTGGGTTGTCTTTTTTCAAAGCAATATTTTAAATGAGCTAGATTCAAAATGAAGAAAACCTTTGTCTTGGATTTGCATACACTATTTTCCCCCTTCTGGGATAGGAATAAAATGAGAATAGGAGAGATCAGACACATACAGCTCAGTGCTGAATTTTACATACCTTCTCTATGTATTCCGTCATCAGGTGGGTCAAGTTTCAAGTCAGTGAGAGTCAGAATGTGAACTTGTCCATCTACCCAAACGTATTAGCCTTACCAGGGGTGGGATGACATTGCCTGAAGACAGCACCATCCTAACGCAGTGGTACTGGCAGCTCAAAATACCATGATTACAGCTGCTTCAAACCCAGGTGTTTGGATACTTATAACTGGAAGTAGGAGAGTAGCATGGCTGAATGCTTTGAATCCTGCTGGGTAAAGGTTTTTGATGCAGGAGTTTGTCCTTGTCAGAAGGTCACCCATGTTCTAGTGGTGTGTATGAATCTGTTAAGCTGCTCCTCTTACCCCTCCAGTGCAGCTGGAGAGGTCAGGAGGGCTGTGCAGGCTTTCAGGTCATTGCTGTAGGGCAGCAAGAGAGTTGGGAAAGCATCATCATCTTTGACTTTCTTCACTCTGATGAGTAGGCAGTTTTTCCATGGATGGCTAGTCAGTATTTCCAACAAAATCATTAGGAATGAATAGTAGAAATGTATGACTTAGCTGTATCTTCTCATTGATTTCCTATCCTTGATTTCTTTGTTAAATCTAAACTAATATTTGGCTTATTCAGTAAAAAGCTGTTTGACTCTGTGGCCTTTTCCTGTTTCTTTCAGGAAATGCTCAGCTTTCCTGGGATGAAAGAAAAGTGTTTTAAAACCAGTTGTCTAATTGATACTAATTTAAAGGGAATTAAAATGTATGTAATTAATATATGCTAACAAGATTGCAGCTTAGTACCTATGAAAGACATTTTATGCCATAAACCATAAAGTCTTTGGTTAAAAGCCATGGGAAATAAGTAGGATTTTTTTTGGCTACTTGAGTTCTTATTTTTTCCATTCATGCATGTGGGGCATGAAGAGTTTTTCTATTGAATTTAAAGGTTACACTTTCAAAACTAATGGAAAATGCATTCCTTGGGACTTACCAAAATCATTCTTTACTTACTCTGTAATTTGCTTCAGTAGTAATGTAAGAAGAGGAATAATTCTTCTGTCTGAACTGAATTTCTCTCCTGAAATTGTTCTTAGGAAACAAAATCTGCTAATGCCTGTGGAATAAAGTTCTAGAACAATTAGTACAAGTCTTGAGTTGCACTTTTAAGTCTGAATAAATTTTTAAAACAACTTCTCAGTATGTACTGACTATATACAAGCATGGTTAGGTCTTCCCTGGTTTTCACTCAAGAGAAATTTTAGGTTTAAGTTCACCAGAACCCTCTAGGGAAGTAAGATTTTCAGTTTTCACCCACTAAATAGTCTTGCCACAAGCTGGTGCAACTGTGACATCTCTGAGTGGAGTTCAGTCATTTTGGCTGGAGGACAGACAGTGCAAGTTGGATACTGGTTATATCCAAAGTTCTTACCTTTAGGTTGCTGCTGTGTCACTCAGGAATTCTTGTTTCTTGCACATGGTCTTTAATGGCCTTGGTTTCACAACTCAAAACTTTTTTGCAGCTGTGAAGTAGAACTGCACTAAAAATAATTGCAGTGGTCACCTGTGTTAGGATAGCTCTAAGGAATATTTCATTTAATGCCTTGAAATGGTAAGGCAGTATACACTTCTTTGAACATTTGCATCAAGTGTAGGAATGTGTGCATCCCACTTTGTTAATGAGATCTCTGTTTGTGTGTGTGTGCAACTCCCCGTGCACCACTCTTCAAAAAAAATTACTGCTGGCTTTTTCATAATGATTCAGAAACACAGTCTAGAGTAAGAGCCTGAATGAGGGATGTGGGACTCCAGGCTGCTCTTCAAAATGCAGTTTATTACCTCCAAGAGGTTACAGCAGTCCAGGGTCATGGGTGACAGACCACTGTCAGCTCCAGCTGCAGGCAGGCCTGGAGACCCTTTGGTTTTGGTTACATTGCAGTATATACTTTTCTTTGCTGAGCATCTTAATACAGACAAACCAATGTATACCTTAACTATTATCTATAGCCTATCATAACTACTATAATTACCATATTCATGTTACTATTCTCCAATCAGTGAAAGTTAGTACATTACAGTTTAAGCTAGAAGTTGTTTTTCAGTTTTATTGCAGTAGAAAATTCTGAGACCTTTTTTCTACTTGCCACATCAGCAGGCTTGTTTGCCTGTGCTGTCTTTCTGCTTGGTAAAAACATGTTCTTGTTTGAGGTGGGTTTATCCTTTGCTCTAAGTCATAACAACCCCTTCTAACTAACAAACCCTTTGCCTTCTTAGTTATCTACTAAGACTGGCTCAGCAATTCTTTTCTTCTATATCAAAACTTGCTTTCATTTCTATTCTTCCTTGAGATTCTACATTCAAAAATCTTTCTGCCAACCATACATATCTGTTAAATTTCCTTGTCAAACTTTCATCCTTCCCAACAGTCTAGTAGCCTGCACAGATTCAGATGTGCAAATGATTTCGTTCTGATACTTAATGAAACCAAAAATTTCTGGGGAATGTTTGGAAAACGCCACGAGTTCAACTGACACACTCCACTCACTATTGGTGGTTAAAGACCTGGTGTTTCTGGAATTACTTAATGCAAAATACCATCCTCTCAAAACCCACTAATCTCATATCCATGCTAAAAATGAACCTCTTGACTCTCAAAAGGTTAATTCAGTCTGATTGGTAATCACCTCATACTCCCTCCTCAGGTAGAACTGAAAGGTCTGACAGTGTTAGACCCTTAAAAATACTGGCATGGCAATTTCTTCTGGTCATGGAGTGCTGGAATGGCTTGTATTTAGAAAAGCTGAAAAGACTCATCCATCCCTTTCTCTCCCTCACTCTCTCTTATTCTTAAACTACATCCTTTTCCTCTTTTTGAGTGCAAAAGAGATTACAGTTGAATTATCTTCCACATTATCTGTGACCATACTTGCTTTTTGATTCCTTTCTGAGTTCTGTTCATTTCCTTAGGCCATGGCTCACATCACTGCACAGAGAACTTTGTGAATTCATCAGTCACTCTGAAGTTCAGCCTTCTCTGTTGCATGTAGAATAAATGCCACATCATGAGAGGATTCGTTTTGTTCTCTAACCAGGGATTAGGGGGCAAGGTTTGATGTCACTGAAAGCTAAATTAACTTTAGTTTTAGAATGCTTTGTAGTGTTTCATCTGGTTTTAAGGGGTTTATCTGTAGCATATTTTTACAGGGTACTCTCATGCCCTAGGTATTTTGTGTAGATTTTTCTCTAGACAATATGAAGGAAAGTTAATGGTAACTCCTGGGTTTTTTTGGTTGTTTTTTTTTTTTTTGTTTGTTTGGGTGTTTTGTTTTTTTTTTTGTTCTTTTCTTTAATGTATTGCCAGCACACGATGCACTTGAATCTTACCTTGATTATTCAATAAATATTTCAGGTTTTGGCTATGTTGAAAAGTGGTCATTATCACTTATTTCTGCCTCCAAAACCATGTTCTATTTGCATTTTCCCATTCCTAGTGCAGTCAAATATGGATTTCTGTCAACATTTTTATGAAAGTTGTCATACCAAAATACTTCTTCTTTCTGAGGTATGCTGGTTACATTTTATCAAGCTAGTTCTGCATGATAATTTATGAAAATAAACAAGTCTTGAATTGTTTTCAGAGTCCAGTCTTTGATTTTGCACACTTGTATGCATCCCTGTATGTAGTCTTACACAATTCTGTTACATTGTACAGCCACAATGCATTAACCAACTGGTTTTGGACAGTGCAAGAATTAACTGGTCTCCTGTCAGCTTAAAAAAAAACAACCAAAAGCTTTCTGGATCAAATGTTTGGAACATTATTTCAGGGTTATCTTAATAAACTTTTCATTAGGAAGTCTTCAAAATATGAGAATGATGGAGTAATTTCCTTTGTGACACATTATGGCTTATGTTAAGCGTAACACAGCCCTAGAATGCAGTCTAGTCTATAAATTGTTTTTAAATAGAAATCATTGCCTTAGATTTGCTTAGAAGTTTTTTTATATTTTAGAAAGCCAGCAGCAGAATTGTTAGTTGAGTTTCTCAGTAGCAGTCATGCCAGAGAAGCATTTATGTTAGATATCCACATGGGGAACAATTAGCTGGTAGCTCTCAACAGGGATTTTTTGCTCTGGTTGAAAGGACAGAACTGAAGTGTCACTTTTTTTTTTCAAAAATGCTGCGTGGTCTCTGGTTTTGCTTTAGATAACTTTAAAGGTATTTCAGTACTAGTAGTAGTAGAAATGTGTGTTCCTTGGACTTAGTTCTATGTGTGCATGGCCTGAAATGTGTATTAGTGAAGTGGAGATACTGCACTGCTTCTCCTGCCTCTACCAACACTGCAGGGTGTAATTGCAGCCCAAAGTCAGCAGTGAGAAATATACCCATCTATTGATTGCATATCCAAGTAGATATTACAAGCTAGAGATAACATGTTTTTTCATGCCAAGATCTGAAATACTCTAATCACTAATTCTTTAGAAACAGTGACATTTCCTTTGATCATCAAAAGAAAATAGTGAACATGGGTCAGCTTTCTGAAGGAATATTTGTACATTTCCTCTGTTAGAAGACTTCATAAAAACTTAAGTATTACACCTTTCTCTTGTTCTGACCAGACAGAGGAATCTCTAAGTTCCACTTCAGCCGTTAATGTCCTGCCTGGTGCCCTCCAGATCTGTGATAGCCAAATCCATATGGAGTTGGCAGAAGACCTTAGAGAAAGCCAGTGTTGTTTGTATTCTCTGCAGTATTTCCCAATCTCTGCACTTTCATGTTCCTTTTCTGAGATCTTCTCCTCACTCCTTGTGCTCAACTTCACCTCTGTGTGATCTCAGGAACAGGAAACTTGCCCTCCTCCATAGTCCTCTAGGCTTTTCAAGAGTGATAGGATTTTACTCACACATGGAATATGTCTGATGGAGATATAAAGAAATGTATTAAAGTTGGATATTTAAAAAAAAAAACAAACAACAAAACCATGTTGGACAGGAGTAATCTTTGAGTAATGGATCAACTATAGTTGATCATGCTTTGTGGTTGGAAATCAGATGTCAAGGTTTCTTCTAGCCCCCACCACTCACTAAAATTGTTAGAAATCTTTTGTTGGAAGAGTTCCCATTTTCACTTCCATCTTCTGAGGATTTGAGAAATGACTGAAGATTGCAATCTGGTTTAGTTCATTCACTATTGCAACAATTAGCAGTTAGTTCTGCTAGTTAGAATTATTCATAATTCAGAAAATTAGAAGATAAAATAAGGATCATTTCCACTGCCACAAGTTTTCAGAGTTCTAATGAGGTACTTTGCCAGCTGTAATAAAAGTCCACTGTATGATGACATTGCTGCACATATGCATCCATTTTCATGCATACAAGATATAATATAGTTGAGTCAATGGAATTTGAATATCTTAAAGCTATTAGATAAGTGCAGTTTTCATTGGTTTGTTAGTTACAGGATTTGAGTGACAAAAGAAAGGTATTAGTATCTCAAGAATTTTCTTTAACAGCATTAGCAACTGTCTGGATTTGAGTTGGTTTAAGTTTTCTGAGTACTGCAGTAAATAATTTCTCAGTCCTTAGTTACTCAAAAAATAATTATTTTACTGAGAAGATTAGATGTTATTTTTGAGACTATACATTAATCAAACTTATTTCAACTGTGCTTATTCAAACTTTTTTCCAATAAATTTTTGTGGATTTTTGTTTAAATACCAGAAAAAAAATGCCATAAGCTCAGTGACAAGTCTATGCCACGATACCTGGTTGGAAGAGAAGTAAGAGAGTGACACATTGCAGGGTTAAAAAAGATGTTTGGAGAAAAACAGACAGTTATTTTAGTTTGGTATAAAATCATGGTAGTACTAGTAAAGTTTCAAGAGCTTTGAATGGGAGACAAAATCTTCAGTCTTTTTGGATTGATTTATATGATAGGAATGTGGACAAAATGGGGAGACAGCATCTGTAGCTGATTTGGTTATGATTACTGAGTAATTTAGGAGTTGAAAATCAGTTTGGCTAAATTGTTGGGGTTTGCATGTTTTTTACTTGGGTTTTTTCACAAAGAAATAGTGAAAAGAGTTAATTGAACACATATGTAATTGTATAGACATGATGCATTCAGACAAGGATCTATCTTGATATGTATTGCTTGGTTTGTGTTTTGGGGGTTATGGGTTTTTTTCCCCCAAAACTAAATAATATTTTCTTTGGTATCAATAAAGAAAATATAAAAGAGGCTTTTAGACCTTCTCCTCCCCATACTGTTTGTTACTAACACTCCTGCCATTCTTACAAAGTAAAAACTACAAATTTGGTAACTTTATAAATAGCAAAGTTATGAAGGTAAAAACCATAAATTTCTGTCTCAACACCTAATAACATCACTCACTTCAGGGAAGGAAACATAATGGCATATTCCTTTTGCCAAAATGATTCACCATCTTCTCTTGTATCATAATTTTCTCCCTGCACAGTAAATACACATGGGGAGTGTTGATTTGACTTGGACAAATCTACAAGGCAAAATTTTTGGCAGTAGAAGAAAGTATTATATGTTTCTAAATTACCTAATCAAGTAGATATTTCATTTTTTAAACACTTGTCAGGTTTTTGTTTTGACTTTTTTTAGTAAGCACACTGATTCTTCAAGATTAGAGACCCTGTGTTTTCTACAGGGAGAACAAATATTTGATCTGTTGTGGTTTGGCATAAGAAAACAACATTGTTCATTAAATATATTTACTTTATTCCCATATATTTTGTCTAGACTTATGATGTATTGGTTAAGAGTTTTTTTAAATCTCTTAAATAAAAGCCTCTAAGCACCCTGGTGAGATATAAACTGAAAAAGTCTGGAGGAAGTCAGCAAAAATCCTCTAGAATAAACAATAATAGTACGTAGCCACTCATCTAGCTCAAAAGACTGGGCAGAACACTACTTTAAAAATTGGCTGTTTCTCAAGTTTTGCATGTCAGAGAGGAAGGATATATGTGTATGTTTCAGTGTCCAAATGTATATAAATAACACGTAGCCTTGTGGTTCAGACTGATGTTCACAACTGTGATGTCTTTGTCCTATAAAAGAGCTATGGATTTGGTAGGAAAAGAGGGAAGTGAGCAGTGGCTGTGAGGTAAAATAGTCTCAGTTTTGGTTTTGTTGCATTTTAGAAACAAAGTAGCTCCATGGCTCATTACCACTCTGATTGAACACATCCAAAGAAAACTCACCCATCACCTAACCTAGTTTTGGTGTTTCAGCATTACACTTTGCTGTCCATCCATATTGACCAAATACAGTTGATTATTTAATTTTTTTTTTACAGCTGCCAGATATGTATTTTAGGTGTTTTTAAAGGAAAAGGTAAAACTGGCACATGCAATTTACCTGTTGAAAACTCTCCAAGACCCTTTCTTGGTTAGTGTTACCTCTGCCACTGATCCTTCTGTTTGCCTTAGCTTCATTTCTGGTTTCTTACATTTCCATTACTCAATCTTGTCTTACCAGGAAATACGGGAAACTCTTACATTAGGCAGCCAGAATACTTTAATTAAGGGTCTTGCCCTTTATATGGCAACATTAATGATTTGTTTGGTACCTCATTTTAGGTTCCTTGTATCAACTGGGCCAACACTGACATTCCTGCTTTGTACTGCCCCACTGCTATTTATGGTATAGCACAAAGGCTGTAGTGTTGTCTTATGAAAAAATGGGAACATCTCACTGAGATTTCATGTCTAGATAACTTACAATGGCAAATCATTTGAATAATTAAAGAGAGGCTCTGCCTCACTCATCAATGTTAAAATACATTATCTGCAGCACTGGCCACTTCCAATGACTTCTTCAAATTATACAGCATGAACACTATTTCACTTGGTCACTTCCTCTGTGAACACATTGAGGCACTGAAAGTTAATGTATTTGCAGTCAAATGGCAATAGTTTAGTACTTTACTTTTTTTTTCTTTCTTTCTTTTCTCCCCAGGGTCTGGGATTTGGAAGGAAATGAGAAGGCCCATTTTGTTTTACGTTCTTCTGGAATGAGTGTTTGCTGGCATCCTGAGGAGGCTTTTAAGGTTGTGGTTTTCTCCCTCGCCACCTTTAAAATAACAGGAGGGGGGACACACCTAAAGTGTGAATCTTTGATGTTGTAGTAACATTAAAGTTTGAGGACCTAGTTTACACTGTAACTGGGTATTGGTTGGATCTGCTAATGTGAAGAGACTGTGAATGAATTCTCATTGCCATTCTTGTCATTTTACCCTCGGTCCCTTACTCCTCCCATCAGAAATATTCCTTCTTGATTAGGCACATCAGTTGTTGATAACTATTCTGCTGATTGCTTATTAACTGACACCAGAGAAGAGCTCGAGTTTCCTCAGTCATGGTAACACAGTTCACCAATAATACAGACTCTTTATAGAACATGCCAAGCTTTGAAAAGTATCTGTTTGAAGTTAACAAGGGACATTTTTGTTGTTGTTCTTGCTTAAAGTGTATGAAATATGTTCTGAAAAATCAAATCAATAGACTGTGATTTTATACTTATCTCGTTATTGTACTAAGGAGGATTAATCAGCTGGTAAGTACCCAAATATCCAGTTTCATTAATGGTCTAGTCCCTGCAGTCTTGGATTTATTATTCCTATTGTGCCTATCAATAACTGCCTTAAGCAGCTACAAATGGTTGTTTGGGTTACCACAAAAACACATACTTAAAACAGAGAAAAGCAGTCAAATAAGATATCAAAATATTTACACAGCAGCAGGGAAGGAGGATCTCTAATCTCATCACACTTTCCACCAATATCAATATCCGTTCTTACTAAGAAAGGAAACTGTTAACTAGGAATACTGTTGATTCAGGTGGTGTCAGAATTTAATGGGTTAGCTGCTGTTTGCTACTGGGCAACTTTGTTAGCACAACAAAATTAATAGATTTTCCCAAAAATACTGCAATAGTATGCCAGTATGCTTAGATATTATTAGCATGTCTTTTCTTTGACCATTGTCAGAGACAGGCACAGGGTTTTTTGGGGTTTTTTTGGTTTCTTTTAAAGAAAAGTCCATTCCAAATGCTCATAAAACTTGCTAGATTTAGTTCTTGCTGAAAAGCTTATTGCAGGTCAAAATGCTTACTCACCATGACCTTTAGATTGCAGGAAAGCATGTTTGGGTGACAGGTCTGTTTTTCCAAACAAACTGGTATAACTGGAGTATTTTTTTTTTTGCTTCTTTGCATTTCTTAATTATTGTTCATGACTGTCTGAAAACCATTTCTCCCCATTAAGAAAAATCTCATGTCATCATCTGGGCATTGGAACGGGTTGCCCAAAGTGTTCAAGACCAGGTTGGATGGAGCCCTGAGTGATCTGGCCTAGCAGAGAGTGTCCCTGCCCATGGCAGAGGATTGGAACTAGAGGATTTTTAATTTCCCTTCCAACGCAATCCTTCTATGATTCTGTAATTGAATCAGGAAGCTCTTTCTGCAATACTTAAAAAACAACTGCTTGAGTGTACTGCTGTAATGGAAAAAGTTTAAATAAAATATGTTGCAAACTGTTATAGGATGAAGTAAGAGTTGTTATATAAAATCAGTAAGAGTGGTTCTACAGATTCTACAGCCACACTAATTAATAATTTGCTGAGAATGCTAGAATCATTTAGGTTGGAAAAGACCTCTAAGATACTCAAGTCCAACCTTTGATTGAACACCACCATATCAAATAAACCACAGCACTAATTGCCATATACAGTAATTTCTTGAACACCTTCAGGGATGGTGACTCCACCACTTCTCCAGGCGGCTCTGTTCCAGTGTTTGATAACCCTTTATGTTTAACAGCACTAAGTGTCACTTGGTTCTTTGTGCTCAGAACAGAAGCTGCTGAATGTTAAAATAATAACTTTTTGCTGTGTGAAAGCACAGTGATTTGGTGGTTGTGAGCTGGTATTTCTAACCACCAAAATTATACACATAGATATCTATAGACATGTAGAAATGAAAGAATGTAATCATTATGTGTAATGGTGTAGCGATAGTATAAAGTGGTTTTTACTCATTGGTTACAGAGTGTCCAAGAGAAAATTTTCTGGTATGAAGTGAAGAACTGTACTTCATTTAGTAGTATTAATATTTATTTGAATGTATTCTAGATTTTCATAGAGTAGAAAAAAATTATTTTCTATTACATTGTAAGTTTACCACATTCTATGAATTTCTTTTAACAGCTGATGGTGGCAGAGAAGAATGGGACAATACGGTTCTATGACCTGATTACACAGCAGGCCATTCTCTCCCTGGAGTGTGAACAAACACCACTGATGTCAGCAGACTGGTGTTTAAAAAATACCTTCAAAATTGGAGCAGTTGCTGGAAGTGATTGGCTGATCTGGGATATCACTCGCTCCAGGTATTTTTATTCCCATGGCATAGATGTGTTTATTCTCCTCATGAGGAAATGCAGGTACTTGGATAATAAAGCACGGCAGTCACAAAATCACATATGGGTCAGGCTGGAAGGGACCACAGTGTGTCAGCTGGTCTGACCTCCCTGCTCAAGCAGGGTCATCCTAGAGCACAAGGCACAGGATTGTGAATATCTTCAGTTTGGGACACTCCACACCCTCTCTGGGCATTGTTCCAGTGCTTGGTCACATGCAGAGTAAAGAATTTCTTCCTCATGTTCAGGAACTTCCTGTGCATCAGTTTGTGCCCACTGCCTTTTAGCCCATTGCTTGCAGCACGGAGCAGAGCCTGGCTCCATCCCCTTGATACCCTCTCCAGATACTGATGGACATTGATGAGGTCCCCTCTCAGTCATCTCTTCCTGAGGCTGAACAGGCTCAGCTTCTCCAGCCTTTCCTTGTTAGAGATGCTCCAGCCCCTTACTCATCTTTGCAGGCCCAATGCATAAGCTAAATAAATAAACAATTATCAGGAATTATGATATTGATACAAACCACTCCTTTTATTTGTTTCATTTTTATCAATATTTTATGTTAAAAATGTAACATTGTCTTTTTGTCCATTCGAGATAGTATCTCACTACTGTTTGCCTCTCACTTGTATGTGTTTGTTAAAATTTCATTCCAAGTCATCAGTAGATAACTATTGATCCATAATGAACTGGGCAACTACTTCAGTTTTCCTACTCCAAATTGAGATCAAAGCTGCAGGGATGCTCTGGTTTTCCCTCAGCTGCTTCACAGAGAGTAAACAGTGTGTATTTCACTGTACTTTTACTACTTACAGTATGAGCTGTAGTTGTTTGCAGAACAGTTTTTTACTCTGAATGTCTCTTTTAGTTATCCACAGGATAAGAGACCTGTCCATGTTGACCGAGCCAGATTATTCAGGTATAAAAGTTGTCTTGATTTGATGGGGTTTATTTATTTAAGTCTATATCTGTGCAAACAGTTGTGAGTTTAGCAACCTGGTTGGATCTCACTTAAGTAATTTTTAGGGGACTGGGTGTATAAACTTAGTGAAATTTGTGAATGACTCACATTTAGTATATATGTGTAGCATTCATGTGATACTTTTTTTTTTGTTTGTTTTAAAACACTGTGCATGTGGGGCAGTGGGTAGGGAACAATATACAAGCTAATTCTGTAAATCTGCTACTCTGCTGTTAGTAGAGTACATGACATCTTCACAGTTAGTCTCAAGGGAGTGAAGTCCACTTTGTGTGCACTTCTGCTGCTATGACAGGGGTATTTGGAAAGAACATACATTTTATTCATAGGTGTAATTCATTTTATTCATAGGTGGTCCCGAGTGAATGAAAATCTGTTTGCAACCACTGGATATCCAGGAAAGACAACTACTCAATTGCTGGTTCATCATTTAGGACACCCCCAGGTAAATTTTTGACTGGAGTTGCATCTGTTCTCCTCAGATCAGACTCATTTTACTTAAAAGCTACAATTAAAAACTAGCCCAAACCATTCAGAACTGCTGCTTGGTGTACCCATTTTGTTTTATTTTGGTTTGTGGCATTCATGCTAAGGAAAAAAAAATTGGTGCATACTTAAACTCCTAGTTTAGAAGCTGCTTGATCTAGATGTTTTAGCTTGATTTGCCATATCAGTTCTGAGGGGAAGAAAAACACCTTTAACCTGATATTTAATTAATCTGGCAATATTTCTAGTTCTTAGGAGGCTAAAAACACCTAGTGGTATATTTTTATATATAATTTTATAATTATATTTTAAATCATTAATGAAAATGCAAAGCATAGGAAATATTTTGGTTTTGCTGGAGTCAGTATATATTTGCAATGCTTACAGTAAAAATATTACTTCCAAACATACTGGTTATGAATACATTGAAATAACAGAAGTAATTTCATTTTAAAAGGTTTCTAAGTTTGATATCATGCCTTTATAATAATGATGTTTATGCTAATGTAAAGAGTTGAAACTATTTGTTATTATGGAATATTTTGCTGTATTACTTAAGTAAGCAGCTACTGGAACTATGTAGCAGGGATTCACATTTTTCAGTAGAATTTCTGTTGTATTTTAACTACATTTGTTAAGGAGTATTTAATCTGTGGTATTTGTCTATGCAACTTGGTATCTGCAGTTTAGCAATCATTAATAAGGAAAGTTGAATTGATATTTTTCTATCTCTCTCTTTGTTTTTTACAGCCCATTCTTACTGGAACTGCAGCTGTAGGATCTGGTTTGACGTGGCACAGAACTCTTCCATTATGTGCAGTTGGAGGAGACCATAAAATTTTCTTCTGGGTTACTGAAATGTAAAATAAGCATTTGCCTTCAACATGAAGCTTGACAGCATAATGCCTTTTTTCTAGTAAAATGAAGAAATTTACTCTTTGTGATGGTTTTCACTTGGACAACAGAAGGAAGAAAGCAAGATATAAATCACTTTTGTTTGATTTTTAGCTTGCAAGTACAAGAGCTTTTGAAAAATTGGTTATCATACATCTTGGTTATTTCTATTCGAATAAAATGTACTTTTTAAACATGGCATTTGGTGTGAATTTTTTTTCAGGAGTTTTAAAGAGATTTTGTGTCCCAGCATGTCATTCTGATAATCTCACTCAGTTAATAGAGCTCAAATACCTGATATTGTGCAGAGTACCTGCAGAAAGAACACCTCTCTATATCAACTTTGCCAACCATGACTATCTCATAAGAAAAAAAAAAGCAGAAGTGTACCGTGATAAAATGTTGTTCCTGGATGTTTTTGAATAAACTAGTTACCACTACCAGTGAAGAAGCTAATGGTAAAATCAGAATGATAATTTGAAGCAGTTTTATTCTCTAAAGACAACAGAGGGATTTACTTTAGGCCTGTCAAACAGGATAGTGAGGGGTTTTTTTCTGCTTACAGCCTTTTACTTCCAGTCTTTACAGGAAAATCAAAGGCATTCTGCTTTCTAGAAACATATTTTTCCTGTCATTCCCACACAAGACCCAGAACAGAAGTAAAAGAAGAAGACAACTCCTGTCTTAAGTATCTTTTTTGCATACTTTCGCAAGTGAAGGGATGTCAGGATGTTTCACTAGTGCAACAGCTCCTTACAGCATTGTAGCCCTCCTCATTAGTTGTAGTTAGATTTTAAAATATCCATTTGATTGTTCCTATTTATGTGGGACACATAAAACCAGAAGTAGGACATCAATAAGTGAAATTACAGTCACCTTTTGAAATCTAAGACCAAATTATATTTCTCATAATCCTTTATCCTTGAGAACTTTTGCTTTCCAGCTGGCACCAAAATTTACCTAAAACAAATATGAAATTCCTTATAAGTTCCAGAGGACTGGTGTGTGCCTAAACTGTAAAATAAGCAGGTATTGCAAGGTAACAGTGCTCTGTTTATCTTGTATCCATTGTCTGAGCAGATAGCAGCCTTAAGGGGAAGTTTACTTCACTTGTAGCTAAAACTCTTTGTGATTCTGGGAGGAAGGATTGGCCTGAGGCACTGTTATCCTTCTGGTGTGTAATGGAATTGAAACAGATGTGAGATTTTCTGTCCTCAGAGCAAACTTCACACAGCTCCTGTCTGTGCAGAATATATCCACTATACTCAGGACCCATATAAACAAGGGCAATATGCAAGGGTATGTGCAGGTGCACTCTTGAGTCAGACTTTTTGGGTTTAGAATTGCTTAAGACCCAGGAGACCAAAGAACAGAAATTCTTTTGTTCTGTAGTTAATTCAGAAACCAGGATGTTTGCTTTTCATACTCTGTTTTTAAGGACTACTTAAAACTGTTTACCCAGGAATGATCTTGCCAAGTTCAAGGCTCTTCATTTTAAACTGGAAAGAAGTACTATGGATATTTAAATTAATAAATAAATAAGAAAGCAGCTAATGTCTTTTGCATGTTCTCCATGCTCTTTTGTACAGAACAAAATAATTAGTTAATCCTCTCATGTTGCCTCAGCACAGTACTTGGAAAACTGAAACGTGACAAACCATTTTCAGAGAACTGAAAAACATTTATCATTTAGTTTCCATTTTCTTTTTTTTTTTTTAAGAAACCTACATAATACCTAACATTTGTATTTCTCAGTCTATTTAACTGTGAAGGGTTGATAATTTTCTGAACTGTTTGCAAGGATTGTACAAATTCTGGCACACTTAGATTATTGAGATTGGAGGGGACATTGCTTAAATTCACCATAGAGAAAAATCATTGATGCAATATTGGTTTCATAGAGAAAATTTTACTAGAATACCCTTTGTAAGCATGGATTTAGAAGACTCCATGGGAAATCAAACAAATGTTAATCCACACTGATCTTTTCAGCTGTTCATTGGGCCACCTTATTAAAAACAACTATTGCCCCTTGTGGAGGATCAGGTGACACCGTGTCTGGAAATTTTTTTGGATCAGCTTTTTGTTTCTGTTTAACTTGTCTCTCTCAGTTGTAGAGTTTTTTGAGTTCTGGGCTGATTCTAACCTGAATGTGGTGTCCTGGGACCTGTAACAGAATATAAGCACAAAAGATGCATATGAACATTGTAAGCTTCAGTAGCACTTGCCAATTTTTCTCAGCTTGTGCAGTTTTGTTTTGCTGTTGATCTGAGGCTCTGATTCTGTGCAATATATGGAGCAGATCAGTTTCAATGCTTTGAAACCCATATTTTTGCTTTTACTTTTCTATGTACACTAATCACAAGTCAGGTATTTTTTACCAATGATGAAGATAGAGCTCTGATCAGTTTTCTGTACACACAGCTTTTCCACTCCAAGCTAGCCTCAGCATCTGGAAAGCTGACATCTTCAAAATACTAATGTTCAACCAAACTTCATTTTGGTAACTCTTAAACACTCTTTAATCTCTTTTCCTTCACTGGAAGGTGGAGCTACAGAACAGGGCCTTTAAATGGCAATATATTATGTACACATGCATAGGGTATAAACTGCCAGCAGTCACATCCTGTACAGCACTTATTCTTCAGTCTGACATTTATCATCCAGCATGGGTGCTGGTAAAAAAATACATTTTCAAATTGTACCTGGATGTTATCACTCAATTTATAATTATATTTTTTATAAATCCTCTCCTTGGAAGTTCAGGCATTTATATTTACAGCTAAAAAGATAGTTCAATTTAAACTTTTTTAAGAGGTTTTGGAAAATTTGGATCACTTCCTCCTTTCTGTTTTTCACTTTTCATACCCTGCATTTCCTAACTCCAGCTGGGAGGAAAAAGTGCTGTGTTGCACTTTTCTATGTAGTATTTTTGGGCAAATTAAAAGCAGGAAGTACCAGAAAGTTCATAAAATAGCATATTCTTGGGAGATTTCTTATCCAGACCAAGACATTCAGATAAGATCGAGATCTTATGCATTTACATTAATTTTAAGTGCCATTGCCTGGAAAACATTTATTATAGACACTTAATGATAAACAAGATTAATTCTTCTCGAATATATTTAGTTGGAATTTTAAGGTAATTATAAACAAATAACTCAAGTTAGTGCAAAATAACTCTTAATTAAATAAACAGCTCTATTGCCCGACACAAATTTGAACAATTCCTGTAAGCTATGGATTGAAAGCTAAACCCACTGAATTTTGTAGGTTAGTCTGCAGTGCATCCTTTTGGAGAGGTGAGAAATTGAGCCAACAACATCAGTGCTCCAAAGCTGAGTATGAATCAGAAGATGTTCAATAATTCAATTAGCATGGACAAGAAAAATTTTGCTATACTATCTTGTAATAATGTAATAATGATGTGCATATGACAGCAGGTTAGTCATAAATACATTGTGAAAGTAATAAAGCCAAAAAAGCTGTTTCAGTTAATAATTGACAATTTTATGGTAACTGGAGTAAGCTACCATTGATTCTGTATATGGATTTGTAGAATGTTTTGGCAAACTGATGATTTGGAAGTAAAATGAGAATTTTGGTAAATTTTAAACCAAAATTAGTATGTTACATTTAGGATCTAGTCTTCAAAGTATTGCAGTAATTAGTGAGTCTTTATTCATCTCATCACAAAAGAAGTTTCCACCTGACATCCTCAGACTGAGACGGTTTCTTAACTGGCCTGAATTTAGGAGGGTTCATTAAATGCAGCAGTATTTAGATGTAACCATGAAGAATTTCCACTAATATGGAAATCCACTACAGTCTCTTTGGATTTACTGATGTAAACAAGGACTCCAGATCACCCCAAATTTGTCTATTTTGGAAGAACCCAGAGGCATTCAGCGCTCCTAATTTTGACTCCCCACATCCAAAGTGTGGCACTTCCCCACCCAAATTATGCGTGTGAGCACAGGGATAGTTCCTTCACTGGCTTTTCTCATTATTTCCTTGACATTTTACTGCAGGGGACGACACTTCCCAAACACCACCATGCAGGGCCCTTTCCTGAGGCCTGTGGAGGGCTGCGTGTCAGTGTGGGGCAGTGAGGGGCATGGCCGGGCCCCTCAGCGGCTGGCAACACTTGCATCGCAAAATGCAAAAAAAAAATGCAAAAAAGCGGGTGCCAAAGAAGGCAGCCCAGGAGCTCCGGGGTTTATCGCCGGGGTTTATACCGGGGCACAGGGCTCCGTTCCGGGACTGCGTTTCCCAGGAGGAAGCGCGGGCAGCGGGCACGCCCCGCCCCGCGGCGCTCGGCGTTTGTTTCCGGGCCGAGGCTGAGGAGCGCGGCCGAGCTGCGGAGCGGGGCCGCACCCGGCCCGGCCCGGCTCGGCCCAGCAGCATGGACGAGGACGGGCTGCCCATCGTGGGCTCCGGCATTGACCTCACCAAGGTACGGGCTGCGCTCGCCCGGCGCTCCGCGGCTGCCGCTGCTGCTGCCCGGCTGCGCTGGCCCTGGTGCTGGGCGAGCCCCGCGTCCCCCGGCCCGGCCCGGCCCGCTGGCAGCGGGCGAGGGGAGCTCCCCGTGCGGGGGCGGTGCCGCCCTCGCACCGGGGACGAGCGGCCTCTGGTCCTTGCCTCTGTCTCCAGCTGTTCTCCTGCAAGTTCTGCGATAACTTCGTATTTAAAGACTAAGCCGTCTCAGACATCGATCTGCGAGGCAAATCCTGTGCAAAGCTGTGTGTTCGTTTCTTTAAATGTTGCAGAAACTTTCTTTTTAAACTTAGTTTCCTCAAAAGGCAGCGCAAAGACAGGACAGTTCGAGTTCACCCAGTGAGTCTTCCGTGCTCTGTGCCACCCCACAGATTTCTGCTGAAGTCATAAGCAAATGCAAATTTCTGCTTGGCAAATTTTGGAACCACAGAACTGAACTTCAGCAGATGCTGTTGTACAGTGCACAGGATGAAGGCTCGAGATAGTGGCAACAAAAGTCTCACAAAAAGTCAGGATATTTTAAGATGGCCATTGTGTATTGAATGCACCGATAAATCAGCGGCTAAAGAAGAGGTGAAGACCAGAGGGTCGCTGTATTCACCAAAAAAGTGCAGCAGAATCTTGGCTGCCAATAATATTCCTTGTAAATCTTCCATATAAATCAATGACAATTTCATAGGCTGATTTCCATTGGGAATGTTAAAACTTAAACCAGTTGTCCAAGGTTATTAACATTGGCACTAAATTTTTATACATAAACTAAAATTTTATACATAAACTTTTGTGTGCAAATTCCTGAATCCCGTCTTCTGTAATGGTTTAAATAAAAATCCCAACTCTGTGTTACAATATGACTACTATTCTTTTTGGCTAACATAACATTCTACATTTTAGTCTGGAAAGGATGTGAGCATCAAAACTGATTTGGAGGATAACTTTTGGTCATTTTAGGATAGTCTGGGTGTTCAAATACTCAGACAGAAACATCACTACACTTCAGTTTTCATCATGGCATTAGTTGTAAATGAGTATTAGTATGGCTGGCCAAGTTTGTTTTTCCTTCTGATTTTCAGGAATATTCACAATTTCATCTGGAGGTGTTTTCTTCAAGATAACAATCCTTCATTTCTTGGGTCTTGTTGCCTTTTCTATGTGTCCTGTAAATTCTCAGCTGTCATGCTAGTAGGCTTTTAGTGGCAAAGGTTTTGTATGAATGCATATGTGTATTAGAAAATGGTGTATGTATGTATGCATTCATAGCAGGCACACTTAAGACAGATTTCCAAATCATTTCTTCTAAAAAATGTGCATTTGAACAGATACTTCAATTCAAATGTGAAACTTGATATTGATGTGTAACCTAATTTCCTTACCTTTTTTAATGCAGGTTCCTGCTATTCAGCAGAAAAGAACTGTAGCATTTCTAAACCAGTTTGTGGTTCACACAGTGCAGTTTCTCAACCGCTTTTCTACTGTTTGTGAAGAGGTATGTTTATTATTTTCCCAGCTGGCCCTTGATACAATTAAAAGAAATTCAAAAAATGGGAACCATTCATTTAAACGTTTTTGATGCAGTAATACTGGTAGCCTAAACCAAAAATGTAGTCTGCTTTCTGTTGAAGGTTTCTCTTTAGTAAGTGCTCAAGACAGAATTTTTCCCTAAGGGATCCACATGAACTCCTGATTGTGCCACACTCTCCTGTTTTCTTAAACTTTTGCATTTCTAACAGTCTTTGAACTTCTTGATACAGGGAATTTATTCTGAGCAGCTTCATCTCTGGCTCTGATGTTGTTATGAAAGAAGGATGCCATGTTTTTGTGGTCCATCAAGACTTGCTTTCAGATTTTATCACCTTTAATTTAAGAGAGTTGTACGCTAAGCAAATGCAAATTACTGAATGCAAATAGTTTTTTTGTTGGAAAAAGGACATTTTTGGCAAGTGATTAGTATAGAACATGAAGCCTTTAACTTCAGTTTCCTGCAAAAAGAGAGAAAAATAAAAATATTTGGGATTAGTAAGTTTATGTGACTTTAGAATCAATGGATATACACCAGACCAAGAAGATCAGAATTGTCCACTGAGCAGGACAAGAGTCCTCCTTGTAAAAAGGGTGTTTTCTAACGTGGCTTTGAGGGTAACCTTTTTGTCTTTAGAGGTTTTTTGTACTTTTTCATTAGTTTATTCAACAAAGAATGCCATACAGCTCTAGCCAGCTGAGCCAGAGCAGCAGTCAAATCCAATTAGCCTAAGCCATGTAATCTGAGAAATTCTGTTATTTGTTGGTGAAGTTTAGAGCCAGACGCGTGACAAGTATAAGATTTGGATATTACAAGAATATATGGAGCTTTAGAGGAAAAAAAGTCATTTTTCCTAGGTTTTTGAACTTCTTGTAACTTGATAGGTGGGACAGTGTGACCGCCTGATGATGCTGTTGTCAGTTGTCCAAGAGTCAGTTGTCAACTGATACCAGAATTCCCTCTTCCACGGGCCCTCTGGAAATCAGAACACGTATATTTAAAGCCACCTTGAGCACACAGCAGCACTGTGAAGTCTGCCTAATAAAACAGTTATTAGTTAACCAAAATGTGCTGTTACTCAAGAGACTCAAATAGTTGCTTTATATACTCCTTGAGAAGTTTTTCGTATTCATGAAGTACAGAAGTGTTTTTAATGTGAAAGGTCGCAGTGTAAGTCAACAGAAGCCAAGAAACTCAAAATCAGAGCTGACACCATCCTTAACTCTAAATTTCCTGGCTCTTGTCTAGTCAAATAGACCCATAAAATTGCATAATTGTCTTTTGTACATCTTTCCTCCCCCTTATCCAGTTAAATGTAGAACACATAGTTCCTTCCAATAGGAGCTGACTCCTCTTCGTGAACAAAGGACCATCTGTAAACAAGTCAGTGCTCTATCCAAAAAGACTAACTCCTGTCAGTCTCCTGCTTTTTCTAGCATATTGGCAGAACTGCCATTTTCTTAGGGTGTTAAAGTTCTGCTTCAGAGCCAGGCAGAATCTTGCCAAGGTGCCAGAAAGCTGTCAGAATGGTACGTATCTGCCAGCCAGCACTCTAGCCAACTTCACTTGGACAGGTCTGGTGGAGTATGGTAGTGATTAGTTAAAAGACTGGCAGTTCTTATGGAGTAATTTAGAAAAACTTAAGTTGTATTTAAAAAAAAAAAAAAGTCAAAATTTGATTGAGGTGCACCTGGAGCATATAAAGTGTCTGGTTAGTTCTGATTGATTGTGGATTTTGGCTGTATAGGACTATTGAATCACCTGCTGTATTAATTATCAGATTTTCTCTTTGTATTTGGGCAGTTACATACACACACATCATCTCTTTTCATCTTCCACATTTGGAAAAAGCTTTGAAGAAAGATCTTTCAGTAACTGGGAGAGTACAATGTGTCTACCATTATTCTCCAGTTGCCCAAAGTAATACCCTATTTACTTTGGCTTTCTTTTGTAAATAGTCTGTCTTCATTTCTGTCATTATAGGGGAAAACCAACTGCAGAGTAAAATTATTTAAAATTTGTACCGCTGTAGCTACTGCTCTACAAAGGGTTGTCATTGCTTCATTCATTTCATAATGTGATAATCTCATTTACACTGCACTCTGCCTTCAGCAGGGAGAAGCTAAAAAAAGTGATTTTTTTAAACTAGCTGCAAACTCTTTTATATGTCCAAGTGCACAGGAGAGTGTTTTCACATCCTAATTGTTTTCTGTTGTAGAAATTGTCAGCACTGTCTCTCCGTATCCAACAAATTGAAACCACGCTCAATATTCTGGATGCAAAGGTTTGTATGGATAGAGACTTCATCTTCTAAGAGTGACAGCCTCCTAGATTATGTGAACTAGCTTCCTTTCTAGAGTCTGAATTGAGCCAATAAGTTTTCATAATGATTTGAAGGAGTCTGATGTCAAAATCCTGATATCAAATCCTGATACCAAAAATTCTTTAACTCTCTTCCCTAGTTAATGTCTTACTACTTATACTGTGTAACATTTGAATAGGTAGTTGATACAGAAGAAAGGAAACAACAATACCTAGTGGAAAATTTGAGTTTGTTAAGCATGTGTAACAGGAAAGGAACACTTTTGTGCCATACAAACAGTAATAAGGAAATTCTTCCCCCCTTTGTAAAACAAAAGTATCTTTGTATGTTACTGGACTCTAAGGACTTCAGCTGATATAAGTAACTAGGGAGAAGCCTTGGAAATCCTTTTGATATTGAAATGTGACCTGAACTGGATCTAAGCTAATGTAAATTAGTTTATCTTCTTTAGCTGAAATGACAAAAAGATACAATCTGTGGTCTTAGATAGAAAATACAGTATATCATTTACTAGGAAAAAAAAACCCCAACAAGATCCCAAAGTCAATCAATCACCCACCATAAAATTTTAGCAAGTTCTTCTTTCAATAATGGTGGAGGCAATTTCAGCTGGCTTTTCTGGGAGCAAGGGGGGGAATATTTTGAAAGCATTCATTAAGATCTTTGTGGGGAAAAAAATAGTGTAATAATACAAACAGAGCTTACTAACTCTTATTTATTTCAAAATGTTTAGGAATGATCTGAATTGATGAAGAATTTTTGCAGAATTCTTCATAATCATGTTAAACAGAATTTCCTTCAAATAGATTTGTGGTGTGTTTAATATCCTTTCACATAATTTCCTTTAAAAAAGTGAAAGATGTAGAAAATCCAAAAATTTGTAACCAGTCTCCCATCTGTTAGGTGATAGAGCTGTTCTTGCCATGATTTCTTTCGCTGTAGGAGAAGTAGCAGAGATTGCATGGCTCTCATGTGGTTGATAAATGCAGTAGCAAAATGCTGGGAAGGTGTGGAAGCCTTTCCTGCTCTGCAGCCCTGTGTTAACAGTGAAATTTTTTATTGTAGAAGGCAGCTGGATAGAAAGATTTTTCCCCCCAGTCAAAATACCAAAACAAAGGGCAGAAAGTTACAATTTTACTAATGTAAATCCTACCTGGATAGTAAGTGGTAAGCAGGGTGCTGCAGATTTTGTACATGTAGTCTTATGAAGTGCTCATTGGTTATTTGATGATGTTTTTTGCATTCAGTTATCCTCAATTCCTGGCCTAGAAGATGTCAAATTTGAAGTGTCCAGTGCAAATGTGAACAGTGTTACAAATGGTCCTGTGGCACAGGCTGCTGCAGATCCACAGACAGCTGGATCACCTCAGCCTGGAGTAAGTAATGAGGCATAACTCATACCTTGGAGGAACAGAGCTCTCCAGGTCAAGTTTTAAATGTCATTTGCAGTAGATAGAAGGAGCAATTCTATTGGAAGTGAGCAATCAGCTGTAAAAGTCTAAGAGTAGGCTTTTCTCTATTGGCACTGTTTTAAAAAGTGACTTAAAACAAAAAAGGCTATACCCTTTATTAACTGTGTGACTTAAATAATTAGAACTAACTCAAATCTAGTGCTAAATTTCTCCTTCCTTTTCTTTAATCACACTAAATTATGAACAGGAATTGCATCAGGGTGCTGGGACGGTCATGAATGAAAATACCAGTTCAAATCACATCATTGCAACTCTTTTCTCCTTTCTTCAGAATGTGAGCTTTTAGCTCAAATTGGAATTTCTAGCATGCTTAATTCTAAAGAGTTTATTACATTGAAGGTTTTCTGTATATTATCCTCCACTTATAGTAAATGCCAGCTTATTACTAGCAATCAGCATTAAAATACTACCCCTGCAACTAACTTCTTGTCATTTTGGGGAATTTAATGTGTGTGGTTTGTTGATTTTTTAACCCAGACATTTGAATCCCATGATCACCACTTAACTAAGTGAGGCTTTCAGCCCCTTTTGTAGATGGAGTTCTCCTGGTTTCCCCTTACAGTTTCTTCTCATGGAATCCTCAATTCTGATCTCTGCTCATTCTCTTATTTGGTGGAAGTTGCTGTGGAAAAGCAGTAGCTGGAGCACTCTGCTGCTTTTGCCTGCCTGTCAAAGATTGTAACTCTGATTTACAGCAGGGGAGACTCTGGACAGCATTGCATGTTCCAGCCACATTAGAGAATGACTCACCTTGAGTTCATTTTCCTTAAAATGTTCCTCCTCTCAGATATGGAAGTATATAAAGTATATTTAAGTATATAAAGTTCATGTATTTCACACTTTCTGGTGGTTAGTTTTGTAGAAAAATTACAGTTTTCTGTGTTCTTTTAAAACTACTAGAACTTCTCGTCATCTTTCATTTAATTTAAATTAAATACTTTCAAGGAATCTTTGATTTCGTTATATTGTCCTTTGAGTAATGATTTATACTCAAAAGTACAATTTAGAAGTTCCATGATATGTATGAAACCTTTGTCAGGGAATCAAATACTTTGAGGAAAAAAGGCATTGGACTACAGGGGGAGATTTATTGATATACTTATAAATATTTTTTATTAAAAGAGCATTTGCATTTAATACTGTTATATTTATTAAATGCAACTTAACAGGGTTATTAGGGTCTTTCTGGTTTTTTATGTGTTGTTCAATAACTTTAAATTGTATCTAAAAGTAGAAAGACACTCTTGTAACAGTGAACAGCAAAAGAGCTGGATTTGTGATTTCTTACATCTAGGAAACCTCTAATTTTGTGAGTGTGAATCAGAATAATTTTGATGAGGAAAAGTTGCTCTTTACCCTGAAGTACTCAGTTTTATTGTTTGGAATCTCTCCATGGCTGTGGTGTGTGCACCTAACCATTAAAGGGTTTGTTCTTCACATTCAGCAGAACAATACACAAGAAGAAGGATTGCAGAAAACAGAGGTGGTAACAGAAAATGTCACAACTGTGGCCAAGGATCCAAGATATGCCAGATACCTCAAAATGGTGCAAGTGGTAAGTCAGTTCTCATGTCATTCTTTGGCTAGCATGTTATTTTTTGGTGGAATGCACCACACAGCTGTAAGTGAACCTTAAATGTCTGAAAACATACATTGCAACAGTAATCTTTAAGGTAGGTTAATATCATAATATTCTAGCACATCTTCTCTAATAACTGAATTAATGTAATATATTCCCTCAGACAGCTTCTGGCAAGATCTTTCTACAAAATTCTGCTGGTAGACTTGTGAAGTGAAGTGAGGTGTGAAATGTGTAAAGGCAAAGTGATATTAGCCGGAGGCACAGAAGATGCCACTGAAAGTGGAGTTGTCCTGGCAAATTGGAGTCATTCCCTGCGTACAGACTGATTGCAGCCTGATTTTACTGGAGGGTACTAAATACAGCTTTGCAAGTATAGTCCAGAACAGGAGTACTTGATATCTCTGTAAGGACCAAAATAGAGATACAAGGATTACTTCATTATCTGGTTCCACTCCAGTTTCCTGTTATTCATGATGCAGGTTTTGTTTACATCTTTATCTGTGGTCTGTGCTACAGATAAATAGGAAATAAATTATTATAATCTCAATATTAACAAGTGTGAAATCTAATGAAGAAATGAGAAGTTGAATGGGAGACTGTTTGTGATATTTTTAAGAGGTCGTTTCACATCCACAAACTTAAAAATGAGATTGGAAACAAAGAGTTTATTTCAATTTATTTTCAATTTGTCAGGGAAAATTTTCCTCTAAAATACATACTATAATTCTGGAAAGTATGACTGTGTCATAGTATTAATAAAATGTTGCTTATGTGAAAACTAACTTCATGGTTTCACTCAGTCTTCAGAGAAATTATTACAATTGGTCTGCTTCATCCCTTGAATGGTGTTCCAAACCTAATTTTTCACTTGAATCACAAATTGGAACTTTATGGGTAGCTCATTACAAACCATTTGGAAAACGTAGGAGTGGGATAGTAGCAGAGAGTAGAACACTATGTTACTGTATTGATTTAATGCCAGACTTCAAAGTGGATTTGAAAGTGCTGGATGGTCTAATTACTTTGAATTTTTATTTTTTTTATGACTGCTAGAGGAGTGAGATCTCACTTTCCACATTTCTCCTGTGTACTGGCAGTTCCTGGTGACTCTTCTGCCAGTTGTAAACAGTGTGGTAGGAAAGTCAAACTAACATACTACAAATTAATGTGTGTTTTTGTATTTGCCAAACTTGTCTCCTTGTCCGGTCAAGTATTTCAGTTAGTGTCATTTATTTGCCCAAATTAAGTTTCTAGGTGAAGATTTGTTTGAACTGATAAATTATTTATTACTCACAATGTTTGTTGTATAAAAGAGCACCATTCTAAACTAAAAGTAGCTCTTCCATGAAATTGTGACAAACTCATTTGGTGGAGTGCAATTGAGGATACTAAATTCTTTCTTTTTAAAATTTACAACAATATTCCAAGAAATCACACAAAAGCAGTAGCATATTTGCAGATTAAAATTTAGGAAGCATGAAAGGTAAAGTAATTGTATTTGCCTGATTGTATTATAAATAGATAAAGATACAGTCTTAATTGTTTTCCTTCAGGTAAGAAGTCTAAAAGAGCATTTTGATTAAACTTCAGATTAGTTTTGTGGATCTGTGATATATGAGGGTACTGAGAGGATTTTTTTCTCACAGATTTTAATGCACACCAAGTGTGAACATAAAAACAACCCATTCTTAGAAGTCCTATACCAAATTCCCTTTGATTGAAATCAAATATGAATTCTGCCTTGCCTGATCTGACTCAATTCTGTTTTCACGTAGTTTGAATTAATGGATAAACAATTCATCAGTGACTTCTGAGGTGGGGAAAAGTACCCTAAGAGCAGTGAAGCAGGGGAAAAATTAGTGCATTAGTACAAGATGGTGTGTAGACACACAATCCCTGGTGTCCAGATCTATACTAGAATAACTCAATTTTTAAACCGTCATGAAATACTCAAATAAATATTCAAAATATTCACCTGTATAATGCACATTAGTTGTGAAGTGATGAGATATTCTTTTATTTCAAGGTATTACATTGCAGCTGCTGGAATGACCTTTTTTGACATCATTTCTGATAAATTGCTACAGCTATGTACCTGTGTGTGTGCTGTTCCACAGTGCTCATGCACAATCCTTAATTGTGGTTCTTACCTTGGAGATGTCACTGGAATCACATCTTTCTCTGGAACATTAGTCATGCCTGCCCTTTATTGTAGCACTATTTTACTTGCTTTTGGACAAAAGACACTAGCCCTTGCCCCACTTTTCATTTAGAATTTCTTAGACCACCAGTAACTTTGTTCCTTTTGAATCAGATATTGTATCCTCTTTTGGTTTGGGTTTTTTTCCCATATCCTGTATTGGCATGGAGTGATCCAGATGGTCTTTCTGATGGTTTCCAACAGGAGATGGCAAAGCAACAAGTTGCCTTTGAGCAACTATAGTGGAAACATAGGAGCAGTTTGTTGGAATGGATCTCCTAAGACATGGGTCTTGGATATGTGATCCAAGATAAGAGGATGTTTAGGTGTTGATGAATAAAATAAAGTGCAGAAGCTGTGGAAGGACTTGTAGTGAATGGAGGGAATTTTTTTTAACATGTACATATTTGGCTGAAATCTGTCCACAAGTCGCAGAAGATTCAGGCCTGACTGCTCAAGCAGTATTCAGAGAATTCACTTTTAAATTGTGCTTCTGTTCTCATGTCCTGTTTGCCTTTTTCTCCATGCTTTTTAGACTTCTCCAGCTTTTAGCACTGCCTTACAAGATCCTTCTGGAGGGGTAGCAGATGCACTTCCCTGGTTTTCTCCTCTCTCTTGGATATACCTTCAGCATGCCCAAGTCTTTCCTAGCACAATTTCTCTGCTGTCTTTGTGCTACTTTGTGCTTTCTCCACGTTCTTACCCATTCAGATAATGTCAGCTTCATAATTTTGTGTGCATAAATTGAAAGTATATCTATCCAGTCTTAATTTTTCTCTCCCTGCAACTTGCTCTAGATGTTTTGCCATAAATATAAGATGGTTTAAACAGGCTTTTAATCTCAATCATTTCTTGCTTCTAGGTTCATTATGATGGGAACTGAGATGAACATTCCATGCTGTTGTTTGACAAGTGACATGCATAAATTTCTATGAAAGTGTGGTTTAAAAGTACCTGTGTTATTTATCTCACCTGTTTGTGTCCAGTAGTTTTATATTATTCTTCCTCCTGCTACACAGGGTGTTCCTGTAATGGCAATAAGAAACAAAATGATTTCCGAGGGGCTGAATCCAGATCTTCTTGAGTAAGTAATTTGTGACTCCCAGTAGGGCTGCAGTGCAACTGTGTGTTTAAAAAACTTGGAAAAACGTGCTTAGAAAAGGTTGTTCATGGTGTTCTGGGCTATAGCAGTGACAGTCTAGCATCTGACAGTGTGCATTTAGCAATGAGGACTCAAATGAAAGGTCAGTAGCCATTTGCAGTTCCCTGTGTAGACTATGAGATTTTTCCCAAATACTTGCTTTCAACATTCCAATAAGAAAATGTCATTATTGTAGAGTAGTAAGAACAAATTCAGTCTTATTTTGTGGAATGCTTGAGGGACAACACAGTTGTTTCCAGATTCCCTCAGTAGAGTAGTGTACACCTTGACTTCAAAATTGGCAGCGTAAATTGACGTCAGCAGTTCATAATTCTGGCTGTTGATTGAGTTAATCTGATGTGAAGAATGCTATAATAAGAATAGATAGTAACTTTCCAAGCTTCTTGTCTGGCCATAAACGTTAATTTCAGTCTTACTTTACAGTTGACATTTAATTTAGTTCTACTGTATTATTTCACAGAATTTGTTAAACTGATTAAAGTATTAACTTTCATTCTTACATTATAGACACCAAAATGTTTGAAGTATTTTTGCATTATTTTCAGAAACTGTCAAGGTATTAAAAAGTCCATTTTTCATTTCCAATTAAGTCCTTTTACATTTTATAAATTTATTTATACATTTTATACATTTATTTATTCTGAAACTAGCTACTTGTTAAATAAAATAAACCTGAAGTATCATCATATCATGAGTCACTTTAGCTCCCAGTTACTTCCTGGTCTAGATAAGCCTAAATTAGTTATTCCTCAGTTGTTTTCTTTACTGATTGAATGAGAAATAAAAAAAAAGACCCAGTGCAAGTTGGAGATAAGTTTAGCAAATGTGGGTTTTCTATATGTGTGTTAAATGTATTGTATTTTTTGCTGTCCATACCTTTCTATAAATGCTGCTATTTCTTCCTGTTTGGGTGGATTTTTATAGTAGATAAAACAAAAAGATAATATGTTAAAATTTGAAAAGCTGTTTTTAAAAAGTGTCTGCTTTTGGATTGCCTATTTTGTGTTAAGACAGAAACATTATTATTGTGGATTGAGGCTCACAGAATATGTTTGGGGTTAGATCTCAAAATCCATCTTCAAAGATCTGTGCAACAGTAACGCTTAGTCAAATTTTCTTTAAAATGTTACTGGTTTGAAAACTAGTTACAGAAAGCTAATTATTTGGCAAGGTGCATAATGTGGAACATGTTAAGGTATCAGGGGTGACTTTTCAATATTCTTGATTGTAGGCTTCTTCTTTTATATGTGTCTTGCCATCCACACTGCATTTCTTGGGTCTTCAGCTTCCTTGGGCCTGCTCACTCAGTCCCAGAGAAAATTAGGAAAATGTGCACATGGCTGCGTGCTCAGTCACTCACTGCAGACTGCCCCAGCTCCTTGCCATTGGCTGAGCATGGGTTATTTGTGGCTGTGGGTGTGCTAATTCTAATGATTACAGTATTGTTTCTACACTCTCCTCTTGGCTTTTCCACCTCTCAACTTTCTACAGCATTTGTTAACTGCCTGTTCTATCAAGCTCCCAATTTACCTATCTTCAATTTTTGTTTCGTATTTTGTTTCTTATTTTGTTATTTCTTACTTTGTTTCTTCCTCTCTTGCCTATCTTCAGTTCCAGAAGAGTTTGTCCTGCTCTCATGAGCTAAAGGAATTCAGCATCATCTTCCTCTTCTTGACAAATGAGAGGTTTTGCACTGGTCTCTGCAGATCACGTCTTTGCACAGCTCTTCTGTTTTGTCATTACCACAGCAACAAGGAATAATATTGTGAAGTGGTATTTGCATGAGAAAGCAAATGCTTTCTTCACTTGTTTTAGAGGTGTGCAGTGGGGAGGGAGAAGGCTCTTCTGCAGCTCTTTCACACACTTCTCATCTTTGCACCAAAAATGTTTAGGAACACTTTAAAGTTACCTAAGGGATTCCCAGCAGAGAAATTACACTAAACAGAACTAATATTGGAAAAGAAATTCTATACTCCCAAGATAAATAAGAACAGGATGATTAATACAACTGTCAGCTTACTTTAAAATGCAATATTTTATCCAAGAGATGTTAGCTATCATACAGGAAGTGAGGTTCTCTGAATGTCATTTTCCCCCAAGTATAATTATGTTTGTATTTTATACTTCTCTTTCAGCCTTTATCAGGCTCTGTATTGCTTGAATGTCAAATTCATTACATACTTAGGAGGGAGAGTCCATGGAGAGCCAGCATCTTCAGACAGTAATGTTAGTTAGTCTTTAGATGGCTTGCTTCTCTCAACTTCATTTCCAGTAGATTTCCCAAGCAAACATTTTGCCACAGTGTTAAGATCCATCCTAAACAATCTCTTTAAAACTAAATACAAGAGGTCTGATCATTTGTAGTCAATAAAAATCCCATGGCTGCTCTTGCATGTCAAATTTAACCCAATGTTCTAGCCAAATTCCACTCTGAGTAATTCTTTTTTGCTTCACTAAATTATCCCTGCAGTTTTAGTTGGATACAATATTGTTCATTTCCTGTCTTATTTTTTTCATGTACTATTTACACTGCTCAGTAGTGTACAGAATGTTCCTTTCAGCCCAACAACCTCTGAAGATTGAAAAAAAAATTGAATTAATCATTATTGCCTGCTTTCAACTCTTTCTACAAGTGTTTGCCACTTCTTAACGATCTGTCATCATTTCTGATGGCATCAAAGGCGTGCATTCACTCTGGTGTCTGCAGAGTTTTGATGTCCAGTGAGTTACAGTTTCTAGTGTTTGCCTTCCAGTTGTAGGTGAAGCAATACCACCAAGGTGTGAGTTTGTGAGCCATAAACAGCTGATGTGTTAAATGTTGTGGCAATAAAGTGCCTGTGGTTGTCGTGCAAGGACAGCCGTGTTACGTGCTGAGCCGCTTGTGCTCTCAGCTGGATTTACAGCACAGAATGTTTTTGTTCCTGCAGGACCCCAGATGCCCCTGTGCCTGCCTGGGGAGATGATGGCAAAGCAGAAGAGAGTTCTGATAGTGAATCTTCATTCAGTGACTGAAGAGACTGATTCCAGCCTTTGGAAACCTTTGTTAAGTGCTCATGTGTTTGGAGCTTTGGCAGACAATGGTTTTGTGTGGATCACACGGATGACATGGTTTGTCTGATGGCGTTTTTAAGAACTAAGATCCTCCATGTTCTGATCTGGAAAGTTTGAACAGGCAGCATATTTTGACCTGAACCCTTCCCCCATGAAAATGAATCATGAGATCCTTGCAGTTTTTATGCTGCATCATGTCGGATTCATTTCTGGTTCTGCTGAAATTACTCCATTGGGCTCTAAGAATTCCACAACTCTAAACCTCCATTTCTCTAAAACTCCTTTCTGGTCATTGTTATATTTTCTGAGTAACACATTTAACCTACATTGCCTTCTTTCTGCCTCATAACTTAAAGGTAAATTAACTTTGGAAAATGAAAGCGTTTCACTGATAAACTGTACCTTTTTGGCAATATCCTGTGTTTGCAGTGGTGCAACAAGAATTACAAATAAGTCAGCTCTCTTATGGTGATTGCAAATCAGTGATACTCAGATTTGAGAAGAACTAAAATACAAGTGTAAAATATATTAAACCCCATTTTGAATCTATTTTCAAAGCATATACTGCTATTCAGTGCCGCATTAGAGTCTGTATGAAGCTGTTAAAGGAACTCCTACTCTTGAAGGGTTGATTTATCCAGTTCAGGTTGCATGTTATAGAAAGGTACAAACGTGACAAGGCTGGTTTGAAAATGACACTGGGAAAAGAAAAAGGCAAGGGACTGGGAGATCATTAATGGAGTATGAGATTGTGAGATTCTGCTATGTGGGTCAGTTGAAACCATTTTCTGACTTCATTGGCCTTACTCGAAAGAAGCTGTGGCTGAACAGTTTGCTTAGGGTGAGAAATTGCCTCCAGTTTGGTGCCTTTGCTGGTAATTTCAGCAAAGAAGCTAAAATTCAGGTTGTATAAGGATAAAACTACCTTTGCACCTCTTGAGGCACTCATTGAGAACAATATAAAAAAATGCCTGAAGATGTGCCCTGAAGATTCCCCTCAAAATTACTTGATGTACTCTGTGACTCAAAAATTACATTTCATTAAAGAATCTTCTTTAATGCCGTTTGTTCCGCATGAAATCCTTTGCAATCTGTTTGAATTCCCCAGATTGTTGTGATTATACCAGAATGCTGTGTGCCATGCAGTCATTAACTTTCTGGTGTTTCACATTCTTGCTGTGACCAAGAGAAGACTAAAACTGAATCTCCAAGTGTGTAAGTTTGTTAGCCTTTATGACTGAATCAATACCTTCTCTCTTAGTTATTTGTGCCACTTCAGTAGGTTCATTAGGTTAATGCTTTTTTTTTCCTGTGACTTAAACGTGGCTCCCATTTCAGCCTAGCAGACATATTTATGCTTTCCATAACCTGTAAATCAGAATAATTCCTGAATCCCTACAAAAGCATTTATGCACTAGAGAATGCTGAGAGATGGTATTTCAATGATGGGTTAATTACTATTGAACACTTAAAAATGTTCTTCATAGGTAACACTTGGTAAAATACAAAAATATTAACATATTAGCAATAAGTATTTCAAATGTAAGTGTGATAATGTTATTTCAGAATGTATATATTGAAAGACTCATGACTTTTTAAAATCTATATTTGAAAACTCATTTAAGCAGTCTGTAAAATAAAAGCTATACTTTGTAAACCAAAGTTATGGTTTCATTTTATTCCTATATCTTGTCCTAAACAAAATGAAAATTCTTTCAAAGCCTCTGCAATTCATGTTTTCTCCAGAACTAACTTTGCTGAAGTTGTATCACCCTGCTAGCCTAAGGGGAGAGTTTTGGAAATTGAGGTTTGGAGTTAAAGTTAACCCATGGTGGCACTGTGACTACAGGAGAACTGAGTACCCCATAGCCACTGTTCTAAGAAGCAAATCTAAAGAAGACTGAAATTAATGTGAATTGTATGTTTGATCCATTTGAACTGAAAGAGACCTATGTAAAGAAGTAGCATGATTTAAAGAGTTGAATTGAGACATAGTAGTTTATTATTTTTCTAAAGAAACGAGCAAGGTTAACAAAAGACATTAAAGAAGGTATAGCGTCAGTTGTTTAGCATTCTGAAGAAACTTTGAAAAAAAATTCTAATATCAATTGTCTTTTACACCACTGCAGATGCACTTTTATGTGGAATGGAAAAGAAAGCCTCTGACCTACAGACACTTGTTAAAATAAGGGATAATTAGTCAGTAATTATGTCACAGAATAACAGTTTCATTAATAGAGATTATGAGTTTAACTGCTTAGGAATTGGATGATCTTTTCAGGATCACTGTTTACTGTGGAGCACTGCAGTGTTGGTAAACTTGCAGAAACATTAAATATCTTGCCACTTTGTCTCCTCTCCCAGTTGAGTGGTAACTAAATCTAAATGTCTGAATTGTGAGGAACTGGGGGGAAAAAAGCTAAAACCATCCCTTTTTACATTCAGTGTCTCAGCATCCATAGTGCTTCTGCTGCCTTTGAAGCTCCGAACACTTTAGGCTCTTCTGCTCCTAAACACATCCCTTTGCTCTTAAGCCAAAGTCAAATCCCAGATGCTTCAGCTGACACAAGGAGCTTTTAAGTGTGGGAAGGTTGGTTTGAGGCTGAATTATGTCAGCTGTGCTGGTGCTCCTTGATGTGCAGCAGTTTTCTAGAGATGTGTGCTGACCCAGAAGGCTGGAAAGTCCTGAACCGCAAGCTGAATACCGCGAGCGGAGAATATTCCAAGGTGCTCATTATTTGCCATCTGTTTTGGAACAGAAAATGGAGGGACTATTTCAGCTTGGCAGCACAGTAATCAGATATATGTAATACTTTCAAGGGAAAAAGTCCATTTTTAAGACTTTTATTTTTAAAAGCTTCCAACAGCAATGAATTTTTAAAAGATACGGTGTACATTAAGAAGTGTCAATAATACACATCTAATATGCACAAATTTTGTGTGGATTTGAACTCATCATCTGGGACAGTATTACAACTTGTAGGCAAAAAAACTACTGCAGTGTTGCTGGAATAACCACTGAATGCATCTGTTAATACTACTTGTAAACTATAATGCATAAACAGAATGCATATGTTAATACTACTGGTAAACTATATATTCTTTGTTTAAACAAACATTTTTAGCCCCATCACCATATTCCTCATTTTGCAGGCGAATGGGAGTGCAGAATGCATACCATTCATAATGGTATTACAGGCATTTTAAATGCATGTAGATGCCCTTAGAATAGATGTATGTCTGTATTTTTGTAAGTAAAACCTCAAAACCTGTCAAAGGCAAAAAGAACATCTGGACATGATAACTTTATAGTGAAGTCCTGGTTTAGCAGTTGTAATAATTAATCTGTTCCCTCTCAAGTCTTCTGTTCAGCTACATTTGAAACGAAAATTGGTGGTTCTTTTTCCAAGCTGAGTCTCTTCCTCTCTCTTGTTTTTCTTTCCAGTGTGTGTTATTTACACCAGTGAGTAAGTGTACAGTTTGACGTTCTGTGAAAAAAAAAAAATGTAACAAACTATAGCCTGTACTTGGAAAAAGAGAATATCACTAAGATCAGCACTTTGAGCTGTGTGTGATCAGGTCAGTTTTACTTTCCATACATAGCAAGAAGCTTAAATTCATCGTGGGCTCAGTCTGTCTGGAGATCCAGTTTTCTCTCTGAAAGCCAAACAGAGGAAACAGTCTTACAATGGGTTTGTCTGCAGAACGGGACTTGTATTTTCTTATGCTTCTGAAAATTTGGCATGCTGCTGTCTGAAATGCCTGCACTGGCATCCAGAGTGTTACTCTCCTGATGCTTCATGTGCTGGTGTCTCCATTCAGGGCACTTTGCAAAGCACAGGCCAAACAGGAACTGCCACATTAACTGGGGCCCTTGGCTTGTCTAATTGTGCAGCACCCAGTCTGTGCTCAAAGTCAGCTCTGAGTGCCTTAAGAGAAGGCGTGAGGAGCACCACAGTGTTCCTGCAGTCTCTTCTCCTGCCACCAAGACTTTGCTCCAGTCACAAGCAGAGATTGATGTTCAGTATAAAATTTCAAGTTTGTTGGTGCTTCCAAATATAATTTCATTAATTTGGGAAGCTGTGGGTATTCCTGCCTAGTGTTTGACTCACTAATGTTGCTAATACAATATTGTTTTAAGGGAGTTCCATGGGCTTGTTCATTATGAGGGTAATGAAGCAAAAAATTAAAATAATATTCCTCATGCCATACAAAAAATGAGTGACAAAAACAAGCTTAGCATTGGATATGTCACATTCTGAAGAAACAAGTCTGAATAGCCATAAATTAAAATGCACATCATTGGGCAAGGACAGATGCGGCACAAAGCACTCCCCTTTTATTTATTTTTTTTTTTTTTTAATAGGTCTGTGTTTTGACCTTAAACTAATGGATTGTTTTCTCATTCATTATATTTCCCATTTTCAGGTTAATGGGTGGAAAGGAAAATTCTGAATAAACATTCACTTTGCAGACAGTTGGTTTTCTTTGCTTCAGATTTCAAAACTGGTGCCCTCTCCCTGAAGGAATGAAAATAAGTAATAGTATTTAGACAGCATACCCTTTGCCTCTCAAGCTCTTGTATATTCTAAAATATGGACTAGAAATCCCTTCCTGGGTTTCAATATGGCCTCGTGCCCTGGTCTATGAAATCAGAAGCTGTAGTAAAATGCTAGCCCAGTCTTTCACTGGAAGGAGCATGTATCCAAGTGCTGAAAATACAAGGCAGAACAAAGGGATCTGAGAGTAACTTTTTACATTTATATGAATAGTTATTTTTATATTACCAGTTATTTTTATATTACCATCAATTTTTTGGTAAACCTCATCCTTAAAGTCACTTGTAGTGGTGAAAAGTTGAGGACATGTGAACCAACCTGCTGTGAAGAATTGGACAGTGGAAATAAACTTCCAAGGCCTGTTTTAAATAATAGCTCTCCTAAAAACTGTGATGATCCTTTTTGCTTTCGAGCAAACTATCTCTAGTGTTCAGTCCATGCTCCTAGCAGATTGCATAATCCTGGTGTGATTTCCTATATCACAATCCAGGACCTGGGGAATCCTTCCTCAGTGAGAACCAAACTGTTCACAATTGATTGTATTGATTTCTCTTTACAACTTCCCAACAACTCTTTGAAAAAGAACAATTCTGCATGCTGGGACAATCCTTTGGTTTTCTGGATCCAGTTCACCTATTTTTAAAGTAGATCAGAAGTAGGGAGGGAAATAAACAAAGCAAATGAGTTGTCTTTTTCTCAGCTGTTTCATCATTTGCTTTTCCCTCAGGGGACAGCCAGTATTTTTGTAAAAAATGGATTAGGTGAAAAATGGTTCATAATGCTTTATCCTGTGTTTGTTGTGATTTAGGAAACTGATGTTAGAAGCTTGACTGCCTGCACAAAAACCTATGTCAAGAAGATAATTTCAAAACAGCTGAATTCAGTTAGATTATCAAGGGTGGGAGTTTATTAGTAGTATTTTTATTACTGTAGCTTCTCCCTGCCTCTTACTTGGCTTTTGTATTTGTTTCCTCTTCTGTTGTAAGTGTGAGGTTTTGTTGCTGTTCTTTCAGCCTCCTGGCATCCTTGCTCTTCAATAATTGTTGAGCTGGCCTATTGCCATATTTGTAACCAAGCTGTCTTTTGAGCTCTCCCATTTTACAGGATAACTCTGTGATGCTTTCTGCATATTTCAATTGTGAAAAGTGTTTAGCTTGATTTACTGTGGAAAAACCATCACTTTATACACATCTGTCCTTAGTTTCCCTCAACTTTCAGAACCTGTTGGCTAATTTCAGTCACATTTGGGTAGGGATGAGAGGAAGGCATCCCAAAGAGTGGGGTTCTTATGGATTTGATAAAAAATAACCAAGTAAAAAGGAGATTGTGTAACAGCATTTGAGCTGAAACATCCCTAGCTGAAGCTTTCTTGTACTCCAAGTGGTCCATGCCACAAGAGGTGTTACCCAGTACCCCATTCATGCTTTGCCCCTGAGAGTGGGCCTTTAACCCCCTCTGGTTACAGCCCTAAACCCAACTATAGGATTGTCACCTAGATTTTCTTTATTCAAGCCATGTTTCAATCAGCAGAACACCACAACACTGATTCATCCTCAGTGAGGTCTGACTAGGAGATAGAACAGAGCTTCCTTTTTTCCAGTAACGTTTTATGAGCATTAGTCTGTGTGGACTGTTGCCCTGCTGTAGGAAATGCACAGGTGAACTTGCCTCTTAGAAACCAAAGCCAGCCAGGCACATGCTTAAGCTTCCTAGGAAGTCAAATTCTGTTCGTTTCCCTGAACTTCTTGCTCTAAGTTACCAGAAAACATTTCAAAATGTAACCAGCTTGGATCAGGAGAGATGCCATGCTTTTGTGGTGACTGAAGCCTTGGCAGGGAGGGCAGGAACAATAGGACAGTTCTCTTTGGGACTTATTTATACTGTGCTCACAAGTGGGCCATGTTGTGCTGGTGTTGTGTAAGGCAATCCTCAGGAAATCAGGTGGGAGTACAAACTTTCCCTGTGCCGTATAAACAGAGTGTGTTGCATAACTGAACTTGTCTTTCTGCTCTTAGGGATGATTTTTCCATTTCAGTTATGTGTCTATATTGTCACACACAGCAGCCCACCCTGCACTGGCTGTTTTTTCCAGGACCTGACCCTCCTGGGCATCCATCCCTTTGCTCCATGCCATGCTGTGACTCTCGGCAGGATGTCCTGGCATTGCAGTGAGCCTCAGCCAGCAGCAGCACCAAGCACAGCTACCCATGGCTGGCCCCAGCTGGCTGCTGCTCCCTGTGTTGCTAATCTCACCTCTCCTGGGGGCTGAATTGCTCAATCTTGCCCAAGTATTTGACACTGGATTCTTTTGTCAGATGCCTTTGCCGGGACAGTGTGATAAGTGGTGAATGGACAGGCTGTCAGGAGCAGGCTGTGCCAGATGACACACAATGGGGCTCTGCTGACCCAAAATCTTCACTTCAGCTGTGAGCCCCACCTTCCCCTGAAAGGGCTTCCTTTCTGAAAAGAGGTTATGGTTTGTGTGTGTGCCACAATTAATGCCACACAATCAGCTGAGCCATGCCATACTTTGGCCATTTTCCAGCAGATATCTTCCTTATCACACAGGAATCACCTGCCAAGAGGAATGCCCTGTCTTACAAGAGAAATATAGGATCAGCAGTCATTTGCTTATCTGTTCCAGGTTTTGCATCTGTTAGTTGCAAGCAGTCCTCACCAGTGCATTTCATGTCCTTTCTTCAATGCACCTCAGCATTTCTGATTTTAGATTTCATAGCAAATTCACTTTAGTGGCAGGCAGCCTTCACTTAATAGTTTTGCTTGGTCTTTTTCTCTCTAGCTGACATAAGCAAACAGAGTGAACTGAGGAGAAAAATAAACATTAATTGATGCTTAACTTCATTATGGACAGAATATTTATAGTCAGATTTTGAAAGTTTTTATTACATGAGCTCTTTCATGTCACAAAGAAAATACATCCACACATGTGCATTCTCACATGCACACTCCTAACTTCCCAACATGTCTATATTTTCAGTTCCAATTTGTAACACTTCATCTGTTCCTGAGCAGTGCACATTCTTTATTTATGTTCAAGATCCAAGCAAACAAAATTCCTTCAAACATCTTTCTGAATCAGAGAAGGAATGACAGTGAAAAAAAGCAAAACAATTAAATTGTCCCCCATTTATATGAAAATTTTACTGAGGCTTGTTTTGTTACATGGTGTTATAGTGAAAACAGATGATATTTGAAACTTGGCTTTGAAGTAGGCCTCCCTTCAGCCTCCACAGGCAACCAGACATTCCCCTTCTGCACATCTCTTCCAACAGCTCTTTCGTGCAAAACATTTTCCCATTTATCCTCCAGACAAATTACAATTGCTGCTCTTAAGTCCTCTGTATACTAAGAAAAAAATGATGTGTTGTCAACCCCAGACCCCACTCCTCTTTCTAGACCCTTTCTTTCGTAAAGAATGGAATTAAAAGAAGAGGGAATTAATTCTTTGCACTTCTTTCTTTTGCTTTAAGATGCTGGGGTGGCTGCAGCTCGGTGGACAGCGCAGTGAGCAGCAAACTCAGTCAGCCCGTGCACCTCCTCTGATGCCCAGGCTCAGGGACCAGAGCTTCAGCAGAGCAAACCCTGCATTTACCTCCCCTAATCTGTGTTCCTTGTAAAAATGACTGTGAACTGTTCAGCAAAATGTTGAGCTTGTTTTGATAGCTGGACTAAATTGTAAACAAATGGTAACCGCATGTTATTCACGGCAGAATAATTTTGCTTTTTTTTGGTTTTATGGCAGCATTTACACAGTATTTTTTTGCAACCTTAGTGACCTACATGAGGTTTTTTGTCCACAAGGACTACTCTTTTTCTTTAAAAACAAAGAATTAACAAAACAGATTATGGCAGGTTTGGTTTTTAACAATAGCAGCTGATAATTTAATGGAAACCATCCCCAGTAAACTTCTTTGGCGTTTTCAGAGATCAGAAAATTTCTTGCTGCTGTCCCAAGGGTCTTTAACAATACTGAGTTGAAGTTCATTAAGCCAGGCAGTGATGGCAATGCACATTACTATTCTCCATAGTTCCTGCCATCACAAACCATTTTCTGGCTTCTCCTCACCTTGCTCTGAAGCGGTTTTCCTTTAGTTTTTTACTCAAGATTTGGGAAGAAGGGGGTACATTGTGATGAAACCTTCTGTAAAATCACTGACAGCATCACACTGCAGTTACAACTTTGGTCTATTTGCCTTAAGGCACAAGCCAAGAATAGATGGTTCTAGATCAGGAAAGAAGAAATGGGGAAGAAACCACTTAAAAGCTTTTCTCCTCCATTGAAGATTCCCAGAAGAAATCACAGATATGTTAGGTCAGCCTTACAAAAATTGTTCTTTAACAAAACACAAGTAAAAAGAACAAAACAAGACCCAAAGCACTAGGGTGTTCAATATCTGAATTATTTCATGGTAGCGTTGGGAAAGCAGTAGCAGAACAATTTTGTGGTTTGGTTGTTGTTTTCAAGACAAGACATCTTTGTAAAGTTGCATGAGAGGGAACAGAAGCCTCTTGGTTAGGATTTGTAAATATAAAGTATCCTAGGGCTGCTGTCCCTTTCCTCTTCTCCTGGATCATTATTCTCAAGAAGCCACCTGTAATTATCCTTGTAAATTGTCTGTGCTGCATGTGAAACAAGGAAGCAAGAAATGGGGGGAAAAAATAAAACAACAACAAAAATTGTTGAACAAGACCCAATAAAGTCAGTACTTTTGAAAATGTTTGATTTTCAAGGAGGGACATCTCCAGTTCTTGGTCCTCTAGTGCATGAGGAGGGGAAAGTTACAGCTGCTTTAACCACCATCAGCTCCATTTTACTCCCAAGATGACACACTTAAAAATTGAATTTATAGTTGACTGCAAATATGAGAAACACCAGTGTTACTATTTCTCAGTGTTTCTCTATGGTTTTTGTGTCTTATTTGTAGAAGCTTTTTCAGTAAAAGATAAAGAATACATCATGAACAAATGCTTCATTTTCCCCATAATTAAATGAGTCACTGAGACTAAACAAAGGCTAAAGTTCAGGGGTCTGACTTAAGAGTCTCTTTCATTTCTACTACTCCTAGTGTTTTGTCTTACAGGCTGTCACATTTTTCATTCCTTCTAAACCCTTTCAGCATGACATTAATTTGCATAAACAGTCCCATGACAATGACAGGAATAATATTTAGGTCTCTAAACCAGAGCTTTTGTCCATACTTCCCAAAAGCATGTCAGCTCTGAGCACAGCTGGTCAAGATGCCACTTGTGGTTCCTGCCAGCCCTTACACTGTGGTGGTGAATCTGAGCTGGTTGCAGCAGCTTTACTCAATTTTCAATTATTTTTTCTATCCCAGGAATGACTGGAGCCTCTGGAGAGGAAAGACTGACCGGCTCCTTTTGCTTCCTCCAGCTCCTTCTTGATGCCCCACTGACTTGCCTCTGACTTGCTTATTCCCTTCTTTCTATGCTTCCCCTCAATCCCTGCATCCATTTCCTGCAAAAGGTCAGAAAAGTATTTATAAAAAATTCAGATCCACTTAAAGCAGATTTTTAGACCTGCCCAAGTTGAGCCAAAAGTCCAGATCCATAGTGGTGAGGAAGGTTTGAAGTGAAGTTGACTTTGCAAATCACATTCCAGCCCAGAGAACACCCGGCCATTGCACTCTGATCACCAAGCATTCTTGTTGTGTGGAGGGAGCAGAGCTAGAAAACCAGACCAGAGGGTTTTCTCAAAGAATTTCAAGACTGGTGATTGGCCTCTCAGCTATATCTCTCCTCCCAGAGAGGTCCAGCACCACCAAGACTTTACAGCATTTGGTAAAATCTTTGTAAACTCAACTTTTCCCATTGTGCAGTGAGCAGGGTGCCCCGGTAGCCCCACAGCAGCAAGGGTGAGAGGGGGACAGGACCTGCCCACAGCAGGGATTTCTCTGTCCATTTCTGGTACAGCATTTTCTGCTGAGCTCCTCTCAGCTTAAAAACATCAAAATACCATGTCCAAGAATTGTGGAAGTAATGGCTGCCCTGCACCGCCACCCAAAAAGATAACAAAATTGGAGCTTCCCTATGGAATATAGAGCATAACTGCAAAATCAAAGCACAAATGGCACTGCACTTGCAGAGGAATCTCAGATTATAATGTTGCACAGGTAGCTTTAAAACTGACAATTTCCAGCTTGCATTTTAGGGGAAAAAACACATAATGGTCTCAAAGCCCAGTTTTGGCTTGAAAGTGTAATACGTATATACAGAAGAGACTGAGAGAAAAGGGTTGACTCACTCTTCTTGTGTGAGCAGGGATAGTGTGGAAAAGACACCAAATAGCACCTAATAAAAATAGGCAGTGATGCATATAAACTAGATGTTGGGAAGAGGTCTGGTAAAACTTTATTTTCTGGCACCAGTAGTACCCCCCAAAAGGCTGTCTGAGTATTGGAGGGGTTTCTTGACAGAAAACTGAAAACTCCAATTGTAATAAAAGGAAATATTTTTCTGACAGAGCAGTAAAAAGGTGCCCTGATAAATATACCCAGTTACCACAGGCACCTACAGAGCATCCTCTAAACGCATTTTTTTGGCTGGTGAAGTGGAAAAATGGGCAAATATAGGATTAAAGAAAATTCTATTCCATTCTGAATGTCTGGAGAGTGCCTGAATGGTATAAATTGTGTATCTTGGCCATCTGCAAACATATAGACAGGCATTTGAGGCAATGTGTTAGAACTGCATTTCCTCAGAGGCAAAACTCAGTTGCAGCCGTCAGTAAACTTGTACTTTTCCATCTGACATGGTTAGTGACTTGGATTTCTGATGAGGAAAAAGAGATAGTAGCAAACAATTAAACACAGAAATGGTGACATATGCCCTATATGGTAGAAAGTTTTCTCCAATTGGTTAGGTGGAACCATGGAGATGTGAGAAATTAATGCTTCCCTTATAACAAAACACACAAACAAACAAACAAGAGGTCTACCAAAACTCAGCATGATTCTGCATCATTTGTCTGAGCACTATGGGGGGAATAGCCTGAGTTCTGCAACTGTGAACATGTTAATTTATGTTTGTGCAGCTATTTTGTGTTTAGTGAGTTTCAAAGATTTGATGGAAAAAATTAATGGAAAGCTCTGGAAAAAAACCCCAATTTTTAACCAGTCTTCTGGGTTTGAAAGACTTAAAGCTACTTGCAAGGAGGTGTAATTGATATATATGAAACTTTAAAACAATTTTTTTTGTCATATTCTCTTTAGAATATTTTTGTCACATTCCCTTTTGAAAATCTTTATGGTCAGTCAGAAATATTTATGTAAAGCTGTTAATAGCATTTTAATTAAGATAACATGTCTTTTATTCTCTTTATGCTATACCGTGAGTTGGTTTGGCTTTCTTTTTCATCCCAATCCTGTCTTAAATTCAAAAATAGGAGTAGAGATGCTCATATTTGTTCTACATATGTAACTTTTTGTAATAATTCACACTTAATCCAGAAGCATCTTATTACCAAAGAGGAACTGAATGATGAAGAGAGCCCATACTTCATCTCGTATTTAAAACATGCATGTAGGAAAATCTAGACACAGAATCACAGAATGGTTTGTGCTGCAAGGAACCTTTAAGATCACCCAGTTCCACTGTCCCAGCTGTGGTTAGGGATGCCTTTCACCAGACCAGGTTACTGAGAGCCCCATCCAGCCTGGCCTTGAACTCTGCCAGAGATGGAATTGCTGTGCCATTCATCTCATTTGATTTTCCCTGTTTTAAAAGCTGCGAGTCTTTCTAATCTTTGTTAACACCATCAGCCCAAGATCTGCAATATCTGCTTATTGACTTCCCCAGCACCCTTACAGTAAAAAAAAGGCATGTACTTGCAAAAGGATGGCTTGGATTGTACATGGAAGGCATTTCTGAGTGACAAAGTTCTGCTGATAATCCTGTTCATTGCTTTTCTCATCTACGTAAAAGATTTTTTGCCATGTGGAGAGAAAGGCTCCAGAAAAAATTGGAGCCCTGTGTGTTGCAGGTATGAGCTTTTTCATCCTTTCCATCACTTGCTCTGGTCATATACCCATCATGGCAAGAGAGGAGGAGAGAGAGAAACCCAGACCAGCAGGATAAAAGTTCTGTGAGGTCCCCAGTAGGTAAGGGTGGAGCAGAAAGTGTGAGATCCAGCTGACCAAACCTTTGTCCTACACCAGCACCTGTGGACCTGTGGCCAAAAATGTTTTTGGTATCACCTGTGACTGCTCCAAAAATGTTCTTGGTATCGCCTGTTTTAAAATAGCAAGTATAATAATGCCTGAGCTGTGGCAGAAGTGCAGATATGCTGCCTAAATAGAAATTACCACGTCTGGCAGCTTCAATATAGTTAGGTGAGTATATGACAAAATATGAAATTCTAGATGTCATGTGAGGCAGGGGCTTTCCTGCTGTCAGATCATTATAAGGAACTTTAAAAAGTTATAATATTAAATATTCATTTTTGTTTTCCTTAAATGTTCTAACTGGGCAGCATTCAGTTCCAAAAGTGTCTGGTTTTGGTACAAATGACTCATAAATAAAAACTTACTGTAGAAGCTTTAAAGCTGGCATGGAGTTTTCCACAAAGCAAAATCATAAGGAACTCACTCTCAAAGTGTGCTACAAATACTAGAGTGAATACACAGGGTGACTGGGGGAGTGGGATGGAAGATAGGCAACCACCTCAGAAAACTAAATTTAAAAGATGTTTTTCTGGGGTTTTTTCTCTCCTTTTTTCTATGTTGTTTCTTTTAGAGGGCAATCTGTCCAAAAGTATTCAAAAATTCACATTCAATCCAAACTAATTCGAATTTGAAATACTTGCATTCCTTTGTTACTCTTTGAATCAGAGATACAAACGCTGGATCAAGGACACGTGTGCTGAGAGGTGCCAGCAGAAATGTGGCAGACAAGTCAGTAGGGAAACTTTAGTGATAGAGAATCAGATTTTGCTGCTTTATGATAATAACTGGAGACTGGAAACAAGCCTTTGAATAATTTCAGATTTTCCACATTTCAGACTTTTCCAGCCAGTTTATGGTTCCTGTACTTCAGCCTTCTGCTAAAAATAACAATAATTACCTCCCACTGATTTTAATCCACCAAAGGCAGGAGAAGTTGGAGTCCTCCTGCAAGCAGGCTGCAGGGAATTGCCAGATTTTGAGCTGCCATTTGGTCTAGCTTGCAGACAGCAGAGCTGTACCTGAGATTTATAGAGCAGTTGTGCAAGTTTACTGAGTGTTGTCAGGAAGACACTGGAAACAGTAATAAGGGGCAAGAATGGGAGCTGAGAGGGGAATTAATGCCAAGTCTTGTAACAGCCTCCCATGCCAGGACTGCTATGGTGGTGAACTGAAGTGAGGATGGAGGCAGCAGTGAGGAAGAATGGCTATTTATTCATGGTGCCCAAGAGTGGCCCCCCTTTGGGGTTTTGTCCTTCCTGTGCTCAGCTTTCCCAAGTGGCATGAACCTTTCTGACAGCTGGGAGCCCACAGGTGTCTGTCCCAGCCACAGCTTTATGAGATTCCACTGGAGACAGCCCCACATATCCATGTATACATATCCATCCATCCATCCATCCATCCATCCATCCATCCATCCATCCATTCATCCATCCATCCATCCATTTATCCATCCATCTCACAGCAGGCTGCTCTCTGCTCTGCTGCTGCCACTTGAGACAGAGTAGAAATTCTCCAGAGTAGAAATCCATTTTGATTTAGGTGAAATGTACATGTTTAAGTCTGTGTAGCCTGACTGCAAGGCCTAGGCTCAAAAGAAACTGCTTCAATGAAGGACAGAGATAAGGGACAGGAGACAGAGTGTGATAAAGAGAGACAGAGACTGCTGTGAAAGCAGGTCAGCCTGACCTAGGAACTCATTCTGATAAAGAAGAACTAATGGCAAATGTCACATGAAATTCAAAAAAAATGAGTATGTATGAACCTATTGTGAAACTGTATGCATAGGTATTTGAGAAGGGGATAAAAAGAGACCTGAAGTTCCCAGAGGTACTTATGCCTTTTAAGGAGGGCAATCTCCGCATGCGTCCAGTGCTGTAATAAACACACTGGTTTTACAACTTTCACAAAGTTGTGGAGTTTTTGGCTATCTCTGCAAAACACACTGGCCATTCAGGTTTTCTGCTTCTCCAAAACCGCAGCTGAGGCCTTGTTTGGGTGAGCTAAGATGAAGTCAATGTAGCGTGGTTCCATCCTTCCTGCCGCTGCCGGCCTGGCCAGCCATGGAAACACCTGTCCTGCTCCATGTGTCAGCAAGCCTGTGGAAAACAACCCCGCTGACCTCTAACTTCAAAGAGACTCAGGGACCAAATTCTCTTTCCAGTTAAATGGAGTGAATCGCTCAAATTCCCATTTCTCAACTCTTGTATTTGCTGATCTGTCAGCATATTAACATTTTGGGAATACGCTCTGTAGACTTTCACCCATTTTTTAAAAGAAATTACATACACAGTGCAAAAAAAACCTCCCTGTTTTCTCCAGGTAAAGCATTACTCACCTATGAAAAACCTGTGTTATTTCTGTAAGTTTCCTGCAGGTAATTTGCAGCAGTCAATTAGGCAGCAAGGACAAAAGAATGCGATCCCTGAACTGCATGCTGTGGATCAAACTCAGTGAAATACTCAGTGTAAATGAACACAAAACTTAACTGACTGCAGAAAAAAATTTGCTCTTATGAAAAAAAAATTGAGAGAAAAAAATTTTCCAAGTCATTAATAATTTTAAAAAGTAAGCAATGAATTATTGCCAAACTGCAGATCTTGTCAGGAGCCTGGACTATCAGTGGTTCTGAGGATTGCTGTGATGACTGGTGCTTCACAAATTCTCCTTGGGAATCACTTTTCCAAATCATAAATGAAATTGTGACAACTTTTATGTCCAATTTGCTTTCTATATAGCAGGCAGAAATATGATATCACTGTGCAATTATTCACATGTTGTTTGGTTGATTTGGCTTTGTTGGGGTTTTTTTATCTCTGAGGACAACTGACATTCTGTGTTTTTGTCTGGTGAATGAGAGCAGTGTCTGCAGCTAAGACTAGGTATGGATTTACTTGGATATGGAAATATTGATGGGCTTGGCTTTCCTTTGAAACCTGAAGAATGCTAAGTCAGCATTGTGACAGCTGTGCCTCCGCTCACGTTTTGAACAAACTTTGTTTTGGATTCCTGGGCTTGACTGATTCTTAGCTTTATATTTAGTTTGCACTTTGAAGTTCATGTTACCAGATAGGTGTTCCTGCCTCTTTTTTCTCCATTTTGTTATAAATAAACAAATCTCAGCATCATACAGAGTTCACAGAGTTTATAGTTCGATTTTCTTCATTTGGCTGGCCTGTCTCCAGAAAAGTTCTTGGGTTTAGGTGTATTCTCTCAGAATTAATTGATGTTTCTGCCCAGATTGGTGCCACTTGTTCCTCAAAAAGCCCAAAGTGATTCCTGTAAGGACATCTTTCCTTTTTCATCTCATGAGGTGTAGCCTTGTGTTATCACCCCAAAAAATCCTCCCTCATGCCCAGGGAAGACTTTCCTTGGCTTTATTAAAAACTCATATGCAGTACTTTTCTATTCTAGGGAAATAAAATGCTGGTGGCTGATGGTGCAGATTTTCATCAGAAAAGTTTGTCACCTGCATTATTTTGCTTCTTTGTGGCAAGAACAGAAGGTTTGGCACTGAATGGCATTGCAACATAACAACATGAAACACAACAACAGTGAGAATTTTTTCTCTTCTACTTCCACCCTTGTGCAAGAAGACTGCAAGATCTGTTTTGTGAATGGGGGCATGAGTTACTCTGTTCACAGGGGATACCTGTGCCTCATGACTCTCTTCTGAGACTGCAAGAGAGCTTAAGTGCTGGGTAAAGGAGAAAGGCAGCTCTACTTTTCAGGATTCCCCCTAAAAAAAAGACAAGATTTGAAGCCCACCTGCTTAGCAACCTTCCAAGGCTTCTTCTAGAAGAATATTGAAGACTTGCTGCCCCAAACAGCTTCAGAAGACAGGAACTTAGCAGTTTTCATCCCGCCAGATAAAAGAATTTTCCCAATCTAAAGCAATCAGTGTTGGTCTGTGGAGTTTGGGTATGCCACAAAGCTGATATACACTGGATTTTCGCTATCTGTTCTCTAGTTTTCTGCCTCCATCCAGTATAATTTTAAACACAGGACTGATTTTAAAAAAAAATTTAAAAGGGAGAAAACAACCATTTGGAGATTTCCGTTTATGAAACCAAGACAAGCTCCTACTAATTAGATTACGTGTGATGGAGCAGTATCACTCACAAAAAGTAGAAGTAGATGTAAAGAAGTAATGAGCTGTGTACAAAGCAGTGTGTCATGAGCAGAAAGGCAAAGGAGAACCAGTTTTTACTGCACCAGCAGAAGAATTACAATGAACAATATGTAGAATGAAAAGCAGCAGCAAACAGGACATGATCTCAAGCGGATAGACACTTCCATTTATATTTCCAGTTTAAGAGGATTCATTATATAGCTTTGAAATTTTCCATCCAGGAGTCCTTACTGTTGAATCTGAATACGTGGTCCAGCCCATATTTACATAGTTCTGATAGGTACCTATGAGGTAAGATATGTTTTTTGACACTGCTCCAACAGCCAAGTCAAATAAGGAGTCACATGTGCAGCTGGAATGGCAAAGAGAGCTGTCCCAGACTAACAAATCTGCAACTTTATGAATGCTGAACCCTTGTCCTGCCAGCTTTGCTGGGCATTTCCACACTGTTGCCATGAAGATATCAGCAAACTCTTTAGGGAAACCTGTAGTTTTTGGCAGAGTGTAAATGAACACAAAACATTTTTTGGCTTTGGCTCTGGGTCTTCTTGCACATGAATACTTGTCATTGGTCTTGCTGTACCTGGAGCACCATTTCTGGATAAGAGGTTGGATACAAGGATAAATGAAGTGCCAGTTGCACTTTGCTAATTAACCCAGTGTGTCAGGGTGAATAGCTCAGGGACATGGTGCCAACTAAGCTGATCTCTGATACCCTCACTGTTATGTCATTGTATAGTACAGGTAGTTTATTCTTTCCAGGAGAAGCTCATGTTTATTTGTGTTTCACAGCCAAGTACAGAACTCATGGCCAGCCATTCAAACACATGCAGGGGCAGTGATAAGCCCACATAAATTTGTACAACTGGAGCCAAATTTTCATTGATGCATTCAACTGCTTGACAGGTGATGACGAAGAGGAAACAGAAATTACATGTGCATTGAGAACTCCAGTCCTCAGCAGATAAAAGTAGGGTTGGTGACGACTGATTACCTGCCTCACAAGTGGCTCTCAACCCAAACCAGTAAGAATTAGGGCTTTTTCTGCAAATGTCCCTCTAAGGCATTGAGCAGATGAGCATGACAGGAACAGAATATGGTTTAAATTCAAGCAGCATGGGAAGATTCCACAAGATTTTGATGTTGTTGAATGAGTCCTCTTGTAAACAACCTTCTTAACATGGTAGATGCCATGTAACATGGTCAGAAGTTTTTGTTTTCCTCCTTAGGCCAAATTTCCCTCCCCCATGACCCCCAATGTCTACTCCTTCCCCTCCAATGAACATGAAAAAGGCAACTGCTCAGTCTGGTTCTCCATCTCTCATAATTGCACCATTATCATGCATAAGGAACCCATTAATGTGGAAGGGGTTTTGAAACCAAAGCCTCTCTTTTCAGAGCCCTGATCTAGGAATGCTTTCAGGGTATATGCCAGCTCTAGAATCAGATTCATTTTGGTTCTGGGAATCAAACCACAGCCTCTGAAAAACAATGGAATTCAGGAATTCATGTCTTGTTCCAGAAAGTTAAGCAACAGCCTCAGTTTTTTGCTAAAAGAAGGCTAATAAGGCTTGATGTAACATCAGAGGAGCTAATTCAGAACTAATAACAAAACCTAATTTTTGAACAATTCATCCTTTACACAAACAGTTTCTCACTTCATAATTTTCTTTCTTAGGGCCTTATTTTGGAATATCCCACAGACAGATGTCCTGCTTAGCATGACACCCCTCATATTCCTCCAATTTCCAGCTACCTTTAAGTATTTACTGATTTGAGAACATTTCACCCAAAGAATCCTCTCTTTCTGTGTGGGATGCCAGATGTCAGCTGCAGAAAGACACACTGTATTGGGGACACCTGGGCAGTAGGATGATGGGCTTAGCCATCCCTGCCCTATTTGAAACAGCACTGTCCCTTTGTAGAAGTAGATGTGAAGAAATAATGAGCTGTGCACAAAGCAAGTGTGTCATGGGCAGAGTTGAAAGGCAAAGGAGAACCAGTTTTTACTGCACCAGCAGAAGAATTATCATGAACAATATGTAGAATGAAAAGCAGCAAACAGGACATAATCTCAAGGGAATAGACACTTCCATTTGTATTTCAAGTTTAAGAGGATCCATTATAAAAAAGTTGCTCCCATCACTGTAAATACAGATAGAAGTAATTCCCAGTTACTTTGACTTTTATAAGCAGCCAAGAAGTACCAGAAGTACCTAAATCATTCCAGTTTGTTCTAAATCTCACATTGCAGCCCTAATAAGTGCTCACATCTAAGGGTGTGGGGAAAAAGATGACACCAAATGGAATTCTTTAAAAATAAGCAGGTATGAAAACAAAGTTTAAAAAAATGGTGAGGAAAGAGGTGACAAAAATGACTAGGTTTCTGAAAGGAACTTGCACTGGAATTCACATCCTGTTTGCAATTTCTGCTGTGAACTTCAGCCTCTATAGCTTCCTGCCTGTACCCTGCACAAAGAATATCTGGTGTAGCTGTAGGCAGCCCAGACAAAGCCACTTCTGTGTGCCTCTTCACACTCAGCATTGCAAAGCAGAACACCAGCAGTAAATGAAGTTGTTTTAGGAACAATACCTTAATTACCAGTGAATCAGCTGGCCTTTGTCCAAATTTGTGCAAATCTAAGATCAGTAAGGTGGTTAAAAAAATATTTTACAATCCCAGGAAGTTAAAGGCACTGAAGTGGCCATAAATAAATGTTAAAGAGTAAAACTAGATGTTGAAAAACAGACTCCCCAGATATGTTGGACAAGAGCCTATAAAAGCCTTCAAAAGAATTTTCTTCAAAACACTATGAAAATTAACAGGAAACTCTCTATAGGAGATTTCATAATCATTATAAAAATGTTGTTTGGCACTTTATGAATAATGTGTTCTCTTGTTTAAAGAAAATGATGCTGAAAATTCACAACAACCCAAAAAGAAATTATAAGGGCAGCAACAAACATAAGCTAGGGAGTGGGTTCAGATTAGCAATATTTTCTGTTAAACAGTGGTTTAGCAGTAGACCAACAGAACAGTCTCCTGTGTGGAATATTTCATAGATGAGCATTAAATCCATAGGCTTGGTTGGGTGAAGTATCACTGCACATTTGATTGATCCTAATGCAGGCCAGTATAAACACTGGTAAGAAGAGCTGTCTTCACCCTTTTCTGCTGGAATCTCTGTCCTCCTGATCATCAACAGATGTTTTAAGACTTCATTACATATTATTTGGTGGGTGATCATTTAGCTTGAGGCTCTTCCTGTTGCATCAGCATGCTCCTCTTCCCTTTATGTGTCCCCAGATCAGTACCTATCCATTGGACTGACCAGAGGTTTGTAGATCTGCATCTGCTGTATTTCCAATTTCACTGGTTTTCTTTTTTTTTCTTTATTTTTTTTTTATCTCAGTGACAAGCACAGGGCTCCTCACTTAGGTTTCAGTCTTCCCATGCTTATTTGGCATGTATTTCAGCCATCACTTAGCTGCTGGGAATGAAGAACCCATCTCAATCAAGCAAACCCTCCTTGCACCCACAGTGACACCCTGGGGACAAAAACAGATAACCACAACCATCTTGTGTAGCTCACCCCTCCCTGTTTCATTACAGAGACTCTGTTCCTCTTCTAGTCTGTGATTTTGCTGGCAAAAAATCTCCCCTGTGTTCCCTCTGGGACTGCCAAACAATCTGGTGTCTTCCCACCAGAAGCTATGTGGGGACCTTTACAAGCAAGAACAACCTCCTGTTATTCCAAATTCCACACTGAAAATCCACAGAAAGGGGAACTCCTCCTGCTGCATTCTGTGAGCAGGAACCTCTTCTCCAGGTCCTGGGACTGTGGTTTCAATATGACTTGACTCCCAAGAAACCTATCAAAGTATTGATCCTTAGTGTCCAGAAAATGGCAGAAAAGTGCTTCCTGATTCCTCTGTGTAATTTGATGTCATTTAATGTAATTCTTTATGGGGTAATAAAGGGGTCTCTCTGTGTTTCTTTATTTCCACTGAGACCAGAGATAAGTGTCATATTTTTTTCCACAGACTTTGAGGCAAAATCCTGCCTTTTCCTTCCCCTCTTTTGTTATGCAGGGACTCCTCTCATCTTACCCTTTCTCTCAGCTTCCATTCTTTTGCCCTGTTTCTGAGTCTGTGTGCCAAAACTGCCCCAAACACACAGGAACTGCTGCTTCTGCAACACCATTACACAATCCAGATGAAGACCCATCTCCAGCTGCCCTCGAAGTAAAAGAATCACTAATTCCCATTTTGCCTTGCTGCCTAGCTGCTACTGTGATTTATGGGATAGTTTCAATAACCCATCCACGGTATTGCGAGGATTTTGGTTTCCGAGACTTCTGGTTTTTCCTAAACCTCTTTTCCAAAAGAGTTACGCGCAAAGGCAGAGTTTCTGCTCTTCCTAGAAATCCATGAGAGACTTATCTGTCCCCAGTCTTGAATTTAAATGGGTGGTTTGAGGGTCAACCCCCTTTCATCCTTCGACCCTACTCAAGAAGACTCGGTCATCTGCTGGATTGCATTTTTACTCCAGAAATTGTTTTTTGTTTGTCTGTTTGTGCATTTTTCCATGCTGAATTTTTATCTGACAGTGCAATGAACAGTTTCCAATCCTGTCTTTCTTTAGTTTCCTCTCGCTCCTCTTTAGTCTTAACATTGTTAAATATTTTTGCAACCAGAAGGTATTTTTGGAGTGAATATACTGCCATGACTCTCTGTTTTCAATGGCAACGCTCAGTTCTGGCTGCCACGAGCAGACACAAGATGCCATGTAAAACTGCAAGTTGATTTTTAAAAAACATGATTATATAATGTTGTACCATTCCTTTTGGTTGAAATTCCAGGAAAGTAGCGATCAGGATTTTGTATTGCATACCCTAAACAGTAAGCATGTTTTAAATTCAGTTCAAGACTAAAGAACTATGCTGATACAGTAATAGCCTTCAAATTTTAAAGCTGTTTGGCAAGGAGGGGTACTGAAAAAATGTCAGCTTCACCCTTTGACAGCACTGGCAATCACCCTTTAAAATCTGCTATAATACTATAATTACCCCAAATATTTGGTTTAAACACTTTTAAGCTAACCAGCCATGCCAGCTGTAGGCAGGATCTCAGTTGAGGGTTGATTTTGGTCTGCAGTCAGGTCAGAGAGCACCCATGAGTTACTACCTGCATACGTTCAAATTCCCCAGACATCAAATTGAGACCACAAAATGGAGGAAAGCAAGGCTAATTTGTTGACTGTCATGAAGAAAGATGATTTCTGGAACAGAATCACAGAAACCACATCCTAATACTAACATGCTGGGAGAGCTGTTTGCCAACACAATTTGTGTGAATTGAGTATTAGGTAACACAGAAGGACAGAGGACAAAGGGAGAAATAAGAAATGGCGCCATCTCCGTGCCCCCAAAACCCAGAGGAAGCCAAGCCAATGGAAAGCTTCCACAATCCTGAGAAAACAAGTGCTTGCTGAAGCTTGGATCCTGCTTCCTCACTTGCTTCTTAGACTCTTACAGCTAGTTGGGGATGTCTCAGACCTTGTCACAGTTCCATCTTCACACAGTTACACTGAATTTCAAATTAGATGTCCTCAGAGGCTTAATCAGAACTATATCCTGTTGTACTTGTGATATTGGTTCTGAGAACTCAGGTCTAAATGCTTCACTTTGAACTCTCAATTTGTGTTTCTTCAGTAAAAAAACAAGCTGGGTTTAAGGAGCAGAGGCAGAGCAAGCAGACTCTTAGAGCTTGATGTCTCCTTTAAGCTGCTTGCAGGGAGATAACTTGTTTTCCAAATTCATCCCTGAGATTATTCTGCTGACACCAGAATCTATCCAGGAAACATCCCCAGGCTCTGTGAACAACATATGCACTTGCTCAGCAGAGGAAGAAATACCAACATTTAAAGTCAGTAGAAGTCTTGTAATTTGATTTTAGTTGGTTAAAATCAAGATCACTTTTCCTTCAAGTGAAGGTTCTTATCTCCTTTTGAATTTGTATCATCAAAGACTAAATAGATCTAAAAGGCTAATAGATAAGAAAAGAGGGATATTTCGTCTGTTGGAATTTCTGAACATAACATTTTTGCCTGATGAGCAAGACCTATGTCAAAATCCTTTCTAAGTAGTAGACAAGATTTTATGTGTAATCCTGTTGAAACTTCAAATGAGCGCAAAGTTCTGTTTATAATTTTTAAATGGAAAAATGCCCACAAATTATTTTATTATCAAAAAAATCCTCTTGAATTATTCAAACCAGAAGAAAAACCTCCCTGCAAACCATCTAATGTTTCAGCCACCTGATGCAGTGTGAGAGGAAGGAAAGACACCTCTTTGCATGGAGATCCATCAGCTGTTAACATCTCTAATAGAAGCAGAGCTACAGAGAATGTTCCTGCAGGTCTCATGATGGAAGTCTAAATATTCATCAGAGAAATCTTCTTTGAAATGTACCTATAATGAATTTTATGAGTGTGCTTTGGGAGAGTGCTGGTGGAGTAAGTTCTTCTAAAAATTTCTATCAATAATGAATCACCCATACTTTGTCAGAGTACTTTCTATACTTTTTTTTTTTTAAATCCATACAAAATTTGGTGGGAGTTTCTAGAGAAACATCCATGCTGCTCAGCATGGTTTATTTAGGACTGTGAATGCTAAACTTGTATCATTCCAGGTAAGATAATGTTTTCAAGCCTGCATTATTGCTACACTTCCTAGAAGACAAAGCTAACTATTTTGTCAGGCATGGAAATAACTGGAAAAAGACATTTTACATACAAAGTGCATTTTTAAATAGATATAGAAGCTACTGTTGAATTTTTTTACAACCAGGCATGTCACTTTTTCTGGATGCAGACTGGCTGCAATTTTGAAATGTTAAACTCCTGTTCTTTCTATATTGTTGTCTCATGAAAACAAAGTCTATATTGTTTTCTAAAGCCCAACTGCAAACTAGCAGGATTCTACTGAAGCAACTGAGTGAAATGTACCTTCTTTGTGATAGGGTAGGAAAAGCTTCCCAGGAGAAGTGGTGTGGCAATGAGAGCTGGATGTCAGCATGTGCCAGAGACAACTGCAGCAAGTGGCTCCTTTGACTTGGACAAATTGTGAGACTACACATGGCAGTAGCAAAACATATTTACTTAGATGAAGGCAGGAAGGGATGGCAAAGAAACTTAGATCTGACTTGTTTTCCACAAAGGCACAATACAAAACTCATTTAACTGGGCCTCCAGACGACTATTAAAATCAGCTGAAGCTACCTACAAAACTACTGCACTTGCTTGCCTGAACGTGGGAAATAAACCCAAATCATGTGGGCTGCTAGTGCCATCTATTGTGTACGGGGAAAAATACAGATACCACATGTAGCACTTGCCTAATTTCTCCTTAAGATGGGAGAAAGACACTTTCTAAATTTTATTACCAATCCAAGATATAGCCAAAGCTCATTAAATCACTGTGATTGTTTATAAAATGCAGCATGTATGTTTATTTCTGTGTATTGCAACTACTGCCAGGCCTCATCATGCCAGGACTGCTTGTGTCTGCAGGTGTGACCATATGGGCACTGGCACTCACACAAATGCACTGAAAGACAGACACAGCTCTGACAGTTTTTAGTCAAAACTACAGAGATTTTATACATTAAAGCCTATTGCTACTTGCCCACATTTCTCCCAAATAAATGGATATTAACTCATCTTCCAAGGAAACACATATTATCCCTTCTTAAAATACACGGACCATGATGCCTTTCACTGCTTCTTGGAGGAGAGCAGCTCTTCCAGCCTCTTCCAGAGACAATATTTCCAGTGGACATTGCAAACCATTGGGAGCCAACCTGACACCTCTGCAATCTTCAAACAGATGCTCTAAAGCCTGAAGGCTTGTGAGAATGTGGTCAATATTGAGGCTAAGACTGTATTTGCAGAGGAGTTTAAAACACCAAGCTCTTGAACCTCTTTACAAAATTCATGCTGGAATGTCCAAAATTCTCTGAAGTGTTGCCATAATCCCTCTAATCTGCTTGGAAGTTTTGCTACCAGTATTAAGATCAAGAAATAAATGCCTTGCCATCAAGATTATTGTACTACTGTCAAACAGATGTTGCTGTCACAGGTAAGGCAGCATGCAAACTGAGCAGGCCAGAAATTAAAATTTAGTTTGACTTATGAGAAGAGCCAATGATAAGGTCATCACTAGCTTAGTGCACACTTGAAGGCAAAGCAGAGCAAGTAACAGTGTCCTAAGAAAAAGGGGGTTTTAGGTATTTTGAGTTGGTAGAATTTAATCCTTACATGATCTGGAACTGTGACAGAGACCACAACAGTGGTATATCTGCAGATATAACACAACAGTGTTATTTCATCTGCAGATCAAGCTGCACAACCTAGAAAAATCAGCTTTTGCACTTCTGGAAGCAGTAGAATGATTTAGCATAACCACTAAAAATAACAGCAAGTATCATGTGATTTACTGGAGTTTATGCAAAAGGAATTTCTCAATCACTCCTGATGGGCTGACAAATAGAGAACATCATGCAGAGTAGATGATGAAAATATTTCTAGCATAGCTTCCAACAAAAAAAAAAAGCTATTTCTTGTTGCTAAGAAATATAAAAATATAGAAAAAAGGGCCCATAGCAGAGCAACAGAAATGTGCTGTGACATTATCTGTGCTAACCTCTAGAGATCACTGGCCTGTAAATCTTAAAATGCAGCATTTAACAAGAGTCAGCCACAGCTAAATTATACCTTGCTAGAATATTATTTTGGCAATTGCTTGCAACTTTTCAACACACATTTCAGCTGAAAAAAATAATTGACTGAAAATCTGCTTGCAACCAGAGAATAATCAAAGTGTTTTCAATAGTTCTTCACTGCACAAATAAAATGTGCAGTACTTCTATCTGCATATCAATGCAAGTTGAGGTCCTAGGCCTAACAGATTTAATAAAAAGTGCACTATTGGTGCATTCTTTTGGTCATGAATATAACACATATTAAAAATGTATCACAATAAAGCTCAAGAAAATGGGAATGATTTAATTCAGTAGTTGAATTTACCTCTTGACTTCAGGGGCTAAGGTGATCCTGATTCAGCCACTTTCTCTGAATTTTTTTTTTCTTCCCTGTAGGATACTGTAAGCACTGTAAAGGCTGGCTATCATTTAAAATAACAACTTCTTGCTTCTTATACTTTACTTTATGAAAGCTAAGAATAAAAAGCAATAAAAGAATCAATACACAATGCACTAGGAAACATAATCTTTTCTTAACAGAGCCTTGAAAATAACATGATGTCACTTTTTGTGGTTGATACACATTTCCTTTATGATCTTCACTTGAAGGAATGTGTGTCCCTTACAAGATAGCAAATCAGCAAGACATAAGGTCCTTCCTTTATCAGTACTAGATTTGATTTTAAACTTGGTTGTAGCTATAAACCTCTGCAAGATAACCTGAATAATATGGAAAGCAAATCTTCCAGTGAAGAACAAACACTTTTACTGTTTTTATGTGGAAGAATTTATAAACAAAACATCAACTCTTAAAGTTGTGAAACAGCTGAATTTAATAGTTTAAAATACACATTAAAAGAAATATTAACAAATGACTAATTTCAAAACATCACTCTCCAAACACACATGAGTTAGTGGATATTAGCAACTGAAAATCATCAATATTTCTGCATAAACTGTGATAGAGTGTGGAAAATGTCATTTTCAGAGAGCGTAACTCACAACCAAGTGATTATTGCACTGAATGGAGGTGGTGAATCAGTACATGAAGGAACATTTTGCCTGCAGATACTTGTAACATCTGACTTCTCAACTAGTTCCTTTCCATGTCTTTCATTGCAGAAGAAAGTCTATAGCAGCAAATATCCTCATTCCAGATGCTCTCCAGGTTTGTTTTTAAATTTACTTTTATGTATCTAATACTAATACATTTATTTCTAAGTACCTGAAAACTACTGCTTCTTCTTATTTTCCTTTCATTCCCAATACTTTTTTTGACACCCTCTTCACTCCATTGTAGATTAAACCACAGGCTGGAAAATTCTGCTTTATATTAATGAAAATGCAATAAGAGTTCTGTTTATTACATCATGCTTAAATGTAAATTTACTTTCTATTCCCACTTCCATCTTTTGTTTTCTGTGGCCATCAGTGCATAAAAGGGAAAAAGGGGTGGATTTTTACAACATGTACTGCAGTGATGATTAGAAAACATTTTTCAAGCATTATAGTTTAAATTTCTCTTAGGATTTGCATTTGCATTGCAGTGCCCAGTATCAGAAATATGTAGCATAGTGTTGCCATCTACTAAAATTTCTTCAAACAAAGATGCCCACTCTTGCTCTCACCATCTTCTCCAGCCCTTGCAACTTAGCAGAGTAGGAATTCAGTCATAGTCCAATTCATTTCCTTTACACTTCTCTCTTTGCAAAATGTACTTTCTCAAGTTTAAAACTAATGCCACTGATCACACTAAAGCAAATTTAAAAGTACAGATATGTCCTAAATGGAAGAGCTGAGGAGATCAAGTCCTTGAGTGATTTTCTGGTGCTTCTAGATATTGCTTTTATTACAGTATTTTTAATATACCAAACCATATAAAAATTACAAAATATTGCAAAAAGTCAGGAGGAACCTTGCTCCAAGTTTTTAAAATCTTTTAGTGGTTGCTGGTGCAGAGTTAATGGCATGGACTCTTAATACAACCTCATCAATCCTTGTGCATCTTCTACTTTTTCTATAAGTAAAAAGAAACCTAGAATATTCATAGATATAAAATATTGTTCTTTCACTATCAGGATTCTTCATGTATTTCTGTTGATATCCTTAAAGAAAATCTCTAAAAGAAAAACAAAGCAAGATCAGCTTAGGATAATTTAGTTTTACAGTTCTGTGATATAAAGTACAAGGAGATGAAACAACACAAAAGAAAAAAGTGTTAAAGTGAAATAAATACTGGGGGAAAATTAGGAAAAATCTTATTTTTCTTTGAGTGTGGCAGGACTGTTTTACCAAATTAATAATTTGGTTTTCTCTGAGCACTGGTTATGACAAAAAGAATCTAAAAAATCTTTCTGTCATTGTAAAACACTAACATTGGATTAATTTCATAGCCTGTAATTTAAAATGGCCACAATTCCATTTTGTTTAATTTCATAACTTTCTCTTATTTTCATAATATTTATATTTAGTAAAAGTTTTTTATGTGTCTGAAGCAGAATTCTCAACTAAGGATTGTTGATAAATATGCTGAGAATTGCTGCATTGTCCTGCAAATCTCTGTCTCCAAGGGAAGAGTCTGACCTTTGATGAAAGAGATACCATCATATAGGCAGATATCAGAAAGTGATGGACTGGCAATAAATACCTCCCCCCACATGCATTAAGTGATACAGACATTTTGGAATGGCTCTTCAATAATTCTATCAGTTATAGAAGGCAATTATAAACCTTTAAGATCATGTGTTGTGTAATTTGGAACAAAATTTTTTTCTGAAAGAAGTGTTTTTTTCTGGTGAACCTAGCTTATTTTATTTTATTATTTTTATTTTTTGTTTTTAATTAAGGAGACGCCATATAGCCATGGTCTATTCAGTACTAAGTCAAAACTAAACAGACATGGAAATGTTTGCTATTGGTTAGCAAAATATATATTAACTCTGAATCCAGCTACTCAAACCAAGAGGGTTTTGTGTTAATACTTTTCCAAAAATTATTTCATATTTTTTTGCACTGTGAGGAAACATAGAGCAAAATGTGCAAAACATCAATGATTGGATTATTATATAAAATCCCTCAGGCAGAAAAAAATTAAGTTTTAGTTGCATCATTTATTTTGTTATTATGTCACCTTTAGAGGGCCTCTTTCTACAAAAAGAGTGGTAATAATTGACTGCTATTAATTTTCAAGATCAAACACATTGAACTATTAAACTGAATTTTATGTTTAATAATCAAGGGGGAGAATATTCCTTATGTAGACAGAGATCATTTCTGTGCTTGGTAATATTTGTTTCTGATTAGTTTTGATGCATCTATCTAGGTAAAGAATGGTAATTTTCTATTACATTGTTATATAATTCACAGCACTTAGTCACTGCTAAAATATGAAGATACCAACCTGAAAATCTCTAATGAATGTTAAAAAGAAGAAGATGAAACCAAAGGCCACTGTCCATTCACAGATTGCACTCATAAAATGGTAAGTATAATCCTGATGGAATGAGATAGATAACAAATTTTCAGATTAATAAATTAATAAATTAATTAAATAAATAAACAAATAAATAAACAAATAAAACTATTATATTATTTATAAATACATTTATATATTTATATGTATATTATTTGTCAGTATTTGTAATAATAATTAAATAATTATTAAATTAAATTAATTTATTAATTTGTTAATTTATTGTTTTATATAAATAAAATGTGGGTGAAATGATATAGACATTTCCTTCAGTAAATTCAACAAGTAAGATTTATGACTGGTCATCCCTGTTGTATAGAAGTCAATTCACATTTTGTTTTTCCAGAATGGTGAGTAAATTTATCAAGGTGCATGTGTTACATTAAGTCTTGTGCAGTACCATCAAAGGCAGTATACAACTGCCTACAATTGCACAGTATAAAGAGAGATTGAATGTAATATAAACTTGAAAACATTGTTAATATGTTAGGATTACTGATGTGCCCATGCTCCAAGCCTTCACTCAGAGCCAATGAGCTCAGTAATTCTGACCAAGTCCTTACCATGTTTTGAAATGGAGAGCCACCCTCAGTGACAGTTCCTGACAAGACTTTTGTTTTAAACTGTTATTGTAAACCAGTGTCACATGACACAAACAGAAAGCAAAGTGTTTCTTAACATGCCATCACCAAATACGCCATCTGTTTCAGTAACATTATGTTTTCATCTTTGCATCACATAAAAACCCACAAAACCCCCAAAGATATGACTAAGATTGTCTAATTTGCAAAGATTTATCTCACAGCTGCCTTGCCACTGTTTGGTTGTGGTACAATTGCTAATTGTGCTCTTATTAAGGACTTCAAGCAGGGTATACTCTCTGCATTATTTAACCTTCTTTTATTTCAATGCCTCCTTTTAGCAAAATTGGCCCAAAAAGCAAAATTAGTTTTAACAGTTGCCATTCTGAAAACACTGAAATGAATTCAAATACCTAAAATTAACTTTAGGATATTTTAGGTCAGAGTCCAAATATTTATGACAGTATCAAAGATTATTTAATAAAGAATAATAAAAAAGCTGAGAAAAAAACCTCAAAAACTAAAGAATTAAATTGGTCCACTTTTTGTTTCATGTGAAAAGTTAATTTTCAAGAAAATTGACTATAAAAGGAAGTAGAACTAATTACCAGAAATTTTTTTTGGTAGTTTTTTCTATGGGAAACTCTCAAGTTGCTGGTCAAAATGAAAGTCTAACTCTTTCAAAATTGATCAGCTATGACAAATTTTCTTACCCACACCGCAGACATCTTCCTAATGAAGAAGTGACTGGAAACCAGCATTGCACAGATCTGTTCATGATAATGTGCTATTTGAAGTCTCTGGCATGTTTGTATTGCATTAAGATAAATATAACAGCATTTCCCAAATAATATCACACAAGGTAAGTTGGCTACCTAGTAAGATTTTACCTTTTCACCTGGAGTCCAATCAATTTTTGTCATGGAAATTTTTGAAGCAAACACAATCACTGGGAAGAGTGTAAAGGAAACTATGCAATATCAGTGAGTAAAAATGAAAATGTCTGCTTAAAAAAAAAACAACAACCAAAACTCAGGCAATCTACCCCTTCTGTAGCACAGGAGACCCTGAACAGCCAGAATATCAAATCAAGGTATTAAGAACATAATTAAATGAGTCACCTTATTACAAGGCAGGTGGTAATAGCAATCAAAACACATTTCTGTACAAATTAAGGGTTCTGTAGGTTCTTTTAAAGTATAGACAGTAAGGGAGACACTCCAAACTTAGGTTTCACGTGATTCTGTGAAAAACACTGGGACATTGGTTTTAAAACTACCACTGACATAGAAGATAAAACTTTTTAGAAGCTCCCAAAACTCATCTTTATGCTATTGATAGTGTCTCAACGTGCTGTATTGTACACATTAGAGAGCCCTAAGTAAAGAGTGTGACCTCGTTTTTATTTTTTATCAGCAGTGATTTAATTTGAAAGGAAAGGCATGAACACATAAAGGGAAAACCACGTGATGCACCGTAAAGGATACTGGGAATGAAAGCAATGCATGATATGGCAGAAATGGCCATCCTTATGTGGCACACAAAGTAAGTGTTCCATCGTGGGCAGGACTTGTAGGAGATTATAGACTGAAGTGTGATGTACACAACACCCGAGCCAAAGGCCACCAGAGCTCCTATGTCATGGACACTGGGAACAGCCAGCTCCTGGAAAGGGAATCAGCACAATGGTTAGCTGCTGTGACCTGAAGAAACTGGCAGGTAGAGCACATGAATGTAAATTCTCTGCATGACACACTGATTGGAGGAACTAGACTGAGTACTAAGGGAATAATTTCGAATTCCAGCTTTGGTTTGGTCTCCTGACTTGAAACATCACCTGACCATGAGCAAATCTCACATCCTGTTCATGTTTCAGTTATTCTATCGGGAAATAGGGATCAGAATGAACTGTTCACTTGTTGTGCATATACAGTGAAAAGACTGAAGGCTTGCAAGCCACCATTTCCAGCTTCTTGGGCAATTAAGGATGCTTGAAAATCTGCTAGATCAGATGCTTATTAGCTAGATTAGATCCTTATTATGCTCAGAACCCTTTCTACAAACTGCCCTTAACATGGAAAGCAGGCTCAAAGCAGAGGAAATAGAAATTAAGTGAGGAAGGAGTTTATGGACTGGCAATGAGACACAACAGAGATTAGATAAGAACCAGTGTTATAACTGTCAAGGAATCCCTTTGGAAACATTAGGATCATAGTTTCTGCATCCCATCCATCATCTTCCTTTTAGGAAGGAGATGCCTAAAAGGAAGACTACTGAAAACACAAAGCACTGACACAACTTTTGAGATATTCTATAGAAGCAACATACAGAGACTACACCATTCATAAATTATTTTGCATTACTGATTTGTCTTCTCCCTGTGGAAGCTGAATTTGGTTTCTATTTCAGTCAGGCATCATCCAACAATTTTTTTGTGCCACCTATAAATCTTATCAATAAGAACAGGGATATTTTAGAGTAAAATATGATTAGAATAGACTACAGTACCTCTGGTGTTTGCAATCCACACACACTGCCTGGATGCAAAGCTAAAAAGGGTGAGTTATCATCCTAAGGCAAGGGGTTTTTTGTCTGAAAACACTATTTCCATTACATGTAAAACTGTACTGGCTGTTGAAGGCCCAACAACATTTATTTTCAATTTCTGTGTATGTCATCATGTCACTATATAAGCACAATTGTATTTAACAAAATGGTCCAAGGTAGACCACCTTTAAAAGAAATAATGCAGCTGTTTCCACAGATTTTAAGGCAATATCTCAAACCTGCCAATTAAATTTAACGTGATTCTAGGCTGAAGCTTTCAGTGCAATTGCCCTAATATTTGTGTCAGAATCTACCTTATTATACTTCCTCACTAGAAAAGGTGAAATCAATATTTTTCTTCAGTATTTTTTCTCCCTATTGAATTTTCTTTCAGACATTGAGTGGGGGAACTTTGGTTTGTAATGAGATCCTTACTTCTGGCAAAGTAAGCAGTAGTTCTACATGTCTCTATCAAAAGATAAAACATGTTGTTATGCCATTTCCTACACACTCAAAAGTTTAACAGGCTGATATTGTGCCCAATTTTCTAACCTGTCAGATAAGATTAATTTATTTTGTAGAAAATTCTCCTGGTGAGTATGCCATCATTCAGCCAAAAATGCTGATGCTTTTGTTAGTCTGATTTATTCTGCCCTACCTGATTATAAGCAAACTAAACTTGGAATAGCAAAGTTTTTTACATTCAAGTTCTCACAGAAAAAAATTTACAGCAGAAAAATCCATATAGTACAGACATGTTCCAAGACAAGCACACAGAAAACTCCTCAATGGCATAACTGCACAAGCAAAAATTCTGTTGTATAGGGAGGAAACAAGTCTATTTCTGAAAAGTTACTGAAAAAAGGCAAGAGCAGGAAAGGCATTCTTATTCCATTTTCCAAGGGTCCACATGGGGAAAATGTTAATCACTGTTATCTAGTTTAAATTTTAATGGTAAAGCAATCTTATTTTATTTCCATTTTTGTTATGAAATTTATGATCATACCTGAAAAGTTGCAACTATGCCCATTCCAGTGCAGCCCATCAATCCCACACATAATGTAAACATATTGCATGAAGACTTAACAAAGTGTGATGATTCATTTTGCTTCTCTATCAATAAATATCTGATGTACATTGTAATTGAAGCTGAAAAAAGCAAAACAAAAAAAAGTTTTGTTCAATGATCACATACTGATTACATTTTAACAAACTTTTCCTGTAATACATGATATGCAGAACAAAATTATAAACATAACACAATAAATAATACCATCTTTAACTCTGCTGGAATGAAGAAGTTAATTCAGATGAACTTTCAGGTGGAACTTCATTATTTTTGTCTTAAAATTGCATATTATTTCTATCTAGAACTGAATGCACATCAGTTCAAGAAAAGCACAAATTTAAATCCCAATCCTCTGGGTGTTTTGGGCACAGAGGCATTGCCATTCCACATTAGGAACAGATGTTACAGGGAGATAAGAACCATAAACTGCAAGTGGGAGGCCTTATTCTGCTCTGAGATGCAGTCTTGTGCCAGAACTACATCTCCTTCTGAAGGATGGTCTGAAGAATTAATTCCTTTTTGTAGAGTCACTGCATAAAATGCAGTTCACTCCTGGCAAACACCTGTACTGAATTAGGACATCATGGTTCTTCAGGATGTAATAAGCTGTAGACTGAATTCCACAGTTCCATAACACAGAGCACAGTTTCAGCCTATCAACAGCTGGAAAAAGAAATCAGGTAACTTTGCCCAGGCACTATGAGGTTACATGAAACACTACAAGACTGTGACTGAACGAGGCTCTCGTAAAAGGTAAAATATGTTTACTTTGCCTTAAGGCCATCATACAGAGATACACAGCTCTTGATCCTCCATCCTCTGAAAGGTAATAGAAAATGCCAAACTTCATGATTCACATCCGTTATTTTGTAGAGAAGGAGGCACACTGAGGAGAAAACCAGGTGTTGCTTCAACACTGTTCTTCCCTTTACTGCAGCATCTCAGAACCTGAAGTTTCCCTGCAGCAGAGTTTTTGAAGAGTAATTATGCCACCTTTGCTCACTTTTATTTCCAGTGTGCTGTCTACTTTGATAAGGTGCTCTGAAGAGACACAAGTGCCTCTGAGCCTGCACTAACTGGTCCTAAGGACCCAACACTCCAGGTATTACTTACATCCATCTGATATTACCATTTGACTGCAGAGAAGTTTTTCTGCAGAATACTAAATACAGCTCTGTAATTAAAGCAGGCACTAATTTTTCACTAATTCTCATTTCTTCATTCTGTTCAACCCAAATACCTTATACATACCTAGAAGTGCTGAAATATTAATCATAAAACCAAAGACGCCGCTCTCAGGAGGTTTAGTTCCAGTGTCACTAAAGCAGGAAGAGAGACAAATTAAAAGTTAATTGAGACCTGTGAAACATAAATGAGACAATTGAAATCCCATGAGAAGTAGAACCTCTTCTGTGTGTATAAGGTAATTCACCTTCTGCTGCACCATTTGTAGTAGAGAACCCCTCTTTTCAAAAAGAAAGCATATTGTAAGAGTATATGCTTTGAATTGTATTTCTTCTTTTTCTGTATGCAATATGCAAAGATGTGACAGACCTGTACTTTGCTCATGAATGACATAATTACATAAATAACATTTCAGAATTAATGTTTCTTTTATCTGCTGAATTAACACTGTGATAGAGTAAAATATATATAATAGTAGTAATCTACTATCTTAAGATAGTGAGAGAATTTGGTTTAATTTCTTTAAAAGGACTTGACCCTATGAGAGAAATTGTGTTCCATGCCCAGGAATGTTCCTAGGAACTGTTTAATTTACTAATGTAGATACAGCTTAAGAGTACTCTATCTCCAAGCTGTTGTAAGTCTCTTCTGATGAAACACTTCCCCTTTAATTAGAAGTTCACTGGGACAGAGAGAGGGAGCAAGGGTGTGAGGATATCTACAGAATTTAAATACATATCTATATGCACATCTGTATAAATGAAAGACATAAAGTACACAAAATATTTATTTTGTAGAAAATGGAACACCTTCACCACAGAGTTCTTTCCCCTCTTTTCCCTACATAAGTGCAAACACCCATCCCAGAAAATGCCCTTTCCTCACAGAATGGACATACTCCTGGGAGTATGTGAGCTCCTTGGGAGTATGTTCTGCTCATAGAAGAGCAGAACTCTTCTTTGGAAGGTGAGTGCTCTGTTGAAAGAACAGTACTATGATCTTGCCACCTCTTTTTACTATTTTTTTCTCTCTGATGTCCATTTTTTTCTTGTTTAACGTACAACCAGTTGATATGTATTTGATCAGGTACTGTTGATCAAGCCAATGGAAAACATATAATTCTTCAATCTTTATGTAATTTGAGTGTGAGCTAAGTTTCCAGTTGCTGAGCAGTATCAAGAGGCAGAATAGTGTGTTTGAACATAGGCACCCAAAAATTCTGCTATCAGATATGTTGTGACCATGTTCACAGGGGTCCCAGGATGAGGGAAGAGACGAGGATCTGACTCCATCTTTCAGAAGGCTTGATTTATTATATTATATATATTATACTAAAACTATACTAAAAGAATAGAAGAAAGGATTTAATCAGAAGGCTAGCTAAGAATAGCAAAAGAAAGAATGAATAACAAAGGCTTGTGTCTTGGACAGAACCCGAGCCAGCTGACTGTGATTGGCCATTAATTAGAAACAACCACATGGACCAATCACAGATCCACCTGTTGCATTCCACAGCAGCAGATAATCATTGTTTACATTTAGTTCCTGAGGCCCCACAGCTTCTCAGAAGGAAAAATCTTAAGGAAAGGATTTTTCATAAAAGATGTCTGTGACAATATGTGAACACATAAGGGTTTTAGCTAATGCCAAAACTCAGTGGACACTGAGCAAGGATTCTGAGAACAAACCTTTCTCTTGGAGTGGAAGTGTCAATCTGCTGGAGGGTAGGAAGGCTCTGCAGAGGGATCTGGACAGGCTGGATTGATGGGCCAAGATGAGTGGAAGGAGGTTCAGCAAGACCAAGGCCTGGATCCAACACTTCGGCCCCAACAATGTCCAGCAGAAAAGAACCTGGAGGTGCTGGTTGTCAGCAGCTGACAATGAGCCAGGGTGTGCCCAGGTGGCCAAGAAGGCCAGTGGCATCCTGGCTTGTGTCAGCCACAGCGTGGCCAGCAGGAGCAGGGCAGCGACGGTCCCTCCGTTCTTGGCTCTGGTGGGGCCACAGCTCAAGCGCTTCTTTGAGTTTGGGCCCCTCACTGCAAGGAAGATATTGAGGGGCTGGGGTGTGTCCAGAGAAGGGCAGCAGAGCTGGGGAAGGGTGTGGAGCACAAGTCTGATAAGGAGCAGTGGAGGGAGATAGGGGTGTTTAGCCTGGAAGGAGGCTGTAGCCATGTGGAGGTTGGCCTCTGGGTAACAAGCAATAGGACAAGATGAAATGGCCTCAAGTTGTGCCAGGGAAGATGTAAAGTGGATGTTAGGAAAAATTTCCCCACAGAAAGGGTGGCTAGACATTGGATGGACTGCCCAGAGAGGTGGTAGAGTCACCATCCCTGGAAATGCTAAAGGAAAGCCTGGACTTAGGGCCATGGTCTGGTTGACATAGTGGAGTTCAGTCACAGGTTGGAATCAGTAACCTCAGAGGTATTTTCCAACCTCTGTTGATTCTGTGTATAATGGGACAAGTAGGTACTAGCTAGGGCTATCTTTTATGTCATTTAATAAGATGAATACTCTTCATTCCAGCAGTGAGGCTGGATTAGGTTTCAGCACTAAGATTCTGAAGCTACCACTGAGTACAGCCAAAATGACCTCAGCATGAATGCTCTCCACACGCAAAAGAGAAAGCACTCTCTACTTTAGCAATCACTCTCAAGGATTTTGGTAATTTTGTGAAGTTCAAGACAGAAGAGTATGACCATCTTAAACTACTTGATTATTTTAGAAATTCGTATTTGCTCTCCAACCCCTCTATGTCATAGAAGGATTTGTTTAACAAAAGTTGCTAAGATGATTTATCAGAAACAGGAGGAAGCTTAGGATAAAAGTAAGATTTTTTTCTATGAAAAGCTCATGAAAAAAATAGAGAAAATTCATATATTTCTTTTTACTAGATTGATTCCAAATTCTCAGACAACAAAAGTTTGAACCAAGCTTTTCAACAAGTTTTTACAACTTGTCAGGCATTGGGAATCCCTATTCACCTGAATTTTCTTGTTGTAATGCTTTCTGAAGACTTGCTCCAGCTGGTAGTCTGTATTAATCTTGTTTCTCTTTGACAGTGAAATTGATGAAAAGAGTAAACTAAGTATTTTTGTTTGTTTATTTGTTTGACACACCTGAAAATCATCTTAATTTGTGTTTTATTTAGCCCATTTTTTAATCTTGAACTTCATCTTTTCCTTTTGTTTCTGGAGTGTTTTCATTAACACGACAAAGGAGCACATTTAAAATGTGGACCACTTGTGACAATCTTCAAGGACTTTTTCAAATCAGAAACCACTCTGTGGTAAGCACAGGACTGTAATCACTTCAAAGCTTCTGAAGGGCTTTAGGTGAGCAGAGAATGGAATTGGCACACACACAGAAAGCCATTTGAAGTTCTTGGAACACATTGTAGGAGCAAACCAAATAACCTGAAATTGCACTGAACTCCATTTCTTAACAAAGTATTTTCTCAAGATAAAGGCTTATAGGTGATTTTTGCTGTTGGGGATTTTTAAACTTAACAATCTTAGATTATGTTGTAAAGAAAATTCATACCAGGAATATTAAATCACAATCTATTTACAAAATACTGCATTGAACTTTAAAGGACACAATCTTCTTAATGCTATATTTTGCATTAGAAAAGCTAAATGAATACTTCATATTAATTTTTCTTTAAGTCTGCTGCTTTGAAAAAAAAAAAAAAGATTAGCAAAAGAAGTATCGGTGACAGTCCCCTCATTTTTACAAAAAATAAAAAAGGAAATGGCATATTTGAAACAAAAATGTGCTCACTTATTTGAGCTGGTGCATAGGTGAGCTCAACCTCCATGGAAAAGATGAGGAACCCTGTATGAAAATGACAGCATTTGTGTCCCAATCTCAAGCAGAAAAATTTTAAAAATGAACAGTCTTCTCAAGAGTGGAAAGATAAGAAGGTGAAGGAGACCAGGAATAAATATTTTAGGCCCAAAAGACTCTTCGTAATTGAATTTTCTTCAGAGCCATCATAAACTATTTCTCTTCAAACTGAAGTCCCAAATTTTTAAAATAGGAAGATTCTATTCCACCTACAGGGATTCTGATTTCTCCAGAGGTACCAACTGGTAGGAAATACTTTCAGGAAAATTTCCTTTACTGTTTCACTGAGAATTCAAACAAGCAAACAGCCATCCCAGCACATCCAAATTGGTTTGGATTTTAGGCAGTGTGAGTAACAGGACTAATTTTGGCACAACCTCATCATCTTTTAGGATTCAGCTGCTAGAAAACACAAAATCATATTCATTTTATCTACCAAGAATTGTATTTATATGGTTTGTCTGATGGGACATTAGCACAGCCTCAAAGACAAATTTAGGTGTGGTCTCTCGCTTTAACAGCTGCTATATTGTAAGCAAATAAAATTAATGTTACTTCAAGGCATACACAGAGTACTTGGGGAATGAGTGTAAGAATTACAGAAATGTTGAACTCAAGTATGTCAGTATTCTTCTCCTTTGTGTAACTGGAATTTCCCCATACGAGCTCTATTTAATTTTTATCCTTCATTTTAAGATATTGCACAACTGAAAGGTTGCAACATTCTTCCTCTTTTTTTAACACTCTTAGTTTTACTAAATCACATTCTCAATCACATGATTCATATTCTTAGGCTAAAGCAATGACCTGCAAATTAAGAATGTGAATATGGTATGACTATTATCCTGAGTACCAAGAAGAAAACCTTGTATTATTCCCAAATGCATCTTCTATGAAGTTCTTATGCTCAGACCCCATGCCTTTAGAATTGTTGCAGGTGCTTCAGCAATAGTCAACATATATTCTTAGTCCAAATGTGGTGTTAAAAGGATGTAACATAAACAAGACTTTTAAAAAGCTTTACTAGTAAATGCAGAGGCACTGAGATGTGAGTGGGAATCACTGGTGCAGCCTCTTTTGTCTTTGTTTTGTTTAGGTTTTTAGGGCATATGGACTTTTATGGTGATTCCATAGCTAAAGGATAAGAACAATGTTTAATGGGAGATATTCCATTAAGTTGATGTAACTGTGGCAGCTGTGATATATTCCCTAGAGTTGTAGAGTTGTGACTTAAAGGTTTGCTCCCTCCCTTTTAGAAAGAATGACACAATTAAGGTACCTGGGCTGTCAAAAACTTAACTGCAAACAAAAGTATACATAAAAAACCACATCCCGCTCTCTCATATATTTTATTCTATGACATGGCTTCAACATAAGAAACATAATTTGTCAAATTTCTTCCTACAGGATCTCAAAATATTTCTGAACACAAACTATGTACAATTATGTCAAATGATTAATTTTTGTTAGCTAATACTGGATAAATTGCACTGATCACAAGCACTTTTGTGTTAGTAAAGCTTTGTGTGCAATCAAGGATGAGCAGTAGGGTATTTGTTCAAGTACAAGAACAAGACTTTCCAAGAGCTTTCCAGATTTGTGCAGAGAGTTTTGCTAATATAAACATGAAGCCCAGCTTTCTCTGGCTCAATTTCAATGAAGCTCAGCTATCTTGTGGGTTGTGGTGTCATTTGCTCTTGCCTATGATGACAAACCCTAATTTTCAATCACATTTTCTTCTATGTGCCAATCAGGTCAGCAGTCTTCTGAAATTCTGCATGCCCAAAAAGGCCTTCAAGGAATTAGGTCTAGATGCATCTTTGTCACAGACATCTTTTATGAAAAATCCTTTCCTTAGGATTTTTTCTCCTGAGAAGCTGAGAGGCCTCAAGAATAAAATGTAAACAATGATTATCTGCTGCTGTGGAATGCAACAGGTGCATCTGTGATTGGTTTCATGTGATTGTTTCTAATTAATGGCAAATCACAGTCCAGCTGTCTCAGACTCTGTCTGAGACACATACCTTTCTTATTCATTCTTCCTTTTATATTCTTAGCTACCCTTCTTATGAAATCCTTTCTTCTATTCTTTTAGTATAGTTTTAATATGATATATATCCTAAAATAATAAATTAAGCCTTCTGAAACATGGAGTCAGATCCTCATCTCTTCCTTCATCCTTGGACCCCTGTGAACACTGTCACACATCTTGAAAGATGTATTTTATAAACTTGTTTAGGTCTTCTGGTAAGAAAGATACATTTTATAACCTTGTTTAGATCTTCTGGTAAGAAAGATATATTTTATGACCTTTTTTAGATCTTCCAAGAGAATCAGACACACTCTTGGATTTCTGGCTAACCTTCAATCTATTGAGAGATAAATACTAACATTTTCATAGTTTAGATTTAAATGTTAACATGAGCCATGCATAAAGAATGATTTACACAGAATTGCACTTAAATGAAAAAGGTTAGAGGAAAAAGATGCCAGGCATCTCTTGGGTAGTCTTTAAACTCATTGGTCCTATAATGAAATATTAAAAAATGCATGTTTGTGGGGATGTGTTTACTGCAAAAGCCATCACAGGGCTTTGAGTCTACTGTCTGGTGCACTTTGGCCTAGTTCTGGACTTATACAAACAAAATTACACTTCCACCACGTAATTGTAAACTTTTTCTAGCATCAGGCCTGCGCTGGCTGCAACAGAAAACTTCCGTGTCCTTTCTTTCCATGGTGTCTCCAGTGTCAGTTCATGTGGCTTCCAGCGGTGCTAGAGAGGTGATGGGTGCCGGGGGTGCCCAGCGTGTCCCTCTGTCATACGGAGGCCCCTGGGGACCCCAAATTCCCTCCGGGGAGCCCCTCCGGCCACCTCCCACGGTCTCTCACACACACAAACCCCGCAGCTCCCCCGCCTCACCTGATGTAGGGCACCAAGGGCTCGACGTGCCCCGCCAGCACGGCGATCACATAGGAGATAATGAAGGCGGCCGAGGACCAGCAGACGAGCAGGGCGGGCACGAAAGCCACGCCGGGCATGCAGCACAAGAGCATCGCGCCCGGGGCCGGGGCAGCGGGGCTGCGCTCACGGCTGGGCACCGGGGACTGCCGGCCCCGCCGCCCCGGGGATGCCCCGCCGGGAAAGGCGCTGCCTTCCCTTCACTTTCGCTTCTCCGCCGCGCTCCCCGCCCCCAGGAACAGCCGCGGCCCCTCCGCCTGTCCCCGCTGCGCGATCCGCTGAGTTTGCGGCCGCAGAACTTTCCCCGTGTCCCGGTGCTGCGGTTCCCAGACCGCACACGCCCCGTCCGGGCAGGGAGGCGGGCGGTGAGATGCTGCCCGGACGGCTCACCGACTGCTTGTGCCTTCAGTTGTCTTTAAAAGGGCTAAAAATGGGTCCATTGGGCTCTTTGCAGCTCATATTATATGTGCTGCAAAGTGCATATTATATGGCTTTACGCAGATATTTACTATACGTATTTTGATGTATTGATTAATAGTATTGACTACTAATGTAGTGCTGTATTAACATCTTGATAATATGATAAATGTAGTCTTGTAGTTAAAAGGTAACTTTTGCAGTTAAAATAAGAACTATGTAAGTGGGATATTTTTTTTAAGAAAGGAAAGAGGCACTCGCACGAGATAGCAGCCACAAGACACTGAAATTTTTCAGAGAAAAAGAATTTATTGCCCTCTTATCCGAAGAAATGGACTTCTTCCCGCCTCGAAGGCGGTGTTAAGATTAAGAAGAAGTTGTTGACACTGACCAGACAGAATCCCGTGTTTGAACAGAATTTATGCATCAGGTATGAAGTGTATGAATATGCAACAGGCTATTGTTTTTAAGGGTTAATCCTTTGTTAAGGGGGTCCTTTTGCGGGCTCGTGCTGCCCAGAAAAAAGTACCCAGACGTCCGTAACTCTTTGTTTCTATTGTCTCATATTGTCCTAATTCAAGTTGTCCAAATTATTTTTACTGTAATTGTATTACTATATTTATAAACATTTTATTACTATTAAACTTTTAAAACTTTAAAAACAAGTGATTGGCGTTTTTCACACCAGCACTGAAACCAGGTCAGAAACTGTGCAAGTCCCACTCCAGAGTCCTACACACACCTCACCCACCTTGGACTTTCATTTCAAACATATAATGTAGCCTTGATCTCCAAATTTCTCCTGAAATTCACTTCTCCACATGCTTAGAGGGAAACCATAGTTTAATTCAAAATCATGTCTTTAATTCAAAATCATGTGCTCAGCATTTTCACTTTTGTTTAGCCTGAAGCCACGGACATTCTGCCAAGGGTGTTCCTGTTTCCTTTGATTGTTTGCAGTTATCAGCCCTCCAAACCAGCATCCAAACTCGAGGTCATGAGTTTGTTCTGCTACAAGGATGTGTGTGTGCATGCTCTGCCCCTCTCCCTGAGCATGTATTGAGGGCTTTGCCTTCAGTGCACATTCCCTGTGCTGGATGCACACAAGGTGAGTATTTGCCATGCTTTGAAGGCTTTGGGAATGGAAATAGAAATTACATAAAAGGACCAGGGATAGTATGTCTTAATACAAGTAGAGAAAAGTAATTAAAAAATTATTCAACCCCTAAGACTGGAGGTAGTTGATGCCCTTCTTCTTGGCAGTAGCAAGTTGCTCATATTTTTAAAATATAAATTGAGTATAATAGTTTACACCATGCCACAAATTCACACTTCACATTTTCACAGCTAATCTGCCCTCTAGTAAATTTGAGTGACAGAAATTTCTCACTGGAAGAACAGGTTTATTTCTCTTATTGTTAAAGGTGCAAAAAGAGATAATATTTGAGCTGTCTTAATATGCTGGTTTAAAAAATTCTGTGTAATTATACCTCAATATCAGGGGTTTTCCCTCTTGAAATAGAAAATTAAAAAAATACTATACAGGAATGAAATCTAGTCTCTCTGGTAAATAAATGGCAGAAACATATTGATGGTAAATATATTTATAGCAGTAGAATTTTAATTTTTAGTATATCAGTAATTTAGTTTTGGTTTGGTCCCTTGCAAAAAGAGGATGGAATTCACTTTATTTTACTGCATCAACATTTAAGTCGCAACATTTAAGTCGCACTGTTGGAAAAACGTTCCATCCACAGTTCTGCAAGTTCCCTGTACTACCTTTAGTTTTGTAAGTAGTAAATAAATGACTCTAAAGTGTGAGTTGAGTATTTACATTATTCACATGACTTTTTGAAATGCCTGAACACTATTTGGAGTGAAACAAATGGACACGTTTGGCTCAAGCAGGTGGCAATTGACTGTTTGGTGATCACTAGCAAAGGCTCTTGTTGCTATGTAAACATTTATTGCAGCTCATGTAATGTTTCATTTTCTTTATAATTTTATTGTAAAATTTCAGCAGTGATCTTAAATAATTTTAATAATGCATTTTTAATGATGCATCATTTTTTAAAGAAGCATGTTCTTTAAAGATCATTAGAAGCTGCACAGAGTAACAAATACAGGTAACTCACAAACTTGGGAAGAGTAATTTTATTTACTGGACTTTAGAACACTAATGTGCTATTTCAAAGACAGTCTATGTATTTTAATTCATTTTGTTTTCAGTAAGTTATATTAAAACCCTAGGAGTATAGAAAAATAAAATAACTAATAATGGATTTTAGTATATCTTCATGGGATTATTGTGGATGGAAAATAAGATATGAGTCATTAGTGTGCACTTGCAGTCCAGAAAACCAGATTTATTCTGGGCTGTATGAAAGCATGGGAAACATGACCAGAAGGCTGAGGAAGGTGATCCTGCCCCCCTGCTCTGCTCTGCTCTTCTGAGACCCCACCTGGACCACTGCATCCAGCTCTGAGGTCTCTTGCACAAGACATGGACCTGTTACTGTCCAAGGAGGGACACAGAAATGATCAGAGGGATGGAGCACCTCTCCTTGTTGGAGAAAGGCTAAAAGAGCTCAGGTTGTTCAGTCTGGAGGAGAGAAGGCTCCAGGGACAACACATTGCATCTTTTCATTATTTAAATGGGGCTTAGAAGAATGACTGCTAGAGACTTTTTACCAAGATCTGTAGTGATAGCACAAGGGAAAATGGCTTTAAACCAAAGAGAGTACTTTTAGATTACATATTAGGAAAGAATTCTCTGTTCTGAGGGTGATGAGACACTGTGACAGGCTGGCCACAGAAATTGTGGATGCCCTGTTAAAGGCCAGCCTGGATGGGGCTGTGAGCAATCTTGTCTAATGGGAGGTGTCTCTGCCCATGGGAGTGGGGTTGAAACTAGGACATCTTTATGGTCCTTTCTGAACCACACCCTGCTATGATTCTATCATTCTGTGGTTTAACAAAATGATCAGACTACTTCAAATTAGAATTATTAGAAAAATAAACATGTCAAGGTGTGCAAATAATAACACATCCATGTCAGTGATTTGAAAATACATGAAGGTAAGGAAATAATAATTGAAGAAATCTAAAATAGCCTATGCTGCTGGTTCTTGTATCTCCTCTTTTCTCCTGCTTTACTCAAAATATGGTTTCCATGGATTTTATATTTATTATATATGAATATTCTTTATAATATGTGTATTTTCCAAACTTGTTGATAATGGAATTACCTGTAACATGAAAGACTCAGTTAGAAGAAACTCCTTCCCCAAACATATTTGGTTTTAATATCTCTGCATGGGTTTTACATTGAACATGTACAGAATAGTTACAGTAGCATTTACTTCCCTGATTTGGTAAAGAATGGAAGATAGAAGGATGGAAGAACAAGTGAGATAAGAAAATGGTAAGCAGTAAAAGTTTGGAATGAGAGCAAGAGAGATGCAGTTCAGCTACTTCTTGAGATGTGTTGCTACACACAAGCACTAAGAAGAAAAGCAGTCAATCTGTGAATGTAATGCCTAAATTCTTTTATTAACAACTGGTTAATAGCTGGTTTATTAACACAGGTTGCACCAGAAACACATTTACAGAAGGAATTAAATACACTACCTGTAACTTCTTCAGATTACTGTGTGAAGAGTTCAAGCTGGTTTGTGGTATCTCCTCACTTCCTCTTTGGTCATGTGCCATCTGTAACCTTCCCTCTGTAATAAAAGCATGTGTAAACTATTTTCACTTCTGACAGGAAGTTTGGAGCAGCAATAGTAAAAATCCACAACTTCTGCGAAATCTTAACACTGTGAGGCATTCGTGGCATGGCGTTAATATTTCTAAAAGGTAATAGGATTTAGTTATAAGGCAGTTTTCAGGTGTTACTGTTTAAGAGATGGTTTATTTTGCTCCATTTGTTTTGGGTCCCCCCTGTAGATAGCTAGATTATATCTAAATGTCTAACAAAAATTCAGGAAAAAGATGTCTTAGCTGTCAAAAATATTGGACAAGTAAAAAACTGACAGGTCCCTTAAGAATGAAGAGAGGTAACTACTGGGGTGAAATTGTGTAATTTAATCTCTCAAAAAAACTCAAACCAAAAACCCAAAAACAAAAACAAAAACAACCCAAAACCAAATAAAACCAAAAAACAACCAACCCATAAAAAAACACCCCAAAAAACAAAAACAAGCAAGCAAAAAAAACACCGCACAAAACTACTATGCACACATACACACACAGACACACACACGCACAAAAACAAACAAAAAAACCAAACTAAAAAGCCCCAAAAAACCAAAAATTAATAGAAGTAATGTCTTGCAATAGAGATGAAGAGTGAAAAGATTTATTCCAGAATTTCTAGAGAAAATTAGCTCTCAAAATGTATTTTTTTACTACTCCATTCTGTGTTTTCAGTTACTTCTTGGGTGATGTTTTTATCAAATAAAATGTTTATTGGGAGAAATCTTTGTTTCCAGAATGCATGAGCTGTAGATTGACAAAGGCTATAAAGAGCAACAGAGAGACTGTGGAGCTGCAGATGAACCATTCTCCAGTGGCTTTGTTGTCCTTCCCTCTAAATGAGGCAGTGAACATGCTGAAGCAGTTAGTAGGAGAATTTGGCTCTGGCATTTTGAGAATTTTGGCAGGACATTTTTGTAGAAGCACATTTTTAGTGAAAAGTAAATCATTCAAAGTGAAATGGGAGCTTTTCAAAGGGTGGTGGTGCATAGCAAATCTGTTATGGCCACAAATAATATGAAAAAAGGCAGAATTGTTATTTTTCAGTAAAAATGCAGTGAAATCAGTATCATGAAACATAAACAAATGCTCAGCTTTGTAGCTGGCAATGAGCACTGTGATAACCTGTGGGGCATCACTGCTTATTTGTTTGAGGAACTTTGGATTGAGGAACAATCCAGTCCCAGAGGAAAGATCATGAGCCATACCTGTGTCTTGTCTGTACCAGCTCCTTCACACTCTTGAGCAGCAGTTAATGGCTGGACTCCATGGTCTTAGAGGTATTTTCCAGCCTAAACAATTCTATGTCTCCATGTTCTGAAATAAAATAGATATGAAGAACAGCTAATGTGGCTTTCCAAAAAAGTATTGTAGCAATTATTCCCACTCTATGTAGTCTCTTAAGGATTTTTAAACATAAAAGTATATTTTCAATCATCAAAGGAAATTGTTCATCCTAAAGAGATCCTTTAACTATTCAATCCTTCTGATACTGTCATCAACACCAAATGATGGAGAGCTATCTAACCAAAATTAGATGCTCTTCTAATGTCCTGAGTCTCCATCTCCCTACTGTGATGTAAAAGGTGCATGTTGTTATACAGCCACAAAATCCTACTGACCACTGTAAATCACTAAAAGCACCTCCCTGTTTTGTGCTGTGTGCTGCTGAGTGGATTTAAAAGAGTACCCTGCCCATTTCAGCCATCAAATCTACACAGTCTGTTCTCTGTGCCATTGCAACCTGGCAGGATTAACAAAAGGAACATAAATTCCACCACTATGATGTAACAATGCCATCAGTATACTAAAGGCTCTGTGTTTCCAGTGGTAAAGTAAAAAAATAATACCTTTTTAACCTTTAGAATAATCAAACATTTCATAGAAGCAGACCACTGTGAGAAATTCTATTCTACCCTATTCTATTCTACTCTAGTTAAAATGATAGCTAAATATCAAGGATAGTGAACTACAACTGTATATTTTCAAAAATAATGATGAAATTTAGTATTTATAAAATAAGGTTTCATTCATATATGTCCTAATATACATAAAATACATTAAATCATGTCCTGGGGAGATTTTCCAGGATATTTTGTTCACTTCACTAAGGACTTTGGAAACAGACATACAGATATGAGTTGGTTTGAAAGCCTTTGTCTATTTAAATTTTAGTTTACCATTGCTAAGACCATATCTCTTTAAAAAGCAAGGGCTTGCTATAAAGAAAACTAAGGACGAAAACCCTAACACCCCAACAAAAACAACAAAAGCCCCAAACCAACCAAAACCAAGACCAAAAGCCAGATTCTGCAGAGTTTCAAAAGGTTTCTTCTGGCTTTCTGCAAGCTTTTATTTTAGTTTGAAGTGTGCAGGAAATAACAGATCTTTCAGGGTAAAATGTTGGCGAATATTATGCTTAGAAAATCTGATTCTGCTGCCAGGTGCACATGCTGCCTCAGCTTCATCTAGATGCTCACTTTCAGAGATTTTTCAAATGGCATTTTTCCAGTCCTTTGCTCTCTAGGCACAGCTTTTTCATCTGTTTCTGAGATACTACTGTTTTCTCTTTAGTTATATCTCATTTTTACCAGCCATGCTCTTCAGAGGTTATTTTAAATATTCTTTCCAGTATCTGCACAAATAGAAAAGAACTGGAAAGGGTAGGAACTGACTGATGTTTCAGAGATAAATTTTCTTTCCAATAGAGAAATGGATATGAAAGGAAAAAAAAAAAAGGATTCCATATTCTATGAAGTGAGTTTTCAAGTAAAAACTCATAAGTGTTCCTTGCATATGGGTCCAGAGGGTTGGGAGCTGAACATCTGAGAGTTTTCAAAAGTACTGAAATACTGAGCACAATTTTAAAATCTTAAAATTTGCAGCAGTACTAAGTGAAAACTCTCACTAGCTGCATATAATTAGAAGGCATTTGCTCATGAGTCTAAAATTACTTCAGACTGATTAAGAGATAATCCATTACAAGGCACAGCAGTGAGGTCTAGCAGTGTCTCTCAGAAATCAATCACTTACATTCAATCTCTATTTTAGAAGTAATGCCCGTGGCATTGGGTCTCACCAAAGCCTAGGAGTCTATAAATGGTGAGTCAAAATGAGATTATGTGTTGAAGGATAGAACACTGTTCAGTCACCATCTTTTACTCTTTTATGAGTGACTAATGTGATTTAATTATTGTATTTGATGGATAGCGGTGCTACCAGATTCACAGTGCCATACCAAGATGTTAATTCCAGTATGCCTAAGGCTACTGGTTTAAATTTCAGAAGCACAGATATTATAGTTTTTTGGGAGGGTGGAGTGGCAGGGAGAGAAGTTCTAGAAGGCCCTATTATCTCCCAGTTGCTTTCCACAGAGAGTGCTTATTCAGCTCTTCAAAGTAGTGACAAACTCTCCACAAGCAAGTCCCACTACCCTTCTACTCTGAACTTTTACTTGCCTGATTTGAGATACCTCTGAATGCTCACAAGTTCAGAGCACTCACAAATGAAACCAAAATCCCCAAGAGTGAACTGCTGAGCCTTCAGAGTACAATGAGTTATCTCCTGTATTGTGAAAATTCACATTTCAAGTGGAACAGGCATTAAACTTGCTGAATTTTGTCTTTACCTTTGTGGTCAGTAATTTTTGCCTCATAGAAGTGCTACAAGTTTAATTCATGTTTAGTAAAGACACCATACAGAGACAAATACAGGAAACCTGTGTTGATGTTAGTTCTCTTTTCTTTAGAAAAAGATTCATAAAATGTCCAGTGAGTAATATTCTTGGCTAACAGAAAAGCTTGAGATGCTTGGTTGATTTTTTCTGGTCTTTTGCCTCAACCAAAGATAATTACACTCTTGCCTTGGATGTTTAGTTCCTAATTTTCTCCTTTCCTAGCAAATGAGAACACAAAAGACCTGGAAAGGACTACTACTGGATGATTTCCCATGTCCAGTAAGAAGTTCTGCCTTCCTCAAGATTTTGAGGATTACAGAATCTCCATCCCTGTTAAAAGAAAGTAAATATTATTTTCCTTTTCAAAGTAGCTTCCACCCTTTCTTAGAAAGGTCTAATTGTAAGAAAAACATCAAAAATTCAGTTTTCTAAGAGCTAAGAGAGAAAAAATATTGGTGGAGACAACTTGCAGAAAATCAAGATCAAGTGTGTTTACAAGTATTTGACTGCTTATTTAGATTACATCATAATCCACAGGAGGCATGCCTTTGTATTAAGTGCTGCTGTGTGCACCTTTGAGTTAATACAAACACAAGAACAGTCAAGCAGATCATTCCAAGAGCCCAGTGATTTACATGGATAATGACTTGGCAAGGCCCCTAAGTATATGTTGGATTATAAGGGCAGTGCCTAATTTTTACATACCCTGACATCTAGTGGAATTTATTGCTCCTAGCAGAATATCTGTGTTCATTTGCATCTCCAGTGACTGGGAGAAATGGAGAAAGTTAAGTGTTCTGTTTTTGGACACAATTATCAAGTTCTCACCCGGAAATAAATTCTAGTGACAGAGATAGAATAATCCCAGCAACTTTGATAGATTGTCTCAAAAGGTTTTTGAGCCTGCATCTGGTATGTGTGCCTTAAGAGCTTGCCATTTATTAGTAAGCTGAGGGGGGCCCTGTTTTCATCCCCATTCCATGCTTTTCACAGAATCCCAGAATCAAGGTAGCAAGAGACCTTAAAGATCATTCAGTTCAATCATCAACCCATTATAACCACCCCTAAAATGCATCCCCAAGTGCCACATCCTTTTGAACACTCCAAGAGACAGTGACCCTAACACCTCCCTGTGCAACTTATTCCAGTGCCTCACCAGTTATTTTCAGTGACTTTCTTTTTCCCCCCCTAACACCTAATCTAAACCTCCCCTGGCACATCTGCAGACCATTTCCTCTCATCCTTTCACTTGAGACATGGCAGAAGACATCAACTCCCAACTCACTACAACATCCTTTCAGAGAGCAATGAGGTCCCTCCTGAGCCTCCTCTTCTCCAGATCAAACAACCTCATTCACCTGGAATAATTAAAACTTTGATGGACAGAAGATGGGAAGAGACTACGAGTCCATGGCAAAATGGAATATAGGGGAATATCTGGAATATAGAGCCCTGTTTCCTGTCACAAGCTGGTTAGGCTGTCTCTCAAGGCTTGACAGGTGTTCCTGCTATTCCTGTTTGAAATATATTCCAGAACATGGTTTTGTCTCCTTTCTGTGTTTTGTTTTGTTTGCTTTAGGTTTTCTTGTGTTTTGTTTTAACCTCATGACAGTAGTGCATTTAGTTTAAGTTTCTGATCTCCATTTCTGTGATGTGAGCAAGTCAAAACCTTTTAGTGTCTCTTTAGAAAGAAGGATCCGGTTGTTCCTTTTCATGCACCAATTTCAGTTTAAATATATATTCCTTGAATATAAGTATTCTACAAGAAAGGACAGATATAGTGCCATCATGATTTGTTCAGCACCTTTTTATATCTCTCTGTCTAATGGTATGCTTTGTCTGATACTTTAAAAAATATTTTAAAGATTATGTGAATTTTAATGGCTTTATCACACCGGTATCATATGGAAGTATTTATTAGTCTATATAAATTCATCAAGTCACAACTTGTACTAATTATTAATCCAGATTTTGAAGTAATTCAACATCCCCTGACTGGTTTTCTGCTTTACATTGGTGACATATCTCTCATTTTCATCTTTTCAGCACAGTCAGTTTCATTTCTGCATTTGCACTGGATTGTTGATGAGAAATAGATTATTTTTGACCAGAAATAGGGGTTTTCCTCATAATCTGCATAAGTGCTATACTTCAGTTCTCAATGAAAACCTCAGTCTGCTGACTCAGGATACCAGGCCATCACTGGCACAGTGCTGTGGGTGGTGGCAAAGAGGTGCTGCTAGGCAGTAATAATAGCTGAGTAATAATAGTTGTTGTTATTATTATATTATATTATATTATATTATATTATATTATATTATATTATATTATATTATATTATATTATATTATCAATAATAATAATAATAATAATAACAATAACAACAATAATAATAATAATAATAATAATAATAGTAACACAGTGCTTGAGCAGGAGGGCCAGGTGAGGGACTATGCAAAGATTATATTCCCCTAGGATAGTACTTCAGCACATGGATGAGAACACAAAAGAGAGAAAAGTTTAGTTAGAATCTTCTGTGTACCAAGCCTGGAAGGCTGGGTTATCACAAAGGGCCAAATAAATATTATCAGGCTGATAACACACCATAGGGAGGAGGAACACAGCACTATGAGGGGGGTTCTGAGGCTCTTCAGGTAACCCCTGGTGAATTTGTCATCCTGTCCTATGGCCATTGTCAGGAAAATCCACAAATTCCAGAGGTTTATGTCCAAAAAGGAGACAGAGGAGTCCTGCAACTTTATTTTAATAAAGGGAGAGTCCACCAGGGCACCCAGCCATGGGATTTGCTCTCCTGAGGTTTCCCAGGGCACAGCCTCCTTTTATCCTAAACTCCCAGCCACATGTTGTCCTCTTCCTCTCCTCACTGTACAGGGAAGGTACAGCCTTCCAGAACCACCTACCACATATTCCCCCTTGAACTCACTATTTTACCCCAAAGTTTAGAAATTCAGGCTTGAACAGACCCTCGTCTGTTCCAGGAGCCAAGCTGTGTGGGCTCTGCAGCAAACCTGCCCTAAATCAGGAGGGACATTAAGCCCCATTTCAAACACATGAACACCCGTCCCTTCACCCATCAAATTGTTTGTAAGGAGCTTTCCTCTCCCCCTGGAGAAAGACAAATGCTGTGACACTAAAAAGTAAATAGGAGGAGGGCTCAGTGGCTTGAGAGAGACGTGCCAAAGAGCCGTGCCCTCTTGGACATTTCTTAAAGTACAACCATGTGTAGTCCTCCCAGACTATCACTGTGTAAATATACTGGGACAAAGTTCTGGAAAAGATCAGGCATTGTTACTTCCCACAGGAAATATTGGATCACAGGGGCAATGGTTGTGACTCTGAAAAGTCATTGCAGGGAGTTTTAAGAAATACTTAAAGACCTTTGGATGCAGGGATGGACTACAGACATGGGTGCTACTATGCCTGGCCTCTTGCAGGCCTCTGACACCCTGTCATCCTTCTCTGGTGTGAAAAAAGCCAATCACTTGCTTTTAAAATTTTAAAAGTTTAATAGTAATAAAATGGTTATAAAAATAGTAATATAACTAGAGTAATGAAAATTTGAACAGTTGAGATTAGGACAACATGAGACAATAAGAACAAAGAGTTACAGATGGCCCAGGTACCTTTTCTGGGCAAAATAAGCCCACAAAAGGACAGAGGATTAACTCTTAAAAGCAATAGCCTGTTGCATATTCATACATGTCATACATGATGCATAAATTCCATTCAAACAAAGGATTCTGTCTGGCCAGTGTCAACTTCTTCCTCTTAATCCTGATGGCATCTTCATGGATGAGCGAGGTGGGAAGAAATTGAGTTTCTTCTGATAATGGAGCAATAAATTCTCTTTGAAAGACTTAGGTGTCTTGTGGCTGCTATCCAGTGCGAGTACCTGATTCCTTTCTTAAAAAAATATCTCACATAGCATAGTTTCTATTTTAACATTATGTTATAACCTAAAACTATACTTAACACACTACTTTAAAAAATTAATACAGCATAACTTTCTAACATAACACACATAATATTCATTTTAATATTTGTGAAAAAACAATAGTATAATAGGCATTTTTCACATCTGGGCACCAGCGGTGCCTCTGTCCGATCAGTGTTTGACAGCGGCGATGGCAACAGCAGCGTGCAGGTGGTTGGACTTGATGGCAGAGTGTAAGTTGTCAGAGAGATGCTGTCAGCTACCGATTGCTAACTGGTTTCTCGTTATCTTTTTTCCTCAAGAGCTGTTCTTGAAGAATTCAGTAACCCTCTCTAGCCTGATTCCCACTCCACAAACCCATCGCCGCACTTCATTTCTGTGCCATAATACGCACGGACCGCTTAAATTCAATCTCAGCACGCAGCTCGGCCGCATCAGCGCGATGTCCGCAAGCCCCCAGCGATGGAGCGGCCGATTCGCCGCCTCCGTGCGGGGCCGGCAGCGCCGCTCCCGCCGTGAGGGCCGGGCCGCCAAGCGCCGCTCCCTCAGCGCGGCCCCGCCGCCACCGCCAGGCGGCGCCGGGCGCTGCCGGAAGCGGGGCGGGCTCTGGGCCGGCGGCCCCGCCCGGCGCAGGCAGCGCGGGGAGCGGGGCCGGGCCGGGCCGGGCCGTGCGGGGCGGCGGCCGCCGGCGGGCCATGCTGCTAAAGCTCCTGCAGCGCCAGACCTATACCTGCCTGTCGCACAGGTATGGGCCCTGCCTCTGCCTCGGGGGCCTCGTCCTCATGATCGTCTCCGCCCTGCAGTTCGGGGAGGTCAGTACGGCGCCGCGCCGGCGCGGCGTGGCTGCCCCCCTTGCCCTGCCTGCCTGCCTCCCTCCCTCCGTGCCGAGCCGAGCCGAGCGGTGCCGGCGGCGCAGGCGCAGCCCTGCGGCTGCACGGCCCCGGGGGGATGCTGGGCTGTTGTTCCTCGGGGGAGCCGGCTAGCTGCGTTGTCCCGCCAGCAGCGAGGTGCCGCTCCGGGCGCCTTGCGGTGACAGGTCCCGCCCATCGCGGCGCCCTGAGCCCCGCTGGGCTGTGCCGAGCCGCGCCGCCGCAGGCCCGCCGTGCCCGCGGGGACGGGCTGGCTGTGCCCGCATCCCCGAGCCCCGCGGGGACGGGCTGGCTGTGCTCAAGGGGACGGGCTGGCTGTGCCCCCATCCCCGAGCACCGCGGCCGCACCTGTTGGGCTGCGGGGACACTCAGCACGCCGGGTGTCCCTCGGGGCTGAGCCGGGGTCTGACAGATGACACAGCCCTGCGTGCTCGGACAGCTGCTGTTCGCTGCTCTTGTGCAATTCTTTAACACTTCCTTCGTCAGGTGACTTATCTGTGGTTTTGAGTCTTTCAAAGCTTATGCTGGATGTCACCTTTGCATGTAGACTGGGAGTGACAGAATCTCGCCCTTCTCCGGGGTTTGAGCAGTTAAATGTATTCTCCCTCCAAGCTGCGCAGGAGAGTCTGCGTAGCTCGCTACTTGTTACTTGGTTCGCTCGCATTATTTTGTAAATGATGCAATGTAATTGCGTTTCTTCTAGATAGGATTTTGCACGGATGTGTTGAAAGTTTAAATCTTCCTTTCACATTGCCCTGTCGATTTGGTAAGTCATCACTGAAGGCATGTGGAGAGAAAAAATCAATCCTACTTCAGCGCAGTGTTTGTTAATGTAGTGAGGAATCAGGGAATTCAACTATTTTTGTTAGAAAGAGTGGCAAAGTTCAATACAAACCAACTCGAATTTCGTGATTCCTAAGCTTTTTTTTTTTTTCCTCCTTCCTCTGGTTTAATTTGATCAGGTCTTTCAGATACAGGAAAAAAAAAAAAAAAACAAAAAGAAGAGCCCTTAAGAGTATTATCTGAAACTCTTGCGTGTACCACAATCAAAACTTTATTTTGTGTACTAACTCCTCTTTGCATAAAGTAGTAATCTCTGCTGTCCTGTGGGGACCACAAGTTCCTGAAACACTTCAAAGGCATCAACAAATTAAGTAATTGTAAAACACTCATAGGTGCCTGTTTGTACATGAGTATCAACTTGGATTGGTGCAGTTTTTGTGCTGCTGTGAAACTGACATAGTTTTGCATTTCTTCGGAATGGGGACTTGAACCACGGCTTTATATCAGCTATCAAAGAACTCTGAAGGTTTTTAGAAACATTTCAGTAGTTGTCTTAAGTTATGACTGATTTTTGGTAAGAATCAGTGGAAATCACCGCTCAGATTTTCCTGCTTAATCTTAGTTTACTGCTTCCAGTTCTTTCAAAGCTACTTGGAAAGCTTATCTACAATTTAGAGAGTGAGCAAAAGAACTGGAAGATTCATGTAGGAGTAGACTTTCCAAATTATATATGAAGAAAAAAGTGACCAGTAATGTTTTTTTAAAGAAAAAAAAAAAAAAAAACCACAGCTAAAAACGCCAATTAAACACCTGGATTTTTTTTTTCTTTCTAAGGATAGTAGATAAGCCTGGGGAGAGATGTTTGCATGCATCTTGCTTTTTGCCTTTGTATTTTCTAAACCGTGCTGTTCAGTGATTTAGGAGGGACAAGGCTTGTGAGAATGAACACTGTTAGACCTCTTCGATGACTATTGTGGGAATGGGAAATATTTCTCTTCTTCAGCACAGAATCTGCAAGGCAGCAACTAATAAGAAACTCTAAAGCTGTTTGGAAAATGAAACCAAGAAACCTTGCTAAAAATTACCAGCTAAACCACTTTTAGCCATCTGCGGGAAACTCAAGCAATAAAAAGCAGCGTGAGGCTGCACTTATCAGACCTTGGTGTCTGAACAGCTTTTGCAGTTCTGCTTTTCCCACACCCCCAAAGCCAGATTTTTTTATTTGTTCTAGTAGGTAAAATTAGGTCTGATTTCTTAGGTTCATGCTAATACCAGTATTACTGGTGGAGTAAAAATGGATGGTTAGGGCAAATAATTTGAGATTGGTTCTCACAGCCAGAAGCTGCAAATTAGCTTCGTTTGAAGGAAAACCTTGAGCTCAGTGAAATAATAGGGCATTGAACATGAGTGAGAAATTTTTCTGCAAAAACATACAGGGCAGCCAGGTCTAAGGCAATGCTGTAAGATGAGCTTTAAGTATTAGGGCACTTTGATTATAAACCTTTCTTGGCCATCCTTCCATAGTAAAATGCTTTAGAACATGCCAGAGACACTGTTTTCATGTGTGATACAGTATCTCCTGATAGGCAGTGTTTCTCCCCTTTTTAATGTTCCCCTGGTGGATTTGCAATTCCAGTATGCAAAGTGGAAGCAAAACAGCCTCTAGGCATTATTGCACGATGCATGCATAATGTGTCAGGAGGAAACACTTGCAGGGGAAAAAATATATGGGGTAGGAAGAGTTTTTAACTTTGTTCTTTACTGTGTTCTTGAGAGATCTGTCCACTTCTTTTTGGCTATAGGTACACAAAAGACAAAGGCTGGAATGGTTAATGTTGTTCTTCTGGAGAGACATATTATTCACATAATATGTTCTTACTCAAACACTTCTGCATTTCTTCTAGACACATATCAGTCACAATGTGTCAGTGCATCAGTATCAGTAGGAGCAAATTTCCACGTGGATATGAACTTCCAATGTGCATTTGGCAGAAGGACAGAATAACTTGTGCATTAAGAAAGTGTAATGTTGTGTGTTTTTTAGACATTCCTGACCTTGGTATTTCAGGGAGGAGATTTTTATTCCTGCCTGGGCAGTCTGTGTCCTTTGTGTGTGCTGATGTGATCTTGGTTACAAAGATACCATTTGCAGCTCTGGCAGGAATTGGGTGTGTGCTCTTGTCACCAGGCACATGATGGAGCTGCCCTGCTCCAGGGAAGGCTTTAATTGGCTTTAGTGGCAATGAGGGTAGAGGGATGTGTAACTTCTTTAGAGGGAAAAAGGTTTATTTATGGTTTTGAAGGTGACCTTAGAAAAATCGTATATTTCATAGTTCCCACAATACAAGAAATAAGCGATAATAACATTTAAATCTAGGGAGAGTGATGTAAAGTGAGTACTGTAAGTACTATGCTTTTCCTCGTTTTCTTTCTTTTTGTTTTATTATTTTCATTTGTTTGTTTTGTTTTTTTTTTTTTTTTCACTCTTCAGTACATAGAAATATGTACTTATCCCAGTAAGTAAATTCAGCCACTGTGCCTTCAACTCTAAAACAGCACAAAATGCCACTGTAGTTTTCAAGGTTGGGCTTTCACTTTAAAAGATGTCATATCAAGTTTATCTCAGAAGAGGAAATACGTGTTTTAAATTACTTCTATCTCAAAATACCTGGACTTCTTTATTATGTCAAAGCATATTTACCACTTTTATTGTTGAAAAATTGTGGGAAAAATTGTTGAAATTTTTTTTTTCCTGGTTGTTTGTTTGCAGAACTTAGATTTTGGAGATGTGTATACTTCAGTATATCCTGTATGAGAATAGAAAAAGATGAACAAAATTGTGCAGGTGTGTGTGTGTGTGTGTGTTAGGGGTTTCCTGCTTGTATCCAAGTGTATTTGATTTAGGTCTCAGTTTTGGGAAAATATTCCTGAATTTTTAGATGCTAAGAAACAAGGGGCAGGTGACCTAAATAAAAAGTAATTTAAAAGGAGTGTACATAAGTAATGAAATCCTTTGTTGCAGAGAAAAGCAAAGTTTGTTTAAATTAAGTGTGCTCTTCAGTTCTGGGTCTGATTGCTGCCTCAGTGTCACAATTTAGTTGGGATTGTGATATGCTCATTTGTTCATGAATTCATAGATCGATTGGAATGAAATTGGTTGTGGTTAAACATTTCAAAAGGTGAAAATTAAGTGTCTAACAGGTGGTGACATCACGTGGTTTTGATTTTTTTTTCTTTGCAGGTTGTCTTGGAGTGGAGCAGAGACCAGTATCATGTTATGTTTGATTCATACAGAGACAACGTCGCTGGCAAATCATTTCAGAATAGGTGAGCTTTACCTGCACTTGACACTACTGCGCATTTTTCTTTCTAATGAAATATTTAAATAAAATAGATTAGTTGGAGTAACATACTGTTGAGTAGAACCTTACTGTATGGGCTCTAAATCTGCAGCAAATTTTCAGCTTAGTGAGTGTTTAGTTAATGCATAATCTCTCAGTTTGGAAGACTGGCGTTTAAGAGCTCTAGTCTTATAATAAATTTACGTTTTGAATGTGTTTAATTCATCCAGTCTCTAATGAAACATCAAAATGATGACAATGAAGGGAGGCCATGACGTTTTCCAAGTTAAGATAGGAAAACATAAGTACTATGCCTGTGTGCTTAACATTTCAATATTCAGTGTTTCTAAAAGTTATTTTTAAATTACCTTATGTTTTCTGTGATGTCTTATGAGGATCATTATTTAACAGAGAAGTCACAAAGCTAGTAAGAAGCTTTTAAAGGCTGAGTGGATGGGAGAATCTCTCCCTGCAAGTGGGAAACCAAGTCATTTGTTTCAGTTGTGTTAACTGCTACATGACTTCCTGTGTTTTCATCTTTCCTGTCTGAATAGCCATGGGGTCTGTTGCTCAGTGAGTAAGTGTACTGGGAGTTGGTAGGTGGAAGGAAGCTTTTATCCCACTCAAGTGTATCAATATTAAGAGTCAGATGATACCTGCTAAAGTAGCTGACCCTGAAAGCAGAAGCTTTAATCTGCCTTGAGGTTTGTTGCATCATGGAACAGTAGAAATGATCAGATTAATTTGTCACGCTTTAGTTGGTGTGAGATAACTCTGTAAAATTCATTGCATGGTGTTGGTGAAACTGGGAACCTTTATAGTCTCTTCTCCATTTCTCCTCCATTTTCCAATGGATGACAGATCAAAGCAGAGTGATGCAGCTCATATGGATTAATAGCTTTATGCTTACATGTTTAGCAGTGCTGAAGTGAAACATGGCAGTTTGGTCCTGTCACTGCTAAAATCCCTGACTTTGTGATAATTAACTGGAGTGTTTTTATAAAACCATTGACTTTTTCCAAAACAAAATCACAAATCTTACTGTTGTGGTGTAGATATAGTCACTTCCCATTTCTGCAGTATTTCCTTACTTCACTGTGGTTGTGCAAGCACTCCTTTGCTAGTTTTCATTTCTGAGGATTGTGAGCAAAACATCCAGTGCCTGCTGAGGAACTGTTGGCTGCCTGAGCAAAAGCTTAAGGTTTTATGATGGGTGTTTAAAAATTATTCCAGTTCACCCATATGCCTTTAACAAGCTTATGTCAGGAGTAACAGGGAAGTTTGCTGTGATATTTGTGTGTAGCTACCACTTCCTTTAAAAATTCATACCAACCAGAAGTCTTTGTGGAGGCAGTACTTTCAGGCATTTGTTAACTTTTAGACGTCCCTTGTCAGGAGTTCAATTATTTTTATTATCAAACTTTACAAATGCAGTAATGGACTCTGTCTTGCAGCAGGCATTTGCATCAGTGGTGGTTTAGTGGAGTTTTTTAGGCTGTCGTTAATGCAGCACACAGAGCTACACATAAAATGAGGACTTCCAGATTGAATCTAGCTTGTCCAGTGATTTTAATCAGTTCCTATTTTAGAGTTATAGGAAAATACTCAGAATTGGAGAACAGGAGATTTGTTGGTTAGAAAATTAAGCCGGTGTACTGCTTTGTGGAATGTAAAAGCTGCATGGCCTTTGGGAAATGTTAGTGGACCTTCAATTGAATTTGAGTTGTGTTGTTCTCTAGGAGCTTTGCAAGTAAAATGCTCTGTTCTGAAAAAGCCTCACTGTGAATTGTAGACAAATTTGTGTATATGGGCAAGCTCCTTATGATGATAAAAATCTCATCACAAAACCAATGACATCATTAGTAACACCTATTGAACACAACTCTCTACCAGACCAAGGCAGACTTCTGATTTTGCCTTGGAGTTTAGCAATAACTTTTGGTTGTTTTTCCTTCTGGTTGCAAACCCTTGGCATCCCAGCTGTGGCACATTTCAGGTAGCCACATCAGCTCTGAACCTGCTTCTTATATTGCTCAGGCTCTTACACACCTTGAGACAATGCACTAGAAATCCCAGGGCTTTTAACCAAGGCACTTTGTCCAAACCCATTTTTGAAGACTAAGTTTTGATATGAAAATAAAAAGGGAGAAAAGGAAATTAAATAATGGAGTTCCATGCATGAGTGTCTGCATTTTATTACTCTACTTGCAAATGGCATAGTAAGTATAGTTTACTTACTGTAAAGTGTAACTTTGCTATTCCAGGATGTCCTGTTTAAAACTCAAAATATATATGGAAAGATGGGAAGGAGTAATCCCCAGCTTTTAAAATGTGCAACCTGATTTCAGTATGGTGCAGCAAATGAGAGCTGTCAGAGGTTGGCCAGCCATTAAATGAGCTGAGTGGGGCTGAAGAGAGGAAAAGATGTACGAATCAGGGAGCAGGAACAGCAATGGGACAGCTGAGTTACTGTTAGTGAATAATTACAGTGCTGGAACAGGAGAGCTGGGAGGTTTACTGTGAGCATCTTAGGCTTCTACTGTTTATAAAGAGGCTCAGCAAGGTTAGAGATCACCATATGGTAGCTTGGGAGAGATCCAAAATCTGCTGTACTCCTTCAGCAGCAGTGGATGTTGAGACAAAAGTCTGTCTTCTACCCACAGTCTTAGCTGTGGTGATGGTTCTCTTATGTAAACACATCATGGGTATGAGAAATTCCTGCCAGGAACCGTTCCCCTGTCCTGTCTGGTGGGTCTGGTTTTGTCTTCAGGCAGGATCCTTGTCTCTGTTAGGAAAGACAGGAGTGTGCTAAGGAGGGCAGGAGCCTCCCCTGAAATGGAGAATGGAGAATGTAAACCCACCCCCTCAAGTTGCTATAAATTTTAAATTAAGGGGCTCTCAGGCAAAAATATGGGAGCAGGAAATAACAGTTCTTTAATGGGGAAAAGGGAAAAAAAATGAAAGGATAAAACTAACAATGCAGTACACCAGAACAACACTGACACAGTCAGAACCCAACCTGACACCCTGTGGGTCAGGGTGTTGATGGCAGTCCAGTTAGAAATGTGGCTGCAGCCCTCCTGAAGTGTCAGGTGTGGTTCTGCTGGAGCAGGGATCCTGTAGAAAAGGGTGTAGTCTTCCTCTGAAGATCCAGTGGAAGGAGAGGCAACTGCTGTTCCTCTGGGAAATCCAGTGGAGAAGCTGTGCTGGTGTTTCAGAACCTCTGGATTATATCTGGGTAGCAATGCTTGGCTCCTCCCTCTGGGCAGAGCATCTCACAGTGGGACATTATAGTTCTTATCAGTCATGCAGTGACATTCAATAGCCTGTTATCAGCAATGTCCCCTCCTGAGGGAGGAGCGATTGTGGTCACTCAGAGAGAGAGATAAGGCAAACTGCCCACTTGACAAAGGTAATCTGCCATGCAGATGGTAATGGAAAACAACTGGTATTGCAATCTTCAACAATCCTATGGATGTTTTTAGATTTGCAAGTAAAAATGGATACACTTTGTAAAGAGAAAAATGTAAAAACCCCAATAAATTGTTTGGGAGTCTCCAAAGAATTTCCCAAAGTGATGATTTTCTGTAGAAAGGTGTTAAGATGATTCCCACTTGTGACTCAATGGTGCAATTTGATTCCATCTGTTAGTGAACCCTAAGTTAGTCATGCCAAAGAGGTGAAATAGCTGATTAGAACAGTGGCTGTAAATAGTAAATTAACTCAGGTCACCTTGGGCTTAACCTATTTGCCAGACTGCTCTTTCTGATGAAGGCCAAATGCATGGATCCATATGAAGGAAACACAGCTGCAGAATGAGAGAGAGAGTTGTTGAGCTTCTCTGAACTTGAACGATCTACAGAAGACTCTGAATGTTAAAACAGGGTTTGAGATCAGTTCTACTGAAGTGTAGTATCTGTTCTTTTTAATTTTAAACTATTTTACAGCAAAATTCCAATACATCCTTATTATGTGACTTTACAAAGGGGTGATTGATGTAACACACACTTGGGGTCACTGATTATCACTTTGGTATTGGGACAGCCAAAGGTGATAGAGACACTGTCATCAGAAAGCATGAAAAGACTTTATAATTAGAAATCTACAGTTCTTATAGAAACAATGGTGGACTTAAGACTTGACTGGCCTTTCAGAATCTTCTCTCACACAGTTGGTGAACTATGAATAGCACACTCTGGAGATCTATATCTATAAACAATGGTTACAGAAAAAAGATGATAATAATTGTTTGAATTCTTTGCTCTAAGTTTCCCACAGCTTCTACACAGCTTCCCAGGATTTTCCTGGGAAAACCATGATGTCTCTCTCTGTTCAGGGGATATGTAATTACTACACATACTTCTGAAATTATAAGCTCCTAGTGTACTTTAGGAAGCCTTGAAACCATCCAGAAATCTTTGGCCAAGTCCAGAATGCTACAGACTTAATAGTGTTAGTTTAAATTTGTAAGTGTTAGTTGGAAACAACAAATTGACTTGGGATATTTGGTTTTTATTATTATGTTTGATAAACATTACTTTCTGAAACAGTATGTGCTGTAAAGGTGCATTAAGGAAATTTACTGAGTACTTAGATACATTTTAAGCAATTAGACTAGTGGATCTGCAAACAATTCACTTTTTTTTATTACTGGTCTGTCTCTATTGTCACTGGTAATGAGGAATGAGCTTGTCATGCCAGCATTGATTCAATTGACCTGCCTGCATCTAGTAAATTCCACTGAGGAAAAATACTTTTCCTCTGTGGAATTTACTAGCTTTTGACTGTATGAAGCATAGTGTAAAACCAGGAAATTACACATTATATGTGCTATGACATAGAGGGACACTTTTAGGACATGGAAAAGTGGAGAGAGGCTTCACAGAAGTCAAAATTGCTTCATGCCATAGAAAGAGCTGGAGTTCTTGTGGACATACTGTGTTCTTCAGTGCAGCCTGCCTGAGTGAGCTCTGCACTTTGCCCAGAAGGCTGAAGGTTGGGCAGTTTTGAAATCCTTTGACTTGAGTCAGGTGCTTCCACACTCCTTTCTGAGCTGTAGCATTCCAGGGACTGTCAAACCAGTAATTTAACTGATCACAACAAATGCAGAAAAGCTGGAAGAGCTCCTGCCATCCATTGAATTTCTATTCCTCTGGAGAATGTTTTAGTTCAAAACATACCTTATAAATGAACCAGAAGTTAGTTATCTCTGGAGAAAAAAGTGAAATAAGTGTATAGAAGGGTAATTAGATTTAATAAATTGACCTTTTTTGGCTAGAAGGGTACCCTCCTGCATATGTGAGACTTTCTGGGTGGTGCTGCTAGGGAAGGCAGCACTGCTGCTGAGATGTTCAGATTGTCTCAGAATGCCCCAGCGTTATTCTCTGAGTGTTGCAGCTGGAACATGGGTAAATTGAGTACAAAATGTTCCTGTCCATTGTGCTGTGACAAGCTACTGGCTGACCTTTCAACAAATTTTGTGCTTCAGTTGCTGAGTCTGAGCCAGTAGAAAACAAAGCTGGGTGCAAGCTCTAGCATGGCATGCTGTGCAAGGGCAGGTGGACACAACACCTGCCTGCAACTCTGTCTCTCTAAATGCTTTTGGAAGGATGCAGTGGGTGGAGAGAGAACATCTTCAAATCTCTTTAATGTTGAGGTCCATGTGGTCACAGGATGATGTTTTCCAATGTTTGCTAGGCCATCTACAGTTTAGGAAGGTATTAAATAGCTTGACACTGGAACTTTTGAAAATAAGAACTGGGGTATCCTCGGTAGCCTGGAGTACCTGCTGACACAAAGCTGTGGGCCTTGGAGAGGAGATTATCATAAAAAAAGTAGGAAAAAGGTACCCAAACTCCTTCCTTCTGCCTTATGCATGCTAGGAAGCATCTAACTCTCCAGAAACAGCTCCAGGATATTCAGTTGTGTCAAGAATTAATTTTTCTGCCATGTCTAGAGTCTGAATTCATGTACCCAAATTGAATTGTTGTCTTATGAAATGCCCTGTTAATATAATCTAAGAGACATTCCTAGGATAGAGACCTAGTCCTGCTGAGATCTTACTGGCTCTGTGCAATTAAATAACAGTAAGTGTGATTTAGGTTATGCTTCATGCTGCCCTGTCTGAAGTAGTTGGTGAGTTAAGAATGTGCTCAGGTCTTGGTACTGACTTGAAAAATATTTGATGTGTTTGCAGGGCCATGAGTGTGAGTTAGTGAAATTCAGAGGATAAAGTTAGGATTACCTTTAGTTACTGAACAGTTAAAACCACTTTGTGTCCTTTTGGTTGATATCTGTGCTGTTTTGTCAAAGGCTTGTGTATAATTAAGGCATGATTATATATATATAGCTGAAGAGAGTCTTTTTGCTTTGTCTTGTTTGCTGCCCAAACACCAAGTATTTCCCTTGTTAGACAGAAACTGCTATTGTAGGGTGCCACAAACACTTGTAATGTAATATTAAACAGCTCATGTAGCTTTCCTTTGAATTATGTAGGCTTTGTTTACCCATGCCAATTGATGTGGTGTACACCTGGGTGAATGGCACAGATGTGGAACTGATCAAAGAATTGCAACAGGTCAGGGAACAGATGGAGGAAGAACAGAAAATAATGAGGTAATAATCTTAGATATTTTTTCCCTTTAACTGACAGCAGCAATCTAATACTGTACTAGTTTCCTTTGTTGTTATTTTTCCCATGTTGCTCAACATGAAAATTAAAAGCTCATTTTCTCACTTGTTCATTTGATTATTGCCAAAACCTTGTTTCAGTTCTACTTTTAGCTGTCAAGTACTGTCTAATTAGAAAATTGTTTAAGATAAGCATAATAATTAAGGCTGTCCTGTCATGAATTTGTAAAATGCCTTGTGGAAAACTGTCTGTTGTGTATGTCCTTTTGTATTGATTTCTATAACAGTTTGTAAATAATAATAAAACTATGCCTCAAATATATCTCTTCATCCCTTTTTTCTTTCCCCATCCCCCGGTATTTCTTTTTATAATAGGCTTCATAAAATCTGAAACATTTTAGATTAGTGAGATTCATAGTCTCACAAATACTGAAACTGAGAAATGGGAAATCATTTATGCACTTTATAAAGGTATGAGTTGGCCTTTATCTGTGGAAGCAAAGACATATATTGCTGCATTTGTTGTTGTAGATTGTGCTAGAGAGTTCTGCAAAATTACTGATCTAAGCCTTCAAACACAGCCTCCTGCAGATACCTTGGATTATGTCTTGTAACCATTAATTTCGTTTTTGATAAGCAACTCTGCTCACATAATCTGTTTTGGCCAGTAAATATGATGAATGGAAAAACAAGTCTGTATTTTAAGGGTTATAATAATTTGGTTCAGAATAATGAGAAGTCCACAAGGTAGTGGATTGATCTGAATTTTAGTATGCTGTGTCTTGCAGTTTAGGTTCAACTGACAGTATGATCTCAAGGGAAATTCTTTATCTTTTTTTTTTACCTAAACCCTGCAAATATGAGAACTTTAAGTTCATTGACCTTAAACATACACAGTCTCTGCTCTGAAAAGCTTTCAAATTTATGCTTATATTTTCCTAGCAGCTCATGTAGCTAATATTAGTTGGTTTAGCTTTGTCATCACTCATGCTCTGATTCCTGTTTCAGGAAGGGAAAATCATGTTTTTTTCTGTTACACTGATTTGGAAAGTTGAGATTAAGCTTACAAATAAGACTGGTGTCTGTACCATGTTTCTCTCTACAGGGACACCTGGTTCTCTCCCATGTAGACCATTTTTTTCATGTCCTTTGAAATCAATGAGCACTGCTATAAAAAGAGCTGTTTCATAGACCTTATCAGAATATTTATGGTAGGCAAAACAATCAAGTCAACCTAGTTTCAGGTCACTTCATTCTGGTTTCTTAACAGTATTTTTCACTTTTGTTCAGTAACCTAACAATACTACAAAGTTAATAACATAATAATAACCCCATAAATTCCTGTTAGAAGAAAGAGTCCTGCTGCCACAATTCTCAGCACAGCCATGAATTTTTGAGCTCCACACTGGTGGTGAGCAGTGAAGGGCATGTGTCAGTCTGTCCTCACCTTAGTAAAGCCAATGGCAAGGCCTTGGCAGCTTTTTGTCTGGGTTATTGGTGTTTTCACAGTGTCCCTGATTCAATTAACAATCTGCAATTAGACTCATTGACAGAAACACTGTCAATTCAGTGTTACTTAATATCCTTGTTTTAACTTTGTAATAGGGAAATTCTTGGAAAGAATGCAACAGAACCAACAAAGAAGAGGTGAGTTTTGGGATTTTTGGGTATAAATTAGAATAAATTATGTTCTACTCATTGTTAGCTGAAAGCAGATGCTGGTGGGGGGGATGGTTTGGTTTTCTATACCCTATGCAGACTTTCCTATGTCACTTCAAGAGCTGACAGCATGATAATATATTTGCTGAAAAAAAGTAATGTTATTGTTATCCTTATATGAAGGAGCTTCTGATAAGTTTCTGGAGTTTGGAACACAAAACCCTGTCACAGTTTAGGGTTAGCTCCTTTGAAAAAATTTTCATGCTTTTGAATCATAAAACTCCAGGTACATATGCATTAAAAACTCAATGGTGCTTTCACCTGCCATTTGTATACATGGCCCTGCAAATAATTGTCTGTAGAGGGTCCATGCTTCTTGTGGCTCTGCTGCCAGAAAGCAGCAGGAGCTGGTCTGTCCCAGTCATTTAGCTTGGTCCTTTTGTTATTTAGATATTTTTCTATAAGGTTTCTTCTATGGGCAGACTTGGAAATCTTGGAAACTTTAGAAAAAACAGGTATTGGAATGAACTAAACACTACCAGTCAGATATTTGCCTTCTGCAGGAAGATAAATGTGCTCATCAATAATATCCACTTGCCACAGCAAATGTTACAAATAATCAGGTTTTACAAAAACTTTTCCCATTGCATCCAAGATTGATTTTTATTTTCCGTTTTCTAGTGGTGTTAAATATGCCTTTGGTATTTTCTGTAGTGAGAAGCAGCTGGAGTGTTTGCTGACACACTGCATCAAAGTGCCCATGCTTGTCCTGGATCCTGCACTGCCTGCCAACATCACACTGAAAGACCTGCCATCCCTTCATCCTGCTCTACAAGCTGCTAACAATATGTTCTTTGTAGCAAAACCAAAAAATCCTTCCACCAATGTGACTGTAATTGTTTTTGATAGCCCTAAGGATGGTAAGAAGCTCTTTGTCAGATTCCATCCAGTTTTCTAGAGCAAGTCTCTTAAGCTGCTGTCAAATAGTTTTGGGGGTTTTTTGTTGTTTTTTTTTTTCTCCAGTACTGGCTTTGATGCTGATTTTCTGTTTGACTTTAGCAAGTCATTCAGTGTCTCTCCTGCCCTCAAACAGTTTCTCTAAATGATGACATTAATGATACTGCTTGCTTACCTCCCAGACAACTGATTACAGATGATTAGAGTTCTGTGCTTTAGAAAGCTATTGCAAAACAGGTTTGCTATCTGAATATCTGTGTTGCTCTGATAATCTCAAGAGGCTGGGGTTTAGGCTGAGGAAGATTACTTTTAGAAATCCTCTTTTAATTGCTGTGAAGTCTAGTTTGAATAATGTGCAGTAAGTTCTGCCTTTGTTCAAAGGATTGGCAACTGTAAAACAAAATTATTCAAGTGTTTAACATCTTAGATCTTAGAGCAGGTACAAGTTTCATATTTTGTTAAATATGTAGTGCCTGACCACTAGTACAACCACTGTTCTTTATTTTACCACCAATAATTATTTACTATTTGTAAAGACAACTTTTCATACTATTAATACTCCAATATATTTAATTTGCAAAAGTATCTCTTGGTTACTATGATACAGAAAAGAAGTGACTTTATACTGGAAGAAGTTTTTTATTTTTGATTTTATGTATTCTAGTTGAAGCTGCCCATTCTGGAATGTTAAAAGACAACAGCAAACAGATAGTGTGGAGGGGTTACTTGGTATGTACTTTGACAATCTGTTGATTACCTTTTGTATGTGTTAAACATTCTGTACATTTTTAGAAAGTTTCTGTGCTATTCTCTTTTCATAACTCAGATGTAGTAAAAAGTGAAAGCTTTCAGAGTAACCTTTATTGTTATGTGAATTATTCTACCTTTAAAATGGTCTTTATAACCCGTTTTCTTGTTTTTAGACAACGGACAAAGAAGTTCCAGGTCTGGTATTAATGCAAGACTTGGCCTTTCTTAGTGGATTTCCAGCTACCTTCAAAGAAACAAACCAGCTACGAACAAAACTGCCAGAGAGCCTGGCCTCTAAAGTAAAACTGGTAAGGCTCTGGGGGAAAGAGTGCCTTAGTTGTACTGGTCTTTTGGAATGGCCCAGGTGCAGAATCCCACCCACCTTGGAGAGTTAGGACATTTCTGAGAGTAATCTGGGCCATTTTGTGTGTTTCTTCCCTGAGTAGTGAAGAGTTGCAAATAGTGACTCAAAGAGTTGCCTGCAAAGGACCAGTTGTCCGTTCTGTGACTGCATGTTCTCAGGCATTACATTTGCTAGCCTGCAGCTGATTAAAAGGCAGCCTTATCAGTTTCTCTCAGCCATTTGCTGGAGGCTGTTTTCTTGCTGTAGAATTCTAGATCACTAGCTTGTTTAATGTGACAGAATTTTGTTTATGTAGTTTCTTAGCTTTTTTCTTCCCTCTTAGCTCTCTTAACAGTAACAGCATTGAATGCTGTATTTCTCTCTGCCATGTGCTCTGTAGGGTCTTAAACAAGTTGCACTTTGGCTGGCCCAGCTGCAAGGCAGCAGAAAGCAACTTGTGTGATTGCCACTTGGTGCCTTCTGTTCTCCCCTGCTATTTGGGCACCTGTTGAAGTTTCAGTAAGGTTTAATGGATAGGTGGAACCTTAAGAAATTTGTTAAAATCACTGGCTTTTGTATTAGAGAGAGATGTGATTCGTGGGGTGGAGGCCAAGGAGTTTATGGAAGAGGAGGAGTTAGAGTTAGCAGGGTAATGGGATGGCAGTAATTTGTTCTCATTAGTCTGATGTACACCTGTAATACAGGCTAATTCACTTTGTGGCTTGTTCTTGGTGCTCAAATGAGCATGAAGTCCTTTTCCCTTTTTTTTTTTTTTCTTTTGGTAGGCTGGGCTAACAACTCATGTACTCTGTTGCAGAAATTATCTTGTGTAATTCCTTTCCTAGCTGGTCACACTCCAGCATAATGCAATCTGAAATTCTTTCTTGTCTCAACTTGTGTTAGCTGACCTGGGGCCTTGCTAAAGGCAGGAACCTTGCAGAGTAAACACATTTGTGCCTCTCTTGCTACATGCCCTAAAACAGATTAATAGAGAGAGTTTTTAAGCACTTATTGAAGCTTAAATAGGTATTTTCTTTTGACTTTGCATCTCTAGTGTCACAGCAGTTAAATAA